>NC_092518.1:1331726-1688840 GCF_047511675.1 Marmota flaviventris
ATTTAGTCCCCACCACCTACCAAAGTAAGAATGTAATAACAACAGACAAAGGAAATTTTATTTTTCTGTAGCCCACCAATCTAATGAGTCTACCAATGCATTTGGTTAATATAGTGATACACAACTTTGTTTAAGTTCACGTAGGCCAGGCACAGTGGCACACAACTGTCATGCCAGCAGCTTGAGAGGCTAAGGTAGGAGGATTGCTAAATTGAAAGTCAGCCTCAGCAACTTAGTGAGGCCATAAGGAACTTGATGAGATCAAGTCTCAAAATACAATCTAAAAAGGACTGATTGTGGCTCAGTGATTAAGTACCTCTGGGTTCAATCCTTGTCTTTCAGTGGGGGACACACACATCATTTAGGGTCACTTGAATCCATGTTCCTCAGTATAGTCATTAATATTTGGATCAAAATTATCTATTTTCCATAGCTGGGATTGCCAGTGCCTTTAATGTCAACAGCTTGAGAAACTGAAGCAGGAGGGTCAGGACTTATAGGCCACGCTGGGCAACATAGCCAGACCCCATCTGAAAATCAAATTTAAAGAGTTGGGGATGAAGAACAGAAGAATGAATCACACACTATTATCCTATGTGCATATATGACTACAGGACTGGTGTGAATCCACATCAAGTACAACCAGAAAAAGGAGCAGTGACACTCTATTTATGTGTGCTGTGTCAAAATGCATTATAATGCCATGTATAACTAATAAAAACAAATCCAAGTAAATAAATAAATTATGTCAAAGGAGGGGGGGCTGGGTATATAGCACAGGATTCAACATTTCTAGCCTTTTTCCTTTTAAAGTAATTATTTTGGCCAAACACAGGGAACTGTTAAGTGATTATTCTTTCCTCTCAAGTATAATATTCACAAATAGAAAACAAATGCTTTCAAAAGTGTTCTTCTTGCCAGGGACAGTGGCATAGGCCTTGTTAGAATGGCCTTAGGCCTGAGCCTAAGCAACTCCATTTAAAAGACCTGCAGTTTCACCAGGCACATCCACAGATCCCTCCAGTAAGGCCTCAAACAAGTTCCTTCCCCTCACCCTGATAAAGAGAGTGAAGCCTCTGGCAGGCTGTCCTTGCCTGATAAGAGGGAAAGGGAAAAGATCAGGGTGGAGACCACCAGACTAGATGTTTCTGAACCCAGGGTAAATGATGTCACTGAGAAATCTGGTGGTAGCTGAAAGGATTGAAAGGGGGGTCAAAAGCCCAAAAATTTAGTATAAATGATAGAGTTGATGAACAGGGATTCAGCCAGCAGAAACAAGGATGCACTCGAGCTGGAGAGCCTACTGAGGACCTGATATCCCATCACTTGGCATCTTTCCTGAGCCTCTGGGAGATCCTCACCGTTCTCAAACTCTACTGCCTCCTCTGGATCTTGGTGAGAGCTGCAACTCCTCTCTACAACCTCCTCCTTAACTGGTCCTCCGCTCCACCAGGAAAAGCCTGCCTTGGTTCCAGACCTGGTCACCACGGTCTGAGTGAGTGTGCATCTGCTGGACTCAAAGCCTAGGACTTAAGACCTTTGAACTTAGCATGCAGAGGGAATGTCTGTCATTAGCCTGTCATGATTAAGTGTGTTTTGCAGTGCTTAGAATGAATCTAGAACTGTTTGCTGTGAATTAATTAAGCTAGAATTGTTTGCTGGGAATTGATTATGTCTATTGCACTGCCTAGCATTAAGGATTGTTGTTTTCTTGATTAAGAACCTATACAGTTAAACTGAATTGAGTAATTTGCGTGAATAAAGCATTGAAAGGGGCAGAAGTGTGTGGACATTCTTTATTTCTCCCCTTGACTGCATAAGTCAGTTTTGCCCCCTCCAGACAGCCCTGTAATCCCAGGAACTTTGGAGGCTGAAGCAGAAGTGAAGCCAGATTTACAGATACGTAGTTAGGTAAATTGGGTCTAATATTGTGTAAGATAAATAAAACAGAGGCCCTTATAGAGAATGGAGTCCTGGAAACCAGAGCAGCAATTGAAATGTTAATGTCCCCAAGACAGGAACCCATTCTAAGGAACTGTTAATGCTAATCCAAAAGCCACCCCAGGCCCTTCCTGCCCAGATTACTCCTCCAGCCCACCAATCTCCCACCTTTTGGACCTTCCCACCTGCATTCTATCACTGCAACATAATGAGAAACAAAGTGTGGGAAAGCAGAAAGAAGACTTTAGCTATAAAAGAGGGAAGACCTTCCCCTTACAGGGATTCCACCTCTTGGGTCCCCTTCTTCCTGCGGGGAGAAGTCTTTTCTGCTGTCCTTTAATAAACCTCTACTTTCCACTCTACACTTGCCTCAGCGTGCTTCTCTGGTGTTATACTTCAGCATTCGGGGAAGCAAGGACTCGTCACTGGTAAACAGCGGTAACAGAAGGATCACAGGTTGGAGACCAGCTTCCACACCAAGTGGGTGCAGATCTCAAAATTCAGTAAAAGTGGAGGCTGGGGATGTGGCTGATAAAGCTCCCCAATTAAAAAAAAAAAAAGAAGGAAGAAATATTCCTTCCAATATTTCACTAGATGAAAAGTGACAATTAGCGGACGGTGTCCATTTGAAACGAGTGGGAAGAACGAACGTCTGGCCCAGCTGTGAGGTGGAGGGAAGGTGGGGTTTAGAAGGCAGGAGGCGCCTGCAATTTGGGGAACCTACAGCAGCCTCCGGAGGAGCTCCCCTGGGAGAAGGAGGGTGCATTTGTGGCCCTGCTTCCTCCACGTTGGGAAGAGTGGGTCGGGCCACCAGTAGGGAGCAAAGGGGACACCAGGGACCTGAGCTGCCCTTCCAAACCCAGGGGACAGGGTCCAGGGCCACCAGGCCAGCGGTGACTCAGACGCCCTCAGCAGCTCACCCACGCGTAGGGCCCCAAGGCAGGTGCTGACCACCTACCTTCAGCCCTGGTCGCAAACTCACCATTTTTGTCTTCTGTGGTGACCCAGCGTCCTCTCCAGGAACCTCCGGGCACCTGTGACAGGCTGCGCAAAATCACCTGGTTCCCTGGAGCAGAGAACTCCAGGCCTGAAGGATGAGGAGCAGAGTTGCTGAGGGAAAAAGGCCCGCGAGATTGCAGAAGCCCGCCCTCCCCCTCCTTCTATACACTGATTGGACAGTTTCCCCAGCGTCCTGCATGAATGGCCTCCAGGCCCGCCTCTGCACTTAACTGACAGCCAAGATGACCCAATCACTGGATGAAGTTGGCTAATTGACAGATTCTTAGCCGCAGCCCTTTTCAGGAAGGGCTTTTCAGCTGTGCTGGGAACCAATCCAGGTGGGAAGCCTTGGCTTAGCCTCTGGTACAGAGGTGACATCTGGCTCTGCGCTAGGCCTCAGCCATAGAGTGCTTTCTGAGCATGGCGAGCCCCTGGGTTTAACCTCAACACAAAAACAAATCACAGCTTCTCGGGGAGGTTGAGGCTGGAGGACCCCAAGGTAAGGTCAGCATCTTCAAACAGTGAGACCCTCTCTTAAAATAAAATGAAAAGTGTGGGGATGTAGCTCAGAGGTTGGGGTCAAGCCCCATTGAGTTTATTCCCCAGTACCTCAAAGAAAAAAAGAATTATATATATATATATATATATATATATATCTCAGGCAAATCACTGTTTCCAAATTTTTGAAACACTCTTTAAAGCTATCATATATATCACACACACACACACACACACACACACACACACATATATATATATATATATATATATATGATATGTACTAATTAAAACAATTTGAATATTATTTTAGTAATTCTCATTACCTCCTGGCCTCTGATTTTTGAGGAGGCAGCCTGAGCTATAAAAGGAAACATTTTGGGTTGGGGCTGTGGCTCAGTGTTCCATCCCCAGTAGAGAAAGGGGTGGGGTGGAGGGAGGCAGGCAACCTTCTAAAACAACAATGTGCAGGGGAAATAAAATGGGCACCTTGTGCTCAAATCTAGATGTTCTCCATTCTACTATTATGATGTCTTATGTACAGACCTGACCCTGGTGATCCCAAAAGTCAGGTCTGCTGTTTGCCTTAAAAGCAAAAAGAAAAGGTGTTGATTGAAAGCTACACCAGGAAGACAAGGGAACCTTGTCCTTACCCTATGTTCAGGTGCTGACAAGGACTTTGAGGTTTTATAGAAAGGGTAATCATAGGCATTATGTATAGGGGAAATTGTATGTGGGAGTTTGTATTGTTGTAATTAGTAATATTATTGTATTATTATTGTAATAGGTGATATGCAAATAATATGGCAATATGTAAAATTATATTAGGTTAGGCTTCAGGGATCTGTAGTCTCATAACATGTCTGTGAACTTACGCTCACTTGCCCCCTTGAAACATGTCACTCTGTTGCACAGACTGACCTCATTATTTTCTCTCAGTATAAAGTCCCCCTCTTGTGAACTATTTCCATGTCAAGGTTTGAGATGCACCAACATTTTCAATAAAAGCCACAAGCCCATCTGCATCCTGCCTAGGAAGCAACATACCCCAGAAGATGACCCAGCACTCTCAGTTCCTAGGTTTCAGCTGATCGTTAAACCAGAAAGAAATAATAACCCTGCTCAGCTCTGCTGGAAAGCCCGCATATAAAACATAACAATTTGCCACTTGGGGCCAATACAGCCTGTCATATTAACCCCAATAATGGAAAGTAAATAAAATTTTAGTCTCTTCTGTTAAGTTAGACTTTGTGAAGTCTTTCATATCCTGCACAGTGTATCACATTCATTCTACCTAACAATATTGCCCATGGACAAGGGGGGCTATTGTGTAAAAAGTGTGGAAAACTGGGCACATAGCTGCCCAGGGCTGAGAATTGAATCCCAAGTGCTTCTATGTCCCCCATGTAGAGATTGAATTGAGGGTGGGGGCACTTTAGCACTTAGCTACATCACCAGCCCCCCATTTCATTGTGGTTCAAAGAAGGTGGGTGGGAGCATAACTGTGATGGATCTGAGAAAATAACTCCAGATGGTGACTCCAACCTGTTATCAGTGCAATGAGGAAATAAGAAGTTTACAAACATGGTGGTGGAAGACTGTACTCCCAGCATCTCAGGAACCTGAGGCAGGAGGATTGCTTGCTCAAGCCAGCATCAGCAAAAATAGGGTGCTAAGCAACTCAGTGAGATTTTGACTCTAAATAAAATACAAAACAGGGCTGGAGGTGTGGTGAAGTGGCCATGTGCTCCTGGATGAATGGAAGGATGGGTGAATGGGTGGGAGGATGCATGGACTGATGGGAAGATGTATGTATGTCTGAATGGATGGCTGGATGAATGGGTAGATGGGTGGGTAAATAGACAAATCCATGATGCATTGGAGAGAAAATGGGCAGATGGGTGGAAGGAGGGATGGCTGGTACACAGACAGATGGATAGATATATAGACAGATGCATGCTGATGGATTTGCAGTACAATTCTAGTGATTTGTTAACCCTGAGAATAAAGGGCTCAGAACAGAGTGCAATTCTACAAGCCTGTATGACATCATGTACACAGTTTAGCCAAAATAAAAAAAATTCCCCACACTCTCTAAGATCCTCTGGTCTTCAAAGACCTCCACTGAGACCATCTCTTTGGCCCCCATTTTGGCCCTGTCTTCCCCACACCCCACGAAGACATAATTTTTTCCCTAGTCCCCAGTCATACTGAGGATCAGGGTTTCTGTGAACACAGGATATGTTCAAATCCTTTGGGTCCCAACCCAGCAGTGGCATTGCTGGGTCATATTGTGATTTAATCTAAGCTTTTGAGAGTCCACCATATTGTTCTGCCAAGGGCCACCTGGAGCCCCAGGAGCTGGGAGAGGCAGGAAGGAGCTTCTGTGGAGCCAGTGGAGGGAGCTGGACACCATTGTAAGAGGTGGGTCCTGTCCACATCTGGCCCTTAGAACCCCTGAGTGGGATCTTGTGTGGAAACAGGGTCTCTGCAGAGGTAGTTAGTGAAAGATCCTGAGATGGGTTCCTCCTGGGTCACGTGGCACTTTTGCAATGGCAGTGTCCTCGCAAGAGACAGAAGAGAGGACACAGACACAGAGATGGAGCCACATGGAGACAGAGGCAGAGACTGGAGTTATGGGCCCACCTGAAGCCCCAGGAGCTGGGAGAGGCAGGCAGGAGCCTCCCTGGATCCTGTGGAGGGAACACATCCTTGTGACCACTGGTCTCAGTCCTTTGCTGTCCAGGGCTGGGGGAGGGGGTGGTGGTTCCTGGATCACTTTTGATTTCAGTCTCTTTGTTTTTGGTTATTTACTACATCAGCCCCAGGAAAACCCTCACAAACTCAGTATCATCTCAAGTTGTTTGAGAGGGCTAAGACCCTAGCTTTACAGTTGGAAAATCATCATTTCTGGTGTTGATTTCTGCAGTACTAAGAAATTTTACTTGCACTGGTTGATTTTAAATTAAATTTTCCACTAGCTAGATACACAGCACCACCCCATCCACAAATTTCACTGTATTTCAGTGTATCGTTCCCATAGCAACCAACATCCCCAATACTCAATTCATCAGCCAAGATTATCCTAGATTAGCAGCCCAGTAGGATGTTTGGATTGTTTTATCTTCATTTTATTTTTTCTTTTTTGGTACTGCACATTGAACGCAGTGTGCCTAACCACTGAGCCACATCCCAGCCCTTTTTTATATCTTATATACAGAGTCTTGCCCATTTGCTCAGGCCCTCACTACATTGCTGAGACTGGCCCCCAAATTGCAACCCTCCTGCCTCAGCCTCCCAAGCCACTGGGATTACAGGCATGCCACACCACAGCAGATAACACTATGTTTTTTGAGGCGACCTTCTGTCCTGGGAGCAGAGATCTCTAAGAACACAGGAAGCAAGCAAGTTGGGTGCTGCTAGGCAGATTATCAAACAGACTGAGCACGATCATGGGTTAGAAATGGTCTAGGGCCATGGGAGCTGGTTCACTGGGGAGCAGAATCTGAGTGAGGTTGTGTGGGTAGGGGCAGCTGGGTGGGTCCTGATTCTGCTGTGTCTCATTGATCCAGATAGGGAACACCCATAGAAAGTTAAAAGGAGTATGTAACATAGAATCTCATTATTTAATAATAACAGTATAATTATAATGTAATAATCGATAAGCTCTACATTATAATTTCCAACCTATGTTAATGCGCCCATGTCAATAATTGTGTTGAAGTGGAGCACACCTGTAATTCTGTGACTTGGAAAGCTGAGGCAGGAGGATTGCAAGTTGGAGACCAGCCTCAGCAACTCAGAAAGTCCCTAAGCAACCTAGAGAGAGTCTGTGTCAAAACAAAATATAAAAATAGAATTAGGGATGTAGCTCAGTGGTTAAGCACCCCAGGTTGAATCCCTAGTACCAATAGTAATAATAATAATTGAAGTAATAATTTTGTTGATACATCTGCAGAATTGAAAGCTTCACACTTAATAAGTTAAAAACATGGATCCTAGGTGGAGACTTGGGCTAGAAAGTCAATGGAGTCAAGGGTGTGGATGGCTCTAAAGAAAGTGACTCAGCCCAGAGGATGCTGCATAACTCAGAGGTGACAAGGGGGGCTGGTGACAAGGGACACAGCTGGCCCAATATGCTGGCTTTCTGTTTCATACAGCATGGGTGATGGGAAGGAAGCAGGGCTCCTAGCAATGGCCAGTTACCATCTCTTTCCTTGTCCCAAGATCCACTGGGCTGGAGATGTGTTTGGCTATCAGGCAGAGGAGGAGTTGGATTTGGGTGGTGGCCTGAGGTCATCAATGAGCAGTCAGGATTTGTGGTCTGAAGGCCCCAGGCTGGGTGTTTTGTTACAGCAGCCCAGGAAGACTAATACAGTGACCATCAGCCCTCTGACCAGTGCAATTACCTGAGTGTGTCTGGAGCTGCCACATTGGAACTGAGGGTCCCTTAGCTCTGAGTGATGAGCATGTGGAGATGTGGCAAGCCAGCCATGGGCTGGGTGTGAACTATGAGCCTGCTGGACTCTGCCCATCACCTCGTGGAACCAGGGCTCTGAGTCAGGCATGAGGATGCGGGTCTCCCAAGGGTCTATGCAGAGCACAAAGAGCAAAGGTGGGTCAAGCTGGACCACTGGTCCCCAAAGCATGGCAGACCCCTCCCCTTGTCAGGCTCATGTGCCCTTTGGCTCAAAGATCAGGATCAGGAAGTGCCTGTTCCACAGAGTTGCTCCTGCGGAGGGACAAGGATCACAGAGAGATGATTGAGGACAACAGCAGGACTCAGCCAGGTGTCCTCAGGAGATGAACAGCACCAGGGGCAGTGGCCCGTGTGTGGGTGTGAATAAGCTGTTCTGTCCTCTCCAGAGCAGAGAGAAGGCGGCCTCCAATTAGATCCCGCACAGACACATTCACTACAATGAGACCTGAGAGTGTGACATCCAGAGAGCAGCTACTGCCTGAGGATCTACACCTCAGACAGGAAAAGCCACCCCTCAGGATGTACCCAAGCCTGTACCAGCAGGACTGATGTTTGCCTGCTCAGCCTGCTCTGCCCTGGTGACCTCCACACCACAGGTGCAGCCCACCAGCTCCCAGCCCTGCCCGGCTGCTGGTCGACCTGAGTCTCTTTATCTCTCATTTTCTTCCTTCACTATTCTCTTTTTAGAGAAACACAACTTATTTTTAAAAGACCCTTAGAAGTAAAAATTCCTCTTTCATCTCACTCCAGTGATAATGGCAGCTTCTGGGAACACAAAAACTGTGAGTGTGGTGTGGGGGAGAGGAGAAAGGTGCATATGCGCATTGCTGGTGGCTGGCAGATTGGAGCCACCAAAACGGAAAGCTGTATGGAGATTCCTTCGAAAACTGGGAATGGAACCACCATTTGAACAGCTGTCCCACTGCTCAGTTTATACCCAAAGGACTTAAAATCATTAGAGGGACACAGCCACATCACTGTTTATAGCAGCAAAATGTATAATAGCTAGTTTGTGAAACCAACCTAGATGTTCTTCAGTAGGTGCATGGGTTAAAACACTGTGATATATATTATTAATCAGCATAAAAAGATAATAAATTTATGACATTTGCAAATTTGGTGAATGGATGCAGTGGAAGAATGTTATGCTCTGTGAAGTGAGCCAATCCCAAGGAAACAAATGCCGGATCTTTTCTCTCCTATGAGGATACTGATCCATAATGGGCATGGGGGAACATGGGAGAAATGGAAGAACTGTAGATAGGGCAGAGGAAATGAAGGGGAAGAGAAGGGGCAGGGGGTAGAAAAGATGGTGAAATGAGATGGGTGTCATTACCCTAAGGACATGTATAAAGACACAAATGGTGTGACTCTACTTTGTGTACCACCACAGTCATGAAGAATTGTGCTCTATATGGTACTAGGAATTGAAATACATTCTGCTGTCATATATAACAAAGAAGAATAAATAAATAGTTTTTAAAAAATGTTCTATAGACTTAAATTTAGCTTCTGTGTAAATGACATTTGAGTTAGCTACAATATTCCACTTTGAAAATTCCCTGTGCATTCCAGTTTATTGGTGAGAAACTGAAAGCCATTGTATTTCTGGTGCTTTTAGGCTCTTCAGAAGCTTATAAAGATATTACTTGTCTTGCATATTTTTAAATATTTTTTAGTTATAGGTGGACACAATATTTTATTTTATTTTTATGTGGTGCAGAGGATTGAACACTGTACCTCATGCATGGTAGACGAGCGCTCTACCTCTGAGTCACAACCCCAGCCCGTAGTATCTTTTTTTTTTTTAATTTATTTTTTAGTTATCAGCAGACACAACATCTTTGTTTGTGTGTTGTGCTGAGGATCAAACCCAGGCCACACACATGCCAGGCGAGCGCGCTACCGCTTAAGCCACATCCCCAGCCCCCCATAATATCTTTATATATTATTTTTTTTAATCTGGTGATGAGAATTGAACCCAGAGCCTCATGCATGCTAGGTGAGCATGCTACCACTTGAGATACAACCCTAACCCACTTTTCTTGCATATTTTGAACAGTGAAATATATTCACCACCTTGCCATGGTCTCAGAACCCCTTTAATGTTGCAATACCTGACTTTCAGATGGTAAACTCTTTCAATAATACCATTAATAATTTCTTTCTTCTATTTTCTACTATTAATATTGTTCAGTGTCCAATCTCCTATATCATTTTTTTCTCTTATTTTCATTCCTTTCTGATTCTAGGTTGCCTGTTTGAACATTTCCTCACTGTGATCATCTAGCCTCTCTATTGTTTTTTAAAAATTCTGAACATGTCTTTAATAAGCAAGAATGTATTCGAGTTTGGTGAGTGAATATCTGCAAACAGTATATTGGATTTCAGCACCAGCCTCTTGAATACACCTTACAATGGGCTTCCTTAGGGTCAGTTCTCCTGCCCCCTCTGTGGGCTTCTTTCTTTTGCTTTGTTCTGCTTGGCTGTTTGCAGTTGCTATTTTGGGCTACTTTTAGGAGCACAAAATGACTCACACATCTGCTGGCCCTTGCTTTTCCACTGTCACATGCCAGGGAGTCCTTGGAAGTTGTGGGGAGCGACAAGACCTTTCACAGAGAGCTGTACCACATGTGTTAAATGTGGATACCATTGAATTATGAAAATTTCAAAGTACTGTGTCTGGACTGTCTTACCCGAGGGCCTTGGGTCAGCCATCTCCAGTCGGCTCTGTGGGGCTCTCAGGGGCTGTCACTGTCACACTGAGGGGGTGAATGAGTCTCCAACTCACCACCATCAGGACAACACTCTTCTGTGGGTGGCTGTGCATGATGGCCATGCCTGTGTCGCACAGTGAAGAGAACTCAAACTTCCAAGGAGAAGTGGGGGCTTGCACAGCACACTGTAGCTCCTCAGACCAAATGTTTTCCTGTGTTCTCCAAATAAGAGCTATAAAAGGGAAGCCATCAAAACCACCCAAATTTTATGCTGGCATAGAAGCAATTTTACAAAAACCACAACGTCCACTTTGGAGATGACCCTGGAACTGAATGTGAGTCAGAAGACAAACAGCACTGTGGGTGGCCTTGCAGAGTGGGCACCTAATATCTGCCCTTTCAAAAGAAGACCCAGCAGTGGGGGAGGACTGGGGTGAGGTCTGCGACCTGTGCTGGACACCTCGGCTGCAGGGAAGAGCGAACACAAAGGCTTATATGTCATGAATATGTGTTGTATGGTGTAAATGTATGCTGTAAAGCATAAATAAATAATACTATGAAAAAACTGACCAAAAGAAACTCTAGACACAGAGAAAACCTAGCGTAGCCCACAAGCAAAAGTGACGGCGTGTGACGCCCTCTCTTCTGCAGGTGGGAAGTGATTGCTGTGGCAGAAGCTGACCTCACGCCCTGAGCATCTCCCCTCCTCCACGCCCTTCCACCAAGGTGATGCTCTGCCCCCCCAAAGACCCACCCAGGGCAGTGGCCTTGGCTGGCCCTGGACTAAGTCTCTGAAACCATGAGAACAAATTTACGTTTTCCCTCTCAGCGATTCTCGCCAGGTACCATCACCACAGCATCCAAAAGGGATCACAGTAGACTCAGGGGGCCTCCAGAGTGGGGTGACATGATGTACCCAGAACACGGATGAGGGTGCTGCATGCTGCAGTGAGGGACGGTGGCTGTGTGTGGACCGCACAAGGGGAACAGAACTGGGCCCATGGGCTGTGCCAGAGGAGGCCTTCAGGAGCCATGACGTTGGCCGACCCTTCCCACGTGGGTCCCTTGGAGAGAAAGAGGAATCAACCCAACCTTGAAGCTCACCACAGGCCACCCTGAATTGTGACTCTAGGAGACCAAAGCAGACTCCCAATATGCCCGCTGGTTCCAAGGTTGTTCTTTGAGCAACTGTGGGCACAGCGGTGGCTCTGAAGACCCCGTGTGTGAGGGAACCTGTGCTAGTGAAGGAGTCTCAGGAAGAGGGCTGCTCCCACCAGCTCGGACACCCCGAGACCTGTCTGCACAGCAAGGCCCCCACCCATCTCCCTTCCCTGCTGTCATCGTCTCCACCATCCTGACACCCGCTGGTTCCATTCTGTACTCCAGAGGCTCCGCAGTCTTCAGCAACCTGGTCCATTTCTGGGTCTCTACTTGAGGGAGACGCCCCTGCACATGCAAGGGACTGAGTAGCTTCTCTCCCTGAATCTCTCTTAATGCCAATTTAATCCCTAGCTGGCCTAGAGGCTCCCAGAGGAGGAGGGTTTTCTTCTCAACACCTCGTGGGACCTCTCTTTCACGTCTCTGCAGTCACTCTCTGCTCTCTGGGCTGTGCTCCTGTGCAGACACTTCATCCAGTTTCCTGAGTTTACAATCCTCTCCTTGATGCAGGGGGCCTGTTTTCAACACTTCGCCGTGAGCAGAGTGCCCCCTGCTGGCCGTCCTGTGTTATGACCGCTGGTTTTACAAGCCTCCTCTGTGGTGTTCAATCTTCAATCCCCACGTGCTTGTGTGTCTGGTGCACTGCTCCATGTCTGGGTCCGTGCGTTTGCTTCTGTACATTGCTTCCGGGGAAACCAGGCCTTTGTGTTTGTGTGGGCTCTGTCTCATCCAGCAACGAGGCCCATGGAACAGGGTCGAGGACAGTGTGGCTAGAGAGTCAAGAATCAAGAACTCCAGACACCAAGCAGGAAGCAGGTCTGATTTTATTGCGCAGTTACCATGTGTATACACTCGGGAAGCAGCTAAGCACATTACACGCAGCAACCAATACAATTTCTGAACAACTCTAGGAGACCAAAGTAGGCCCCCTAATATTCCCTTTGGCCTACTGACGATTCCAAAGTTGTTCTGTTGAGCAACTATCGGTGCAGGAGTGACTCTGAAGAGCCACAACCAATCAAGTAGCAGGTCGTGGAGCAAGTGCAGGGACTGCAACAGGTGGCCTCATGCCCAGGGAGGGGCCTACAGGGTGAGCACCCTGCAGCTGACACCAATAGCTGCAGGGGAGTGGCCTGCCACTCAGGTGTCCTTCATGTATGCCACATATGCAGTTCTCCATGCACTTGTCCCCACGTCTCCCCCCTCAGACTTGCCACAAGGACTTTTTTAGCATCCCTTATTTTTGTCGTTGGCCTTCACAAGCCTGCATAAGCGTCTCCCAACACAGAAAAAATTATTACTGTCACAATCAGTAGGGCCAGGGTAATAGCGTTATAAGGGTTAGTAACTTGGCTCTCAGGTTTTTCCAATGTTCAGCCAATCCCTGGAAGAAAGAGGAGGCTGTTGAGACAGACACCTTAGTCCCCTTGATTTTGACCATGGCCTTAGTGACGTCATGCAGTCGTAACACAGTGAGCATCCCAAGCGCCCTTCATGAACTGAGAAAAAGTGGAGAACTCTAAGGTTCCATTGTCAGATACAGCGTATTGGGTGACGCAAATACTATGAAATTCAGGATGACTGTGAGCCTTAGCAACATAAACAGAACACTTCGTGGCTCCTGGTGGAGGTCTGGTTCTTGCTGAATGAGGAAAATGGTGGTTCAGTTCAGTTTATTTAAGTCATTTTGAGAGGCGAAGGCTGCTGCCACACAGGGGACACATTGTTTCCAGTGTGCACAGTGTGGATCCTCTGAGTGAGCGCAGCAGTGGCAGTGGCTGTGGTGGCGATGGCGGCCACTAGGGCAACAATCCCAGCAATGATGAGGGCAATATCACGCCTTGTCCGGTGCAGGATCTGACTCAGAAGATGCTTCCTCTGCATGTCCCATGGACTCCTCCACTCCTTGGACTGGTTCACTGGAAGCCAGGCTGCTGGGGGCATATGAGGATAAATATATGTTCAGCTTTCATAGCCAGTGTAGACAGGTTGGGAGCCAGCAGGATGCATTGACTGCACAAGGGATCTCTGCATGAGTGATATTTACACCATCAGAGGCAGTGATTATGAGCATGGCAAGGGTGGCGTGACACACGCTTGTGCATAGTGGGTATGGGTATGCTTTGGGCCCATTATCCACTCATTCATCCAGCCAGCTGCCACCCATTTGAAGGGTCTAGTGGCCAGCAATATTGGCCTGATATCCATCATGCCATATTGATTTCCTGCATAGTGGTTGATCACAGATCATCCCAGGGAGCAGTTACTGCATTAGCCCACATGGTTTGAGGCACATGGCTTACATTCCAGGGAGCTGTGCCCAACCCGGCACTTAGGTGTTGATCTTCTCCAAAGAAATTTCTCTTACCATGGAGACAAGGTGTGGCTGCCACACATTGATTCCAGGGGTGCTATCATTATCAGAGGGGGGCTTTCTAAAGAGTGTTGTTGGGCATGTTGGCAGGAAGAGTTTCTTGCACTTGCCATGGGGGGGGGTGTCTATGGCTATTGTTAGTGTTAACTACCAACTGTCAGTGAGAGACAGCCATCATAGGACTTGTTATATTGATCTACAAAAGTTTCATTAGCAAGAGCAAAACAGAGAGGATGGTCCTGATTGTAGGTCTCATTATCAACAATGGAGAAACCACTCGTCCGAGCAGGAGTGGGAGTGCTGGTGTTCCCCTGCACGGGTGGTTGTTGTATGGCTACCTCAGGATCAATGAGGAAGGAGTTATTAGAAAAGAGCTTAGATAGGGTTCCTTCCCAATTGACCAGGCTAATTTGGTGGCCAAGGGTCCAAAGCCCAATTTACCTGGCAGGCAGTTTCACTGCAGGCACCCAGATGGGGTGAGGCTTCTGTCAACCTGTACAAACCCTGGACCCAGTTTTAGGAGGGACGCTGGACCATCATGCACTTGTGATGGGATCCAGCTGGGAGATTATAGGTAAATGGCAGGGCACAGTGAAGGGGGCCTACTGTTTGTGGGTGGCTGTTTCCATGGAAAATTTTGAAGTTGAAAGAAAATTTGAAGCAAACAAGATTTTGTTAAAGGCATTGTGAGGGCATTTGGTAGAGCCTTCTCCCTCCCCCTGCCCCATTTTTGTAGCCTGGTCATTAATTCCTTGCGCGTTCTGTCTACAATGCATTAAACCTGAGGGTTATAGGGGATCCCAGTGACATGATTTCTGTGCCATGTAGAGCAAAATTCCTTGAAGGCTCTGCTTGCCCAGGCTGGACCAGTGTCAGTTTTGATGGAGAAAGGAGCTGCCATGATCCCAAAGCACTTAAGTAGATGGGGATGGCCATTCCACAGCCTGAATAGGTATCAGTGACCACATACATATATTTTAATTTCCCGAAGGTACATAATGAGTGACATCTACTTGCCATAAGGCATTAGATTTTAACCTTGGGGACTTACTCCAGCAGGTTGTTAAGTGACAACAGGAAGGAAAGGGGCATATTTTGTGGTCTTGACTAGCTGCTTGCAAGCCTCCTTGGTCAGTTCAGGAAATAATTTGCAGAGGCTCTGGGCATTCTAGCCAGAACTGTCCTGTCACTCCACACCCCCAGCAAGTGGAGCTGCCTCTTCCTTTATAGCTACCTTATTCCTGCTTTCATTCAGCGGCCAAGGCTGAGGCCAGCAGAGAGGCTTGAGCCCCTTGTGTCCCTGTATCTTGGTTGGCCAAATCCAGTCATCCAATGGGCTGCTTTGTGCTGGCACCTGCTGCTCTCTGTCCCTTGTTTAGTCCCTCCCTGATCTCCTCCTTGGTTGGGGCTTCCCTTGCTTCTTCATGAGACAATTTTCCTTTCAAGCCTTGTTCACTCTGTCCATAAACTGTGGCAAGTCCTCAGTGGATTTTTGCCTTAGGTCCTGTGTATCCACTGTACCTCCCCCAGATGGTTCCTTCTAGCACATTCTTAAAGCAGAGAGTGCACCAGATTGACATAACCTGGTGGGCCTGTGGCTTGCACCAGGAGAACAGTAGATCCCCTCTCCCCACAAGCACTCAGCTGGGGGGGTCAACATTTGTGGTGGGGTGAGGTTCCCCTGCTGTTCACATTTGTCATAGAAGAAGGCTTTCCACTTCAAAAATGTTGTGGGCTCAGGAGCCACTCTGGCTGGTCTCTCCAGTCTGCAGGGCATTAAGTTCAAGAGTGAATGATTTGGGCTGGGAATGTGGCTCAAGCGGTAGCGCGCTCGCCTGGCATGCGTGCGGCCCGGGTTCGATCCTCAGCACCACATACAAACAAAGATGTCTTGTCTGCAAATAACTAAAAAATAAATATTAAAAAAAAATTCTCTCTTTCTCCCTCTCTCACTCTCTCTTTAAAAAAAAAAAAAAGTGAATGATTTAAGCACTTGTTCTGCAGATGGCCCCCGGGGCCCATACCCTGGGTTCTTTACCTCCTTCAGGGCACCCAATGACTGGGGTATCAACTGGAAGGGCGCTGTGTTGGTGGCAGGCTGAGTTCCTCTCCATCAACTTTCATCTCTTATCTTCCACAGACCTTCCAAAGGCTCTCTGGCCTCTTGGAGTGGGTTTCTGGAGACCATGGCTTGGGCCTGTCTGGTGACCTGGTCATTTCCAAGCCATCAGGGCCCCATGCTGAGCAGTGCTAATTGCAGTCTTAACTATACATTGCTACAAGTTTTATGGTTAGGAGGAATCATCCTTATGTTTCAGAATCTGCTCTGGCAAAAGGGTCACAAAAGTCAGGCCCTTCATACTCTCTTGGGTTCCTCTCACCCATACTAATTCCGACCTGCATTTCCATGCAGACAACAGGTGGTTTGCTGGAGAATGGGACATATCCTGTCCACTTCCTCCAGGCAGGGCTGCAGAGACATTGCTTTTTGGCAAATGAAGCATGTGGGGTCTGCCCACTGGGCCACATTTATAGTTACTCTCTTACCTTGTGTTCCCACCATTCATTTATCTGTCTCCTAACTAAGGGCAGAAAAAGTCAACATGCTTACTTGTGAGCCTATGGGAGGAAAATACCCAGCCATGCTGAACTCAGCTTTGACGCCACCCAGGAAGACACAGTGGTTCACACCAAGAGCCCTGAGAGAGCTGGGAGGATCCAGCTAAGACGCTGAGAGCACCACTGTGAACTAAAAGAAATAAACTCCATTAATAATAGGGCAAAGTATATTTTGAGTAGGTGCCTCTCCAAACAATACATACAAACTATAAGATTTTATAATGCTCTTTAACTTGCCTATGTACAACACAACACATGAGACTTAGAAAAGAATGTGTGACACAGTGGTGGTCCCAGAGTCATCAGCAGGCCATGAAGGCATCAAGGAAAAGGAAGAGATCAGCTGCAGGGCACACAAGGGCACATGCCTATGGTCCCAGCTGTAGGAGGCTGAGGCAGGGTGACTACAAGTTAAGGCCAGCCTCACTCTTAAAAAATAACAATTAAGAGGGTTAGGGTGAAGCTCAGTGGTGGAGCCCTCCTGGGTAATGTCTGAAATAACAAAGGGAGAAAAGGAGGAAGGAAGAGATATTTCACTAATCTGTACACAAGGCTGCAGTGGAGAGGCCTCAACTAACACACACAATGTGTCTGAAACTTCTGAATGACACAACACTAAATTGGGAAGTCCGGAAATAACAATTGATTTTTGAGAAGGAATAGTGGGCAGCAACATTGTGAGAAAAGTCAAAGAAATCAATAGTTGCATGACACAGTGAGGATGAAAGCACTGCACTAGGGAGGGTTATGTAGAGAAAAGGGTGACTTGATCCTGTACATGTGTGTGCACGTGCGTGTGAGTGTGCATGTGTGGGTGGCACAACCCACCCCTCCCAGGTGTTTTTTAATGTGACTTGCTGCTCTGAAAACCCTTACATGAGCACCAGGGCATTTCTGATAGCCTCTGTGACCCTGCTAAAGTGCTTTTCTGGTGCCTGGTGCATGAAAGGGAATAGTAACTAAAGTTCATTATATTATGAACTCTTCATAGAAATGAATAATTGGTTTCCTTAAATATTTAAATAGTTCTTCCACCCCTGTTTTCAACATAAATTATCTAATATACATTTTTCCAAGTCAACTCCAGTTTAGTTCAACTGAACTAATAATAATTTGGAAGGTGTGAGTTAATGTTCTTATGATGATCAGCATCATTTTAGAATCTTAGAGATTGAAGGATATTAACACACAGAAAGACATGAAGAAGCAATTCTTGCATCTGAATTGGTGACACCTGGAAACTGGACACAAACAAGGCACATTTTGATTTACATCAGGGATTCAGGAAACACCCAGGAGCTGAGCACGGTAGCATATGTCTGTGATCCCAGAAGCCATAGCAGGAGGATCACAAGCTTCAACCCAGCCTCAGCAAGAAATGGAGGCCCTGAAGAAGAACTTACCAAGATCCTCTATGAAACAAACAAAAAAAAAAAAGTAAACAAAAAATTAAAAAGGACTAGGTATGGGGCTCAGTGCTTATAGACTCCAGATATAATGATGGTAATGTTCCTTTTCTCTTCTCCATTCTCTGACCCTGGTAATTATTTATCTAAAACCTCTCACAAATTTTATTTTATCACAACATATGTAAAAGTCATATAATATTTGAGGACACAGAAAATATCAGAATTCCATATAGAAAAAGTTTTCAAATAATGAGACCGGAGTTTTAAATCTGATAAAGCCTTTACTGAAAAAAATAGACACTATAAGAGAAAATGTACTTAATGAAAGGAGAGAGATAAAATCTCTAAAAAAGTATTTAAATGCTGCGACTAAAAGTTAATGCAACTAACATTTTTGCACACACAAAAATGCACAGTATATATAAGATTATGTCATAATATCAAAAGATGCAAAGAACTTAAAATACAAAAAAGATGAATCTAACAATAACAGAGATTTAACCTTGCTTTCACATCTTCACACTGATGCCATCCTTATATCCACTCTAGGGTGCATTTTTATCACCTGTGATTTGCCAGAATGAAGGCACATACACTTTTCACACTCCCACACTTGTTTTCTCAAAAGAGCATGGTTGCTGAAGGCAGTGAAGACTACATCAGGCTGAGGCAGCAGGATCACAAGTTCAAAGCCAGCCTCAGCCACTTAGGACCTAAGCAACCAAGTGAGACCATGTCTCAAAATTGGAAAAAAAAAAAATTAAAAAAGACTGGGATGTGTCTCAGTGGTTCAGCACCTCTGGGTTGAAAAAAAAAAAAAATACAAAATATTCCCTCAAATCTGAATAAGTCTAACTAGATCAGAAACAAGGAATGTCTTATCACATTTCTACATACAAGGCTTTTCTCCAGTTTGAGTTCTTCCCTGCTGTTTAAAGAGGCCTTCACAGTTGAAAGGGTACCATATCATGTCAAGACCAGAAGGGGGGACATTCAAGATGGTGGGCCAGAGACAGGCAGCATCCTGTGTTGTTCCATGGCCTAGGTCTCACCTCATCGGAATACAGGATTTCAGAGAGTGTGAAAATACACTCTAGAGTGGATTTTCACAGAAATCACCACGCTGTAAGCCCAGTGCAGAATTCAGAGCCTCAGCGTTCAAGTAAGACTCTGGACTCCAGGCCCAAACCCACAGCTCTAGCCACAAGCAGCTCTTGAGTGGCTCAGCAGAAACACCTCTCAGCCCCTCTGCAGAAATCCACACTGCACCCCATTCCCACACAGGGCACTCAGCTGCTACCTACCCACAGCACAAGGCCATCACCCAGCTCCCCCCACATCACTGGACACCCCAGCGCTGGAAGCAGACCGGCTCCATCTTGGATCACATTTCTCCCTGTATTTGGTGAGCATGGCTGGCAGATGGGAACTCCCTCTGAGCCACATATCATCCTGCCACATCCCCAGTTCATTGTCCACCACCAGAGACTGTAAACCTTTTACAAAACTACTGATTATAGTTTAAATAATAATTGAATCCAACATTTCTGGACATTGAGACTAAACTGTAAATGTCTTCATAACAACAAATAGTTTATACGTGATGTATTGTTGATATTGGGATCTGTTAACATTGTCCTTCCCCACAAAGGAGGGATCTTGCAAACCTACAAGAGCACTACAAATCAATAGGGTAAAAACCATAACACCTCAGAACCACAGAGCTGGAAAGGTAGACACACAAGTAACATGAAAAGACAAGGGAAGAAAGTGCCCAAACAAATCAAGAGAACACATCATTAGAATCATTGGCAGCTACAGCAGAAAAATGGACACAGAAAGATTTCAGGATATACATGGTTAAAATGTCCTGTAAACGCCAAGAAGGTATAAGGGAGAAAAGACAAGCAGTAAAAGATCACTTTGATAATGAGCTACATGAACAAATCCAAGAAGTAAAAGATCACCTTAACAGGGAGACAGAGGTTCTAAAACAAACAAACAGAAATCCTTGAAATGAAAGAAATAATAGGGGCTGGGGATATGGCTCAAGCGGTAGCGGGCTCACATGGCATGCATGCGGCCCAGGTTCGATCCTCAGCACCACATTCAAAGATGTTGTGTCTGCCGAAAAACCAAAAAATAAATATTAAAATTCTCTCTCTTTCTCTCTCTTAAAAAAAAAAAGAAAGAAATAATAAACTAAACTCAAAGCTCAAATGAAAGCATCACGAACAGAGAAGACCACAGGGAAGATAGGACATCAGACAATGAAGATAAAATATATAATCTTGAAAGGAACATAGACCATAGAGTGAAAATGGTAAGGAACCAGGAGCAGAACATTCAAGAAATAAGGGATAGCATAAAAAGCCAAATTTGGGAGTTATTGGGATAGAGGGAAGCATAGAGGAACAAACCAAAGGAATCAAGAATCTATTCAATGAAATAATATCAGAAAACTTTGAAAACACGAAGAATGAATTGGAAATCCAAGTTGAAGAGTCTACAGGATGCCAAATGTACAAAATCAAAACAGATCCATACCAAGGCACATAATAATAAAAATGCTCACCATACAATATATGGAGAGAATTTTACAAACCATGAGAGAAAGGAATCAGATTATATATAGGGGAAAATCAGTTGGGATAATGGCAGTTTTTTTCATCACAGACCCTAAAAGCTAGAAGATCCTGGAACAACATATATCAAGCTTAAAAAAAATGAGTGCCAACCAAGAATCTTGAATCCAGCAAAAGTAAGCTTTAGATTTCAAGATGAAATAAAATCCTTCCATGATAAACAAAAGTAAAAAAGAATTTATAGCTAGAAAACCAGCACTACAAAACACCCTTGGAAAAATATTCCATGAAGAGGAAAAGAAAAACAACAATGAAAATCAAAAGAGGAAGGTAGTACCCCAAAGGAAAAACTAATCAAAGAAGAAAATCAAGTCAATTTAAATAACAAAAATAAACAAATATGGCTGGAAATACAAACCATTTCTCAATAATAACACTGAAAGCTAATGGAATAAACTCACCAATCACACGACATAAGCTAGCAGACTGGATTAAAAACAAAACAAAACAAAACAAAAGACCCAACAAGATGCTGCCTCCAGGAGGCTCATCTGATAGAAAAAGACATACACTGACTGAAGGTGAAAGGTTGGGAAAAACCATACCACTCACATGGACTGCACAAGTAAGCAGGGTTTTCCATATTCATATCAAATAAAGGAGACTTCAAGCCAAAGGGAATGAAAAGGGATAAAGATGGACATTACATACTGTTCAAGGGAACCATACACCAAGAAGATGTAACAATCATAAATATATATATGCCCCAAACAATGGTGGAGCTGTGTTCAAACAAACTCTTCTCAAGTTCAAGAGTCAAACTGACCACAACACAATAATCTTGGGTGACTTTAACACACCTCTCTCACCACTACACAGATCTTCCAAACAAAAGTTGAATAAAAAAACTATAAAACTCAATAACATAATCAATAATTTAGACTTAACTGACACATATAGAATATTTCAGCCTGTATCAAACAGAAACACTTTCTTCTCAGTAGCACATGGAACCTTCTCTAAAATAGACCATATACTATGCCACAAAGCAACTCTTAGCAAATATAAAAAACTAGAGACAATACCATACATTTCATCAGATCATAATTAAATAGAATTGGGAAACAAAAAGAAAATAAAAAGTAAAAATTTCTCCATCACCTCGAGACTAAACATTAGGCTACTGAATGAACAATGCATTGCAGAAGGAATCAAGGAGGAGATTAACAATTTCTTAGGGGTAAAAAAGAACATAGAAACAACCGATGGAAATCTGAGACACTATGAAAGCAGTACTAAGAGGAAAATTCACTGCATAGAGTTCATTCCTTCAAAGAAAAAAAAAATTAACAAATAAATGACCTCACACTACCTCTCAAAGCCCTAAAAAAATAGGAACAAACCAGCAGCAAAAGCAGTAGAAGGCAAAAAATAATTAAAATTAGAGCTGAAATCAATAAAATTGAAACCAAAGAAACAGTTGACAATATGGAGAAAAAAAGTTGGTTCTTTGAAAAAATAAAAAAAAATTGACAGACTATTAGCCATGCTAAAAAAGAGAATGAGAGAGAGAACTCAAATTACCCATATACATGATGAAAATGATAATATTACAACAGATATGACAGAAATACAGAGAATAGAAGACATTGAAGTTATCAACAAATTTCTTAAGTCATACGATCTGCCCAGATTGAATCAGGAAGACATACACAATTGGAACAGACCAATATCAAGTGATAAAAATAGAAAACAGAGCTTACTAAGATTAAGTGGGATTCATCCTAGAGATGCAGGGTTGGTTGCACTTATGCAAATCAATAAATGTAATTTGTTACATCAATAGACACAAAAATAAGAATCATATGATCATCTCAATAGATGCAGAAAAAGCATCTGACAAAATACAGCACCCCTTTATGTTCAAGACACTAGAACAACTAGGGATATCAGTAACATATCTCAACATTGTAAAGGCTATCTATGCTAAGCCTCAGGACATCATTCTAAACAGAGAAAAATTGACGGTATTTTCTCTAAAAACTGGAACAAGACAGGGCTGCCCTTTTCACCACTTCTATTCAACATAGTTCTTGAAATGCTGGCCAGAGCAATTAGACAAATGAAAGGAATCAAAGGGATATGTATAGGAAAAGAAGAACTTAAATTGGCACTATTTGCAGATGATATGATTCTACATCTAGAAGAACCAAAAAACTCCACCAGAAAAATTCTAGAACTGTTTACTGAATTAAGCAAAGTAGCAGGACATAAAATCAACACCCATAAATCAAAGGCATTTCTGTATATCAGTGGCAAAGACTCAGAGAAGAAAATGAGAAAGACTACCCAATTCATAATATCCTCAAAAAAAAAAAAAATACTTGAGAATCAACTTAATGAAAGCAGTAAAAGATCTATATGATGAAAACAACAAAACCATAAAGAGAGAAATCAAAGAAGACCTCAGAAGATGAAAACATCTAACTTGCTTTTGGATAAGCAGAATTAATATGATCAAAATGACCATACTACCAAAAGCATTATACAGATATAATGCAATTCCCATCAAAATCCCCAAGGCATTCCTCATACAAACAGAAAAAGCAATCATGAAATTCATCTGGAAAAATAAGACATGCAGAATAGCTAAAACAATCCTTAGACTGATGTAGGTGGCATCTGTATACCACATCTTAAACTATACTACAGAGAAATAATAACAAAAACAGCATGGTGTTGGCACCAAAAGAGACTGGTAGACCAATGGAACAGAAGAGAGGACACAGACACTAACCCAGAAAATTACAATTATCTTATATTAGACAAAGGTGCCAAAAACATGCACTGGAGAAAAAAGCATCTTCAACAAATTGTGCTAGGAAAACTGGAAATCCATAAGCAACAACATAAAATGAAATCCCTAGGTCTCACCATGCACAAAGTGCAAATCAAAATGGACCAAGAACCTAGGTATTAAACCAGAGACTCTGCATCAAATAGAAGAAAAATTAGTCTGTAATATTCATCATGTGGGATTAGGCCCCAACTTCCTATAGCCCAAGAATTAAAACCAAGAATCAATAAATGGGATGGAATCAACCTAAAAAGTTTCTTCTCAGCAAAAGAAACAATCTGTGAGGTGAACAGAAAGCGTACACCGAAGGAACAAGTTTTTACCCCTCACACTTCAGACAGAGCACTAATCTCTATTGTATATAAAGAACTCAAAAAGCTAAGCAACAAAAAAACAAATAACCCAATCAACAAATGGGCCAAGGACGTGAACAGACACTTCTCAGAAGAGAATATAAAATCAGTCAACATGTATATGAAAAAATGCTTATCCTCTCTAGCAATTAGAGAAATGCAAATCAAAACTTCTCTAATCTATCACCTCCCTCCAGTCAGAATGAGAGCTATAATGAAGACAAACAACAATAAGTGTTGGTGAGGATGCGGGGGAAAAGGTACCCTCTTACCTTGCTGGTGGGACTTCCAAATTGGTGCAGCCAATTTGGAAAGCAGTGTGGAGATTCCTTGGAAATCTGGGAATGAAACCACCATTTGACCCAGCAATCCCTCTCCTCAGACTTCCCCAAAGAACTTAAAAAAACACCATACTACAGGGACACAGCCACATCAATGTTTATAGCAGCACAATTCACAAGAGCTAAACTGTGGAGTCAACCTAGATACCCTTCAGTGGATGAATGGATTAAAAAATGTGGCATATATACGCAATGGAACTTTAATCAGCAATAAAAAATAAAATAAAATCATGGCATCTGCAGGTAAATAGATGGCATTGGAGAAGATAACGCTAAGTGAAGTTAGCCAATCCCCAAAAAACAAATGCTGAATGTTTTCTCTGATATAAGGAGGCTGACTCATAGTGGGTACATAGGGGGGAGCATGGAAGGATTAGATGAATGGTAGACAAAGCAGAGGACTGGGAGCGAAAAGGAAGGGACAGAGGATTAGCAAGGATGATGGAATGTGAAGGACATCATTATACAAAGTGCACGTATAAAGACATGAATTGGGTGTCAAAATTCTTTATATACAGATATGAGTAATTGTGGTATATATGTGTAATAAGAATTGTAATGCATTCTGCTGCAATTTCTTTATCCAAAATAAATAAATAAATAGCAGACGGGTTTTCCCAGATGTAAATCCTTTTTTAAAAAAAATTTTAAAAATATTTATTTCTTTATTTACTTTTAAGTTTTCGGCGGACACAACATCTTTGTATGTGGTGCTGAGGATCGAACCCGTGCCACACGATTGCCAGGCGAGTGCGCTACAGCTTGAGCCACATCCCCAGCCCAGATGTAAAGATGTAAATCCTTTTATGTATTTGAATAAAACTGTCAAAATTAAGTACAGCCCAACATGGCTTATCCACAGGATTTTCTACAATATATATTTTTTTAATACAACTGAACAAAACTAAAACATCTGAACCCTTTGTATTTCTTACATGCATAGGGTTTATTCATTTTGGCATGAATCTTTCCAAAAGAATCTTTCTAGTACTCAGAATAAACTGCAAAAATTAAAAGATTTCCCACATTTTTTCCATTCATAGGGATTCTCTCCATGAGAATTTTCATAAAAGAGAAGAAAAATAGGTCTAGAACATGAAGCTGATAGAGTATAGCAAATCGTCCCCATTCAGAGTGTTTATTTTCCAGTGAGGGAAATGGCTTTGAAGACAACAGGGAAAATGGAATGATTTGCCATATTTTTTCACATTTAAACAGTTATTCAGCCAGATGTGGTGATGTATGCATTTAATCCCAGAGACTTGGGAGGCTTAGGCTGAAGGATCACAAGTTGGGGCCAGCTTCAGCATTTTAGAACAACCTAAGGAACTCAGCAAGTCTCTGTCTCAAAATTAAAAATATAAAAATGAATGAGGATGTGTCTCAGTGGTAGCAGGCCACCAGACCAAATCTGCAGACAAATCCTCAGTACAATATTCAGCACAGTGAGCAGTGTGTTTGAAGGGGACAAGACATATTGATCCACCACATTTCACATTTAAAGAAATTTTCTCCAGTAAACTTCCAACATGTTGATGAGAAGAACAGTAATAACAGAAGACTTTGCCAATTGTTTTCATCAGTACAATTTCTTTGCAATATGAGTTTGTTCATGTAAGTGAAGCTGATGGGATGTAACAAAGGCTATTCCCCATTGTTGACCTTCACAGGGCTTCTCTCCAGTATGAGTCCGTTCATGTGAGCAAACATGAGAGGAGTGAGTGAAGCCTTTGCCACACTGCTTACATTGATAGGGTTTCTCTTGAGTGTGAGTCCCTTCATGTCTGTGAAAGAAAAAGCAAGAAAAAGACTTTTCCACATTGTTGGTATTCATTAGGCTTTTCTTCTGCATGAATACTTCCATGTACGTGAGGTTCACTGGATGTGTCAAGGGGTTCTCCACATTGTTGATATTCATAAGACTTCTCTCCAGTATGCGTTTTTTCATGTCTGTGAAGATGATGGGATCGAACGAAAGCTTTGCCACACTGCTTACATTCATAGGGCTTCTCCCCAGTATGAGTTTTTTCATGTGAGTGAAGGTGAGTGGACCGAGTGAAGGCTTTGCCGCACTGCTTACATTCATAGGGCTTCTCTCCAGTATGCGTCCGTTCATGTCTGTGAAGGTTAGAAGAATAAGTGAAGACTTTTCCACATTGTTTGCATTCCTTAGGATTCTGTCCAGTATGGATTTGTTCATGTCTCTGAAGGTAAGACAAAGTAGGGCAGGCTTTCCCACATTGTTGACATTCATAGGGTTTCTCTCTAGTATGTGTTCTTTCATGTCTGTGAAGTTTAGAGGACATAGTGAAGGCTTTGCCACACTGCTTACATTCATAAGGCTTCTCCCCACTATGAGTCCGCTCATGTATCTGAAGGTAGGAAGAAGTACTGAAGGCTTTCCCACATTGTTGACATTCATAGGGCTTCGCCCCAGTATGAGATTTTTCATGTGAGTGAAGGTGAGTGGACTGAGTGAAGGCTTTGCCACACTGCTTACATTCATAGGGCTTGTCTCCAGTATGCATCCGTTCATGTCTGTGAAGGTTAAAAGAAGTAGTGAAGACTTTTCCACATTGTTGGCATTCATTGGGCTTCTCTCCAGTATGGATTTGTTCATGTATCTGAAGGTAAGACAAAGTAGGGCAGGCTTTCCCACATTGTTGACATTCATAGGGTTTCTCTCTAGTATGTGTTCTTTCATGTCTGTGAAGTTTAGAGGATTCAGTGAAGGCTTTCCCACATTGTTGACATTCATAGGGTTTCTCTCTAGTATGTGTTCTTTCATGTCTGTGAAGTTTAGAGGAGTCAGTGAAGGCTTTGCCACACTGCTTACATTCATAGGGCTTCTCCCCACTATGAGTCCGCTCATGTATCTGAAGGTAGGAAAAAGTACTGAAGGCTTTCCTACATTGTTGACATTCATAGGGCTTCTCCCCAGTATGAGTTTTTTCATGTCTGTGAAGTATAGAGGAGTTAGTGAAGGCTTTACCACACTGCTTACATTCATAGGGCTTCTCTCCAGTATGCGTTCGTTCATGTCTGTGAAGTTTAAAGGACTTAGTGAAGGCTTTGCCACACTGCTTACATTCATAGGGCTTCTCTCCAGTATGCGCTCGTTCATGTCTGTGAAGTTTAGAGGACTCAGTGAAGGCTTTGCCACAATGCTTGCATTCATAGGGCTTCTCTCCAGTATGCATTCTTTCATGTCTGTTAAGGTTAAAAGAAGTAGTGAAGACTTTTCGACATTGTTGACATTCATAGGGTTTCTTTTTCGTATGAATTTTTTTATGTGAGTGAAGGTTAGACGATAGAGCAAAAGCTTTGTCACACTGCTTACATTCATAGGGCTTCTCCCCACTATGAGTCCGCTCATGTATCTGAAGGTAGGAAGAAGTACTGAAGGCTTTCCCACATTGTTGACATTCATAGGGCTTCTCCCCCGTATGAGTTTTTTCATGTGAGTGAAGGCGATTGGACCGAGTGAAGGCTTTGCCACACTGCTTACATTCATAGGGCTTCTCCCCAGTATGAGTCCGCTCATGTATTTGAAGGTAGGAAGAAGTACTGAAGGCTTTCCCACATTGTTGACATTCATAGGGCTTCTCCCCAGTATGAGTTTTTTCATGTGAGTGAAGGTGATTGGACAGAGTGAAGGTTCTGCCACGCTGCTTACATTCATAGGGCTTCTCCCCAGTATGAGTCCGCTCATGTATCTGAAGGTAGGAAGAAGTACTGAACGCTTTCCCACATTGTTGACATTCATAGGGGTTCTCCCCAGTATGAGTCCGCTCATGTATCTGAAGGTAGGAAGAAGTACTGAAGGCTTTCCCACATTGTTGACATTCATAGGGTTTCTTTTTCGTATGAGTTTTTTTATGTGAGTGAAGGTTAGATGATTGAGTAAAAGCTTTGCCACACTGCTTGCATTCATAGGGCTTCTCTCCAGTATGCGTCCGTTCATGTCTGTGAAGGGAAGAAGAAGTAGTGAAGAATTTTCCACATTGTTGGCATTCATTGGGCTTCTCTCCAGCATGGATTTGTTCATGTATCTGAAGGTAAGATGAAGTACTATAGGCTTTTCCACATTGTTGACATTGATAGGGCTTCTCTCCAGTATGCGTTCGTTCATGTTTGTGAAGGGAAGAAGAAGTAGTGAAGGCTTTTCCACATTGTTGGCATTCATTGGTATTCTCTCCAGTATGGATTTGTTCATGTATCTGAAGGTAAGACAAAGTAGTGAAGGCTTTCCCACATTGTTGACATTTATAGGGTTTCTTTTTCATATGTGTTCTTTCATGTCTGCGAAGTATAGAGGAGTTAGTGAAGGCTTTGCCACACTGCTTACATTCATAGGGCTTCTCCCCACTATGAGTCCGCTCATGTATCTGAAGATAGGAAGAAGTACTGAAGGCTTTCCCACATTGTTGACATTCATAGGGCTTCTCACCAGTATGAGTTTTTTCATGTCTGTGAAGTATAGAGGAGTTAGTGAAGGCTTTGCCACACTGTTCACATTTATAGGGCTTCTCTCCAGTATGCGTCCGTTCATGTCTGTGAAGGGAAGAAGAAGTAGTGAAGAATTTTCCACATTGTTGGCATTCATTGGGCTTCTCTCCAGCATGGATTTGTTCATGTATCTGAAGGTAAGATGAAGTACTGTAGGCTTTTCCACATTGTTGACATTGATAGGGCTTCTCTCCAATATGTGTTTGTCCATGTCTGTCAAGGGATAAAGAAGTAGTGAAGACTTTTCCACATTGTTTGCATTCTTTGGTCTTCTCGCCACTATGGATATGTTCATGTATCTGAAGGTAACACAAAGTACTGTAGGCTTTTCCACATTGTTGACTTTCATAGGGTTTCTCTCTAGTATGTTTTCTCTGATGTATTCTAAATAAACTTCGGTAAGCAAAGTCTTTCCCACATACATTACATTTAAAAAGTACTTTCCCAGTATGCGTGATCACGTGACTGTGAAGACTTTTGGGTGAAACCACGGTTTTACCACCTTCTTTACCTTCATGGGATTTCTCTCCAGAATGAGTTCTTTCATGTTTTCTAAAGAAAGTGGGGGAATGAAAGGCTTTTCCACATACCTCACATTGAAAAGCTTTACCTCGCCTATGTGTTCTTGTGTGACTTTGAACATCTGTGGGAGAAGATGAGGCTTCATCACATTGTTGACATTCATCAGGTTGCCACCCAGTATGAGAATCTTCATGCCTTTGAATGTCATTGGAACAACTGATGACTTTCCCACATACTATACTTTCACAGGGTCCATCTCCAGTTTGTGTTAACATTTGTGTGTGAACACTTTTGAGAGAAACCAGAGATTTCCTGTATTGTTTCAATTCACATGGCTTCTCTTCACATTCTTCATGCTTGGAGCGTTCGGGTCCACAGTGAGATGTGATCTGCCTATGAGGAATGAAGGGCATATGAAGTCTTTGGCACACATAATGCAGTCACATGAATTTACTCTATTAAAATTTTTCTTTGCTTAAGAATTGGGATCTCATGACCAGCACATTATTAATACTTGATTAATTCATGATGTTGTATTTATTTAAGGTCCTAGGTTAACGTCACTTCCAACATGAGGTAAAGCCTAGGATTTTCAAACTTGTTCAAATTGCCAGAAAATACAGAGATTGAGAGGAAACAATGCTTTGCAACACAGCTTGCCTATGGTCATTATCCAAATAATTACACTCATATATGCAATTTCATAATACTTTTTGCATGTCAAGCACTTTGAATAGACTGAATATCTATATATCTGTATATCTATGTCTATATATATATATATACATATATATATATATATATATATATATATATATATATATATATATAATTTATTTCAGTGGACAATAGATTTTATTGATTTAAATGTGGTGCTGAGAAGAGAACCCAGTGCCTCAAGCATGCAAGGCAAGCTATCTACCACTGAGCCACAATCTCAGTCCCAGTGAAGTATATATTTCTGGTAAAAAAACCTTATAAGAATAAATACATTTAAAGTTGTGCAAATTTCTTGCATTGGTTTTTAAAATTATATGACATCCCCAGATTCCCTCAAGGATTCCTCTTGTGAGTAAAATTACCTTAGATTTCTCCCAAAATTTTTAATCTGATTTTCAATGTTCTTCTCATCACATTTGTTTCCTAAAATGCCAAACAAAAACATTATAAATTTCTAGGAGCTAGAAATGCTTTTCCAAATTCATGGTGCATTTTATGCTACATTAATTCACCAACTGATTGTCTTTTCATGTTCTACATAAATAATAATAAAAAAAAAAAAACACAAATTCTCTAAGTAAATACACAAATTATTACCTATAGATGCCAGGTTTCTGAGGACTTCCAGCATCACATCTCTGTAAAGGTTCTTCTGGGAAGCATCCAGCAAATCCCACTCCTCCTGCATGAAGTTCACAGCCACATCCTCAAAGGTCACTGAGATCTAAAATATCCCACAAATGTGTAGTGGGGACCAGGGGGAGATTTCACAGCATGAGAAATCTATACTCAACATGCATGATGATCACATGATTCCCTGGCCTCTCGATTAATTCCACAATTTGGTCATTGAAATCTCCAGTGCATTTAATTCTTCACAGCCACTCCAACACTAGATTTGGGCCCCACACAAAGTAAATAGTAGAGTGTTGTACACCCTTTCTTTGGTGAGTTCACAGGAAGGAAGAGGGGCTCCCGGGTCACCCTAATCTTATTTGTTGATTGCATCTCTATCACCTTCTTACCAATATCCTGTGCAGTAGAGAGCTAATATTAGCACTCTCCTTATTACTTACCCCTTAGAAAAGAAAGCTAACTGAGTAGGAAATTGCTGGGATCACAAAACTCAGCATTTGAGAGATCCTGCCAACCACCATGACTCACTGGGCATACACAGTTAATATAGACAACATGGTATTTACTGATCTCCTGTTTCCTTTTGAAAGTCAATTGTTCCATTCTTAAAGAAGTGCTTAGAGTCAGCCCCAACCCACACCCTCAGAGTATGGAGTCACTAAAGAGTTTCCCTCATAGACAACAGTTAGACAATCTTCCACACAGGTTGTCACAATGTGTTCACTGGGGACTGAGCTCAACTTGGGTGATTACGCTGAGGACAACTAGGAGTTTGCAGGTGCTTTACTCCAGAACAAATTTACCCAATTAGTAATCAAGCACAATGATTAATGAACGCAAAAATATAATAATTTCTGGTGGTTAATGTCAAAGCAGAATGGGGTGTGTCAAAAGATGGCAAGTGTCTCAGAAAGAACTCGATGACCCCAAGATGTCACCTTGTCCAAACAACAGCCTTACAAAATTATATCGGTTTGAAAAATAGTTTTCTTAACAGACAGCAGAAAATCCTTTCCCAAACCTCATGGCAACCATGAATGTCCAATGATTTTCAAACTCTTCTGAACAGCAGATGTCTCACTCAGATCATGTACAGTATGAGACACACACCACCGTTCTGCTCAAGGACACTTTGATCAAGATAGGCCACATGTACAATGGTGGTCTGTCATGAAAGAGATTCCTCATTCTTGTAGCACAGCTGGTGCAAGGAAACCTCAGGCACAAGTACTTCCAGGATGTGTTAAAGCAGCAGGTTTGCAGCCCAGAATCCTGAACTATCCCACACTGACTGCTTGTGAAACAGGCCACTCCATGTGGGTCTCTAAGCAGGCTATGATTTCTGCACAGTGTGGAACAGCCAAAAGGACCACCTACCAGAACATGACACTGCCACTCACAAAGATCCATGCTCAAGGCCTTAAAACACATGACATTTGAAGCACGACAGTATCAACAGAGGCTAGTAGAAACCCAAGAGAAAGCCTTTAGTGGGCTGTTCTTCATGGCATGGAAAAATTATGAGTGACATCAGGTGTCTTGGGGATAGATCACAATGATGGTCTAGGCCAACTGAAATCTAAATGGCAAAGGGTACTTCATCCCACTATTGTGCAGAAAAATATCATTTATTATACATTTAACTGTGAAAGTCTAAAACACATTTCAAAAATTTAAGAAATATATAATTAACCCAACCCCCTCAAAAAAAAAAAAAAAAAGAAAGAAAGGAAGACATGTCAAACAGGCTTCCATGAGACACTTAAGACCTGTCACCAATTTTCTACTGTTATTTCCAGACAACAGAAGTTGAGTTAAAACTTCCTAATTCTTTCTGTTTATATTTATTTTTTTAGTTGCAGTTGAACACAATAGCTGTATCCTATTTATTTATGTGGTGATGAGGACTGAACCCAGGATCTTGCACATGCTAGGCAAGTTCATGACCACTGAGTCAGAACCCCAGCCCCCCTTGTTATTCTTTATATGGCATATTTTACCATATTATCAAAATTAAATAGATAAATAAAAGTATTAAATGGAAAAGAAAACTATGAAAGACTCTCATGATCATGAATGCAAAATTCCTCATCATACAATACTTTATTGAATCCAAAAATAAATAAAAAGAATTATAAACACAGCCAAGAGGAAATTATTACAGCTCTGTAAGACTGGTGCAAAATTTAAAACTCAGTTAAAATTTAACAGGGACCAGCATACTACTGTGGGAAGTCAAGCCCAGTGGCCCAGATGCACTCACATCAGCCTCTGCAGGGCCCAGGAACACAGCACACATGCAAGGCTTATTCAGAATTAAAAACCAATTGACATTATCCATCACAACAAAAAGCTAAATAATAAATATTGATTATATCAATAGTTAAAAAAATCAAGAATAATGAAAAAAACACTAAAGCTCAAAAAAACAATGTCTTCATAGAGAGACAACATGATCCTCTATGCTACTGGAATCCACTAAAGAATCTTGAAAAACAATGATGTGACATCAGTGTTGTCATGTTCATAAACAGGAAAATTTTTATATTATTGACAGCAGGAAGCTGGGCATGGAGGCCATGCCTGTGGTCCTTGACAATCAGGGGGCCGAGGCAGGATGATCCCAGGTTTGAGTCCAGCCTGGGCAATGTAGCAAGACTCTGTTTCTAAACAAAAAATTAAAAGTTTTGGGAATGTAGCTCAATGGTATAGCAGCCCTGAGTCCAACACACAGCACCAAAATGAAAAGGAAAACAAACACACACCACTTATACAGAACCAATAAAAGAGAAATACTCATATATAAATCTAACAAAAATCTGTATGACAAAAACTGCTAACTTCTAATAAAAATATCAGAGACATGGAAAATATTTGCAGATACTTTTATGTTCACAGATGGGAAGCCTCAGTTACCATCAATTCTTACCAACTTTATTTATGGATTCAATATAATCCCAATAAAAATATTTTAAGTTATGTTTTCAGTAACAAAAGATCCAGAACAACCAACACAGTAATGAACACTCAGTTCACAGGATGAACACTACCTGAGGTTAACAGCTAATAAAAATCTACAATCATCAAGACACAGTGGTATTTGGCACAGTATAAAAATATTCCACTGATCTTTTACAAAGGAGCAGAAGAAAATCAATGTAAAATATAGTCTCTTGGACAATGTTGCCAAAGCACTGGACATGAATTAACATGTAGAGAAAGAAAATATTCTCATTTCACAAATGTCACAGAGCTCCCAGTGGAGCCTCAGTCTCAAAGTAGCACACACAGCTGGGGCTGCAGCTCTAGCAAAGCACCTGCATGGCAATTAGGAGGCCCAGGGTTCACTTGTCTGCACCAAAAAATTGCCGATACATTGTAGTACCTAATGCAAAACTCCAAACATCATTAAAATAACAAAGAAATACAGAGAAATCTGGGCTGGCATGACAGCTTCATATGCAACATCAAACACATGAACTGTGAGTGAAAAACTTGTAAATAGAACTTGATCAAAATGAAGTTTGCATTTTTCAAAAGATGCCCTTGAGAGAATGAGAAGACATGCTGGAGAACTGGACAAAATGTTGTCACAACACATAATGACACTGGGTTGGTATTCAACATACATGAAGAATACTCAGTAAAAAAAGTAAGCAACCAACTTGGAAGTGGGAAGAAGATTTGGAAAGACACTCATTCAATAAATAGGCACAGTTAATACATGTGTGAGAAGATGTTCACCTGCATATAACTAGGAAACTTCAAAATGAACAATGAGGTGCCACCAGGTACTCAACTGGAAGGGTGAAATGCCAAACACTAAAAGCTCCAAAAGACAGTGAAAACTTAAATCAGCAAGAACCCTTCCCTGGCTCATGTGAATGGAGAGAAGAACACTCTCTCTGGAAGATAGTCACGCTATTACAAAATAAACATGGTGCACTCTACAATTAATTCACCACACTCCCAGGTGTCTATGCAAATAAGGTGAAAATTATGCACAGAAAACTTCTCAGCAGTGACTACAGCAGCCATATCCAGAACTGCCCAAAGCTAGAAGCAAGGAAGATGCACCTTTCAATGCTGAATGGACAAGGTACATTTTAACCACACCAAAGAATATCACCCAGAAAGTGAGCTCTGCAGCCTGTAAAGATACAGCACCCTTAAAGGCAGACTGCTAAGTGAGAGAAGCCAGTCTGAAAGGTCAAGTGCAGTAAGATTCCAAGTCAAGAACATTCCAGAAGAGACAACATTATAGATGCACTGAAACACTTCTGTATGACATTATTATGTAGAGTATGTGACACACAAAATCACACCACACAGAGGAGGAACCCTAAGGTAAAGGATGGATTTCAGCTGATGATAAAGTGTTGCTTCATCCACTCTCTTAATCAAATGTAGGATACTGATTCAGTAACTAACAAGCATCCAACATCAATGCAAAATATTGAGAACAGTGTAGAGAAGGGTGTTTGATACTATATGTAATGGCTCATTTGAATTGTCAACCACATTGGATTAAGAGATACCTGTGATTAAGAGGCCTCTGGGTGTGTCCGTGAGGGTGTGTCTACAAATGATTGGCATGTGGAACAGAGAACCAAACTAGAGAACCTCCTTAGGTATAGGCAGCACCATCCAATAGGACGGTGTCTTAGGTGGAACAAAAGTTGGAAGAAGAAGGAAGCAGCAGCAGAGAAAGCCCCTTTCTTCTCCAATGGCTGCTGCAATGGCCTGAGGATATCACACTCTGCCTTCTTCACTCTCCCAAAGTGGACTCTGCCTGTGATTCTCCAGGGAGTTTCCAGAACCTTTGGTCTGGAAAAGGGCGGGACCACTGATCTCTCATGTTCTGAGACTTCAGCCTCTTGGACTCTGTAGCTACTACTTCTCAAGCTCTCCAGCTGCAGACGGTCACTGTAGACATCCAGCTTCAGGTCAAGTAGGCCAATCTAATAAGTCCCCTTTTATAATCACACTTCGTGTTGATGCTTTTCCTCTAGAAAACATTGACTAACAAACTATAAGTCTAACATTGCTCTGAAAAACAAAATTGATTTAATAAGGAAATGAATGAACTACCATGCCATAAACTTTAACAAATATAAACATAAGAAACAATATTACATAATGAATACCTTTCCCAAATAATAATGCAAAAAATAAAGTAAAGAAGAAAAGTCATAGTTACAAATTTCAAAACTATGGACAAGAGCAACGAAACTGATTTTCAATACTATTTCCATCTGGAAAGAAACTGGATGATAAAAATTTTTTTTTAATATATATTAATTCTTTAGTACTAGGTGGGTACAATTTTTTTATTTAATATTTATGTGGTGCTGAGGATCGAACTCAAGGCCTCACACATGCTAGGTGAGCGCTTTTTCTCTAAGCCACAATCCCAACCCCTGGATGATAAATCTAAAAGGTATTCCAACTGCTGGTGTGGTGGTGTGCACCTGTAATTTCAGCCACTAGAGAGGTCAAGACATGGAACTGGCAAGTTGGAGGCTTTCTCAGCAATTTAGCAAGACATCCAGAAATTTTGTGAAACTTGGTCTTCATCAACAATAAATGGGGGGACTGGGATTGTAGCTGAGTGGCAGAGCACTTGCTAGCATGTATGAGGCACTGGGTATGATCCTTAGCACCACAGATAAATTAACAAAAATAAGGTATTCTGCCCCTCTACAACTATACAAAACAAAAACAAAAATAAATAGGTACATAATAAATAGGAAGGGGTGAGGACGTGTTCAGTGGTCAAGTGCCTCTGGGTTTGTTACCCAGTAAAACACCTGCCCACCTCCAAAATGCTGCTCACACATTGAAATTCATTTTTTTGAGGACAACATAAGCATGAGCAAGTCCCTGGTTTCAATCCCAGCACTCAATACATCAGCAAATAAGTAAACCCCAGTCTCCAATACGAATTTTTTTGGGGTGCAGAGTAGCTCAGTAGTAAGAACCTGATAGCCCTCGGTTCAATCCTCAACAGTCCATGTACACACACACACACACATACAAAAAAAAAAAAAAAAAAACCCTGAAAATATATGTAATGAGTGATAAAAAAGGCAACAAAAATCAATGAAAACACAACACACTTTCTTACAAAGGAGACTGAACTTGCCCATGATGTACACTCTTTGAAAAAACAAAGAGCATTTCAGTAAATTATGTGAAATTCAGGGCATGGATTATTGTGTTTTATGGGGTGAACTTAGAAAAACTATATCTAAAATGAAAATAGTACACTGTATCTAAGACCAGTGAAAATATTGTACAGGACAGAGAGATTAGAGAGAGCATTTATGTTACTCCCAAGTTTCATAAGCTAAAAGGCCAGCTCCCAAATGGGTAGCCCTAGGAGGAGGTAATTAGGAGGGAACAGGAATCAGGTGACATGGTGAGAGTGCTTGTGAGAAGATCAGCACCCTTACTTAGACATATATATCTCTCCTTTTCAGAAAACAGGTGTCATTTGTTATTTCACTGATAAAGTATACAGTGATTTTTAAATGATCACAGTTCGGTATTTTAGATATTGCCAAAATTGTCCTTAAAACTTCCAATGAAGATGGGTGTGATGGTGCACATCTGTAACCACAGTGGTTCAGGGGTCAGAGGCCCAAGGTGATATAGCAAGACCCTGACTCAAAAGGAAGAATCTAAACGGGGCCAGGGATGTGGATCAGTGGCTAAGCACCTCTGGGTTCCATTGCTGATACCAAAAACGACACAGCTAACATGAACCTGCCAAGTCCAGACAACAACAGTAACAACAAACTGTCATTCCTGTCAAATTCATCAGCTTGTCCAGGACTGTAACTAATTTACATAAAATCAAATTCATAAATTTATCCACCACAATTTTTGTAGAAATGGATTCATTTCCTGCAGCAATAATGGTAGACAGAGTTTCTCTGTATCTTAAGAGGCATTCTGGAATCTAGGGCATGGATTTCAATTGGAAATCATTGAAAAGACAAGATCAAATCTCACCAATTTTCTATGCATACTCAGGGGTAGCAAAAGATAAATTAGATGTGTTTTTGTTGTTGTTGTTGTTGTTTGTTTTTTTGTTTTTCTGTTCTGTTCTTTTTCTTTGGTTTGGGATCAGAGATTAAACCCAGAGGAACTTTACTGATGAGTCACAACCCCAGACATAAGGCCTGGCTAAGTCGCTAAGGCTGTACTCAAGTTTACAATCCTACTGCCTCAGCTTCTGGAACAGCAAGGATCACAGGTGTGCACCACTGTACCTGGCTGTAATTGTTTTCACAATGGAAATGTAACTAGACTTTTTAAAATCCACTTCTTTCTTGCCTATTTGATAATAGTCCATCCCATTTGGCTCTGAAAAAATAGACCTGGGCCTCAAAATGTGAGCACATCATTTCAAAGTGATACACAGAAAGCTTTGGTGCTGAGGAAGCACACATGTGTCAGGCTCAAGGGGCAGGGAAGGTCCCTGACATCTGGGACATGCTCCCTCCTGGTCTTGCTTCCTGAATGCCTCTAGGATCACCCTCCCAGGGACCTAGACCATGACTCCACTCTACGAGGCTTTTCAGGTTTGCACAGCCCTGCACTGGGGTGAGTGTTTCTTACTCTCTGGCAGAGGTTTCGCTCCTTCACACTGTGAGACTGAAAGGGCAGGAATCACTGGTGACCTGGCCCCTCAGCACCAGCATCCACAGGCTGACTGGCCACCTCTCTCCATGGAATGGGAATAAAGCTTGGGTAAAAGAAGGTCCCAAGGAAGTAGCTGTCTAGATGAGGCTTGTTCCAGGAGATTCCTCAGCCCAGAGCCCCCAGCAGCTTCCCTGAGAGGCTGCACCCCACACCTCAGGTGTCCTCTAGGAGGAACTGACCCAGGGCCTGAAGTTCTGTTCACCCTGCAGGGACCAGGGCAGCTGTGGGCACCTTGTGGCAGCTCCAGGAGAGGACAGTGGCTGAGGACATGGGACCCTGTGAGGCGTCCAAAGGGAACCTCTGCCCAAGAAATCTGACATGGTGTCTACACCTAAGGATTATAAAGGGAGAAGCACAAGATTTTTACAGCTGTGAACTCAAGTTCTCTATACAGTTGCATCTACATCAAAGAACCTTCAGAGTACTTGACTTGGCTAACCAGACCACCATGAGGGTGGAAAGGCAGGGTTCTGTATGGAGAGCAAAAATTATCTTGGGCTATCTTAAGCCCTTTAATAGCCAATTATCTTAATTTCTGTATCAGACCACAATTCTCAAAACTATTAAATTTCTCAGAATATATCCCTACCCTTACCAGACATCTAGTCCCCACCATCTACCAAAGTAAGAATGTAATAACAACAGTCAGAAGAAATTTCTTTTTTCTTCCTTCCTTTCTTTCTTTCTGCAGCCCACAAATCTGATGATCCTACCATTGCAGTTGGTTAATGTAGTGATACGCAGTTTCTTTTATAAAAGTTCATGTAGGCCAGGCACAGTGCCACACAAGTGTAATCCCAGTAGCTTGAGAAGATAAGGTAGGAGGACTGCTAAATTCAAAGTCAGTCTCAGCAAGTTAGTGAGACCATAAGGAACTTGATGAGATCATGTCTCAAAATACAATCTAAAAAGGACTGATTGTGGCTCAGTGATTAAGTGCCCCTGGGTTTAATCCTTGTCTTTCAGGGTGGGACACATACATCATTTAGGGTCACTTGAATCCATGTTCCTGAGTATGCTCATTAATATTTAAATCAAAATGAACTATTTTCCATAGCTGGGATTGCCAATGCCTTTAATGTCAACACCTTGAGAAACTGAAGCAGGAGGGTCAGGCTGGGCAACATGGCCAGGCTGGGCAACATATCCAGACCCCATCTGAAAATCAAATTTAAAGAGTTGGGGATGAAGAACAGAAGAATGAATCAAACACTATTATCCTATGTGCATATATGATTACAGGACTGGTGTGAATCCACATGGAGTACAACCAGAAAAAGGAGCAGTGACACTCTATTTATGTGTGCTGTGTCAAAATGCATTATAATGCCATGTATAACTAATAAAAACAAATTTAAGTAAATAAATGATCTATGTCAAATTGGGGCAGGGGAGCTTGGAAAATGACCCAAGATTCAATATCCCTAGGTTCTATAAACAAATGCCTTTTTTTCCTTTTAAAGTAATTATTTTGACCAAACACAGAGAACTGTGAAGTGATTATTCTTTCCTCTCAAGTATAATAATCACAAATGGAAAACAAATGCTTTCAAAAGTGTTCTTCTTACCAGGGACACAGGCTTGTTAGAATGGCCTTAGGCCTGAGCCTAAGCAACTCCATTTTAAAAGACCTGCAGTTTCACCAGGCACATCCACAGATCCCTCCAGTAAGGCCTCAAACAAGTTCCTTCCCCTCACCCTGATAAAGAGAGTGAAGCCTCTGCCAGGCTGTCCTTGCCTGATAAGAGGGAAAGACAAGAAGATCAGGGTGCAGATGACCCCAGAATAAATGATGTCACTGAGAAATAGGGTGGTAGCTGATAAGGATTGAAAGGGTGATCCAAAGCCCCAAAATTTAGTATAAATGATAGAGCTGATGATCAGGAATTCAGCCAACAGAAACAAGGATGCACTCGAGCTGGAGAGTCTGATGAGGACCTGACATCCCATCACTTGGAATCTTTCCTGAGTCTCTGTGTGATCCTCACTGCTCTCAAACTCTACTGCCTTCTCTGGACCTTGGTAAGAGCTGCAACTCCTCTCTACAACCTCCTCCTCAACTGGTCCTCCGCTCCAAACCAGGAAAAGCCTGCCTTGGTTCCAGATCTGGTCACTGAGGTCTGAGTGAGTGTGCATCTGCTGGACTCAAAGCCTAAGACATAAGACTTTTGAACTTAGCATGCAGAGGAGATGTCTTTCATTAGCTTATCATTATTAAGTGTGTTTTCCAGTGCTTAGAATGAATCTAGAATTGTTTGCTGTGAATTGATTATGTCTATGGCAATGCCTAGCATTAAGGATTGTTGTTTTCTTGATTAAGAACCTATACAGTTAAACTGTATTGAGTAATTTGAGTGAATAGAGCATTGAAAGGGGCAGAAGTGTGTGGACATTCTTTATTTCTCCCCTTGACTGCATAAGTCACAGTTTTGCCCCCTCCACACAGCCCTGTAATCCCAGGAACTTTGAAGGCTAACGCAGAAGTGAAGCCAGATTTACAGATAGGTAGTTAGGCAGATTGGGTCTAATATTGTGTAAGATAAATAAAACAGAGGCCCTTATAGAGAATGGAGTCCTGGAAACCAGAGCAGCAATTGAAATGTTAATGTCCCCAAGGAAGGAATCCACTCTAAGGAACTGTTAATCATAATCCAAAAGTCACCCGAGACCCTTCCTGCCCACATTACTCCTCCAGCCCCCCAATCTCCCACCTTTTGGACCTTCCCACCTGCATTCTATCACTGCAACATAATGAGAAACAAAGTGTGGGAAAGCGGAAAGAAGACTTTAGCTATAGAAGAGGGAAGACCTCCCCCTTACAGGGATTCCACCTCTTGGGTCCCCTTCTTCCTGTGGGGAGAAGTCTTTTCTGCTGTCCTTTAATAAACCTTCTACTTTCCACTCTACACTTGCCTCAGCGTGCTTCTCTGGTGTTATACTTCAGCATTCAGGGAAGCAAGGACTCGTCACTGGTAAACAGCAGTAACAGAAGGATCACAGGTTGGAGACCAGCTTCCACACCAAGTGGGTGCAGATCTCAAAATTCAGTAAAAGTGGAGGCTGGGGATGTGACTCATAAAGCTACCCGAGTTTGGATCCCCAATTAAAAGAAAAAAACTATTCTCTCCAATATTTCACTACATGAGAAGTGACAATTAGCGGACGGTGTCCATTTGAAACGAGTGGGAAGAACGAACGTCTGGCCGAGCTGTGAGCTGGAGGGAAGGTGGGTTTCAGAAGGGAGGAGGCTCCTGCAATTTGGGGGACTTACAGCAGCCTCCGGAGGAGCTCCCCTGGGAGAAGGAGGGTGCATTTGTGGCCCTGCTTCCTCCACATTGGGAAGAGTGGGTCGGGCCACCAGTAGGGAGCAAAGGGGACACCAGGGACCTGAGCCGCCCTTCCAAACCCAGGGAACCAGGGGACAGGGTCCAGGGCCACCCTCCAGCGGGGACTCTGCCACGCTCAGCAGCTCACCTCAAAAACCCAAAACTCAGTTCACCCCACGAGGCCAAGGGACAGGGCCACGACTCCGCTGCGCTCCCCAGCTCACCCGGGCACCGGGCACCGGGCACCAAGGCAGGTGGTGACGCATACCTTCAACACTGGTCCCAAACTCACCATTTTTGTGTTCTGTGGTGACTCAGCGTCCTCTTGAGGAACCTCCAGGCACCCGAGACGGGGGTGGGGGGGACACAGGCAAAGCAGAGTCACCTGAGTCCCTGGAGCAGAGAACTCTCGGCTTGAAGGATGAGAAGCAGAATCGCAGAGGAAGAAATGCTCGCGAGATTGCGGAAGCCCGCCCTTCCTCTCCCTCTGTGCACTGATTGGGCAGTTCCCCCAGCATCCGGATGGATGGCCTCCAGGCCCGCCTCTGCATCGTGACTGACATCCAGCATAATCCAATCACTGGCTGAAATTGGGTAGAGTGACAGATGCTTGGCCCCAGCTCTTTTCAGGCGGAGCTTTTCAGCTGTGCTGGGAACTAATCCATGAGGGAAGCCTTGGCTTAGCCTCTGGTACAGAGGTGACACCTGGCGCTGAGCTAGGCTTCAGCCATAGAGTGCTTTCTGAGCATGGCGAGCCCCTCAACACAAAAACAAAGCACAGCTTCTCAGGGAGGCTGAGGCTGGAGGAGCCCAAGGTCAGGTCAGAATCAGCAAACACTGGGACCCTCTCTTTTTATTTTTTAAGTTGTAGATAATACAATCTTTATTTATTTCTGTTTCTGTGGTGCTAAGGATCGAATCCAGTGCCTCATGTGTGTGAGGCAGGCATTCTACCACTGAGGTACAACCCCAGGCCCGAGAGACCCTCTCTTAAAATAAATACATATATTTAATTATTATATATTATTAATTATTATATTATAATAATTATATATTATTTTTATATAAATATATATATACCTACCTCAGGCAAATTAGAAAGACACGGTCTCCATATTTTTGAAACACTCTTTAAAGCTATCATATATATCATACATATATATGATATCTACTAATGAAAACAATTTGAAAATTATTTTAGTAAATCTCATTACCTCCTGGCCTCTGATCTTTGAGGAGGCAGCCTAAGCTATAAAAGGAAACATTTGGGGTTGGGGCTGTGGCTCAGTGTTCCATCCCCAGCAGAGAAAGGGGTGGGGTGGGGGGAGGCAGACAACCCTCTAAAACAGCAACGTGCAGCGGAAATAAAATGGGCGCCTTGTGCTCAATGTAGATAGTCTACATTCTACAATTATCAATTCTTATGTACAGACCTGACTCTGCTGATCCCACAAGTCTGCTCAGCTGTTTGCCCTAAAAGCAAAAAGAAAAGGTGTTGATTCAAAGCAGGAAAGGAACTTTGACCAGTGCAGCTACACCAGGGAGACAAGGAAACCCTGTCCTTACCCTGTGTTCAGGTGCTGACAAGGGCTGTGAGATTTTTTAGAAAGGGAAATCATTGTCATGAATGTATAGAGGAAATTGTATGTAGGAGTTAGTATTAATTGTAAAAGATTAATATTGTATTATTATTGCAGTAGGTGATATGCAAGTAATATCATAATACGTAGAATTGTATTAGGTTAGGCTTCAGGCATCTGTAGTCTCATAACATGTCTGTGAACTCAAGCTCATTTGCCTCCTTGAAACATGTCATTCTATTGCACAGACTGACCTCATTATTTTCTCTCAGTATAACGTCCCCCTTTGTGAACTCTTTTTATGTCAAGGTTTCAGATGCACCAACATTTTCAAGAAAAGCCACAAGCCCATCTGCATCCTGCCTAGGAAGCAATGTACCCCCAGAAGCTGACCCAGTGCTCTCAGCTTCCTGGGTTCAACTATCAGAAAGAAATAATAACCCTGCTCAGCTCTGCCAGAAAGCCCGCATATAAAACATAAAAATGTGCCACTTGGGGCCAATACAGCCTGTCATATTAACCCCAATAATGGAAAGTATATACAATTTTATTCTTTTCTCTTAAGTTGGACTTTGTGAAGTCTTTCACATCCTGCATAGTGTCTCACATTCATTCTACCTAACAATATTGCCCATGGACCAGGGGGGCTCTTGTGTAAAAACTGTGGAAACGTGGGCACATAGCTGCCCAGAGCTGTGAATTGAATCCCAGGTGCCTTTATTGTCCCCCATGTAGAGATTGAATTGATGTCAGGGGCACTTTAGCACTTAGCTACATCCCCAGCCCCCCTTTTCATTGTGGTTCAAAGAAGGTGGGTGGGAGCATAACTGTGATGGATCTGAGAAAATAACCCTAGATGGTGACTCCAACCTGTTATCAGACCAATGAGGAAATAAGAAGTACAAGCATGGTTGTGCAGGACAGTAATCCCAGCCTCTCAGGAGGCTGAGACAGGAGGATTGATTGCTCAAGCCAGCATCAGCAAAAATAGGGTGCTAAGCAACTCACTGAGATCTTGACTCTAAATAAAATACCAAACAAGGCTAGGGATGTGGTGAAGTGGCCAATTGCCCCTGGATGATTGGAAGGATGGGTGAATGGGTGGGAGGATGCATGGACTGATGGGAAGATGTATGTATGTCTGAATGGATGGCTGGATGAATGGGTAGATGGGTGGGCAAATACACAAATCCATGATGCATGGGAGAGAAAATGGGCAGATGGGTGGAAGGAGGGATGGCTGGTACATAGACAGAAGGATAGATATATACACAGATGCATGCTGATGGATTTGAGTAATGATAGTGATTTGCTAATCCTGAGAATAAAGGGCTCAGAACTGAGTACACTTCTACAAGCCTGTATGACATCATGTATACAGTTTAGCCAAAATAAAAAAATTCGCCACATGCTCTAAGATCCTCTGGCCTTCAAAGTCCCCCAGTCAGACCATTTCTTTTGCCCCCATATTGGTGATGTCTCCCCCACACCCCACTAAGACATAATTTTTTCCCTAGTCCCCAGTCATACTGGGGATCAGGGTTTCTGTGAACTCAGGATATGCAAGTGTCTTTTGGACCCATAGCTTTCAAATCCTTTGGGTCCCAACCCAGCAGTGGCATTGCTGGGTCATATTGTGATTCAATCCTAAGCTTTTGAGAGGCCACCACATTGTTCTGCCAAGGGCCACCTGGAGCCCCAGGAGTTGGGAGAGGCAGGAAGGAGCTTCCGTGGAGCCTGTGGAGGGAGCTGGACACCATTGTAAGAGGTGGGTCCTGTCCACATCTGGCCCTTAGAACCCCTGAGTGGGACCTGGTGTGGGAACTGGGTCTCTGCAGAAGTAGTCAGTGAAAGATCCTGAGATGGGTTCCTTCTGGGTCAGGGGCCCTTATGCAATGGCAGTGTCAACACAAGAGACAGAAGAGAGGACACAGACACAGAGATGGAGCCACATGGAGACAGAGGCAGAGACTGGAATTATGGGGCCACCTGAAGCCCCAGGAGCTGGGAGAGGCAGGCAGGAGCCTCCCTGGATCCTGTGGAGGGAGCTCATCCTTGTGACCACTGGTCTCAGCCCTTGGCCCTCCAGGGCTGGGGGAGGGGGTGGTAGTTTTTTATTTCCTGCGTTATGACAACTGGTTTTACAAGCCTCCTCCGTGGTGTTCAATCTGCAATCCCCACGTGCTTGTGTGTCTGGTGCACGGCTCCATGTCAGAAGCGTTTGCTTCTGTACATTGCTTCCAAGGAAACCGGGCCTTTGTGTTTATGTGGGCTCTGTCTCATCCAGCAACGAAGCGTGATCAAAAGCCCCCAAATTTAGTATAAATGATAGAGCTGATGAACAGGGATTCAGCCAGCAGAAACAAGGATGCACTAGAGCTGGAGAGCCTGCTGAGGACCTGACATCCCATCACTTGTCATCATTCCTGATTCTCTGCATGATCCTCACCGCTCTTAACCTTTACCACCTCATCTGGACCTTGGTGACAGCCCCAACTCCTCCCTATGACCCCCTCCTCAACCGGTCATCCGCTCCACACTCCACGCTAGGGAAAGCCTACCTTGGTTCCAGACCTGATTACCACGGTCTGAGTGAGTGTGCATCTGCTGGACTCAAAGCCTAGGACTTAAGACCTTTGAACTTAGCATGCAGAGGGAATGTCTGTCACTAGCCTGTCCTGATTAAGTGTGTTTTGCAGTGCTTAGAATGAATCTAGTACTGTTTTCTGTGGATTGATTATGTCTATTGCAGTGCCCAGCATTAAGGATTGTGTTTTCTTGATTAAGAACCTATAGAGTGAAACTGTATGGAGTAACTTGAGTGAATAAAGCATTGGAAGGGACATTCTTTATTTCTCCCCTCGACTGCATACATCGCAATTTTGCCCCCTCGCAACCTAAAGATTTTTTGGAATCTATATTCTAGGAGTCAATGTTTGGAGGGTAAGAGGAAAAAGGAAACATTTTTCGTGGTCTGACTTGACACAGGGGATTTTCTGCTGGTAGAGAGGCAAATTGTGTTTTTCTGCTATTTTTTCAAATGTACTCAAACAGTTTGTACTGAGCCTCTTCCCTCCATTCTTGTCCCATTGGGGTGGGAACACCTTTAATTAACTCAGCTGCAGGACAGAGGACCAGCCCCTGCTCCCTAAAAGGTCTTAACTAGCCCCACCCAGCTGTGCTTTTGACCCTTAAGCAACTTGGCCAGGGGGCCAAAGGCAGTCTGCCTTAGGGTCGGACAGTAATGCTGACCTCTGCCTTTAAATCACTGTTTTAAAGTGCCCACGCTCTGGAAAGGGAAAATGCAAAAGATGGGAGAACACGAGGGGCGAGGGGAAGACACAGGGAAACAGTCCATTAAGGAGGAGAGAGCTGACGCCTGACCTGGGGACCCAGGCAGCTGCACCAGCCACAGCCAGTTCTGGGTTGTTCCATCACCATGGTAACCAGGGGACCTGGGGGGCGGAGCCTGGCCTCCTCATCAGGCCTTTCCCATTTTCCAGGGCTTCCCAAGGGTCCTTCCTGTCACCCAGGCAGGGCTTGTGGTCCCGCTTCCCAGCCACTAACCTGTGCTTCCTGCTTCACTGGTGACTGCCACTGGAGCTGCAAGGAGCCTGCATTTTAAGACTGTGCACATGAAACACTTTCAGGCACAATCTGACTCCACAGGCTTCTCTGTTGCAGCCCTAATCCTGACTCGCTCTGGAGCTAAATAACTGTGTGTGTGTGTGTGTGTGTGTGTGTGTGTGTGTGTGTGTGTGTCTCAACAGCTTCCTTTACAATCCTTCCTTTTGCTCTTCAGGGTAATAGAACTAAGTAATGTTCCATTGAAGAGAGGTCACAAACATAGGCTTCTTACAATTTTGGAGACTATGGGAATGCGTTTTGCACCCCGCACACACAAAAGCCAGCATCTGAGATCTTTTCTCACAATGTTTCTGTGATGACCAAGAAATCCTTCTTCTCCTTCCTGACTACATAATTACAATAAACAAACAAATGCATACACAGGGATTTTTTTAACCACATCACGTGACGTCCCAAATAGAATGAGTGCACTACTAGTCCAAAGTAAAATAAATGGATCCAAATACATGATTTAATGAGGCTTATTTTAAAATTCCATGGTTGTATAATACTAAGTTAAACTTTTATTATGAATGTATATCTTTCAAGTTATTTGGATCATCCAGAGTCCTTAATTCATGAAATAATTAACATATATGTCTTATTTTTTAATTAATATATCTATTTTTTGCTTCTAATCATTTTTCTTCAACAGAAAACACATAAGTTATATTTCTTATATATGCTCTTATGCACTGCATCTTATGGTACAGATATTTAAGATAAATGTTTGATTATAAAATATCTTTTTCAAGAGATATAACCATCAAGTAATCTCTAATTCTCAAATTTTGTACAAATTTTTATGATAAATAGATATGATTATGTCAACAGAAATGTCCAACAGCTTTAACTATATTTTCATTGAGAAACTTCTTATTAAGGTACAATAATTTGTTCAGATTCTAAGATTTATAAAAATTGTTCCAAAGTATACACAAAGAAGGATTTCTAGAGAAGGAAAAGGAGATGTTTCTACAGAGAGGAAACACACATGTTTGCTAGTATGATTATCCAGTTCTAAGTAAAAGAAAGAAAAGGATGTCTACTAGGAGGTCCTAAGAAGAAAGAAATCATCTTTGGGTCAATGAAAAGGTCTTTATATTCTGAATTTTCATGATGAAAGGGTTTTTCTAAATAAGGATATGTTTATATAATTATCTAGACAGATGACATGGAAAGTTAAAACATTTGAAAAACAGATTTCTGTATAACTGGACTGATTATATATATTTGGACTAATCAATTGTAGGATTTTTTAGGCTCCTTCCCAGATTTTATTATGCTGATGTAAGCTAAGGTATTTCTTCACATTCTGACATGACAGAGCTCATTAAAATATTAAACTTATACCTCAAGTTTGTGCTGTTTGACCAAGAACCAATTTATAATGAATCAAATTTATACAACCTTGATCAAACAATAAGTGTTTTAAAATGCTGACTTAAATTACAATTTTGACACTTCTCATTGGAGAGTAAATTTAATTGATTCAAAGATATCAGTAATTGCAATGATTGCTGCTGATTCTTGCATATCATTTCTGTTCATTGGATGTTTGTGGGATTTGAGAAAACATTATATTCAAAATGTTCTCCACATTAAAGCCATATGTGAGTTTTGAGCAATAAAACTTACAAACATTGTTAGAAATTCATTTGTATTATATACATTCTGTAACTGGACCTATAATCCGTGAAACACTGTAAGACTTGTATACTATTCCCTACACTGGGAAGTAATTTTAATCATAATTTTATTTATTTATTTATTTATTTTCCTGGTTTGCTCTAGTTATAAATAATGTCTTTATTTTAGCAGTAAATAAATGATATGAAAATTTGCATTCATTTTAGCAGTAAATAAATGATATGAAAATTAGCTTATGTCTAAACAATAAAGAATGCTTTTTAAAAATACTCATGAACCTTCAATTTTCTTGTAACATATAGCCATCTTAAAGATTTGAGTAAAATAAGTTCAGCAGTGGCAGTCATAGTTCAAAGGAATATATTATTGGAGGTTAAAAAATAGACAACTTCCAAATCTCTGAAGGGATTAGGATCTTCAATTCCAGCAATTTGCAGAACAATAGATATTTTTAAAACCACTTCTTTGCTTTTGGAATGTAGAATTTAACCACTTAGAGAAAGTACAGCATGAATCTAATCCAGCTGCTTAATTCAGGCAGTTCTGTTTTATAGCTGTGTGAATGTGCTTCACTTGAGGAAGACTGGAGACCAGACAACATACTTATAAGAACTCTAGAATGTGAGTCAGACACACTGATTTTAGTGCTTAATAGCTTTTTTCCTCCTTTACAAATAAGGATCAATGAGAATGCAAGGCAGCATTTAAGGTGCATGTGGTTTGTAGTACTGGCCAAATATTAACTTTCCCAAATGAACACAAGCATTTGAGGCTCATCTTTGTTCAAACTTGAGGTCAAGACACCAATCTTCTCCATACCTTTCACTAGGTCAGTGACATACTAACAATTCTTTCTTAAAGTTGCTATCTGGCTGCTGGGATTGTGGCTCAGCGGTAGAGCATTCACCTAGCATGCGTGGGGCATGGGGCGCATGGGGCCCTGGGTTTGATCCTCAGCACCACATAAAAGTAAATGAATGAAATAAAGGTATTGTGTCCAACTACAACTAAAAAAATCTGGCAAAGTATTTCCTTTCCTATAGCATGTAAAAACCTTTATGGGATTTTTGCTTTGTGATTTAACAAGAGGTCCTCCACTCTAGTCCTTTCTTTTAGTAGATAAGAGGGGTGGAAAAGGTGATCCAAGAGATAAAAAGATTCAAGAGAGGACTTGCCCCAGGGACTATTATAAGTCATGAAATAGGCTTAGAGTTAATTACATTTGATAGCCCAATCCCCTGCACCTAACATTTCCATTCTTTCTTGATTCTGTTAAATGTTAATAAAAATTTACAAATCCATCCGGAAATCAAAGTAGAACAAGTTTGGCTTAACAGAAATAATGTATTAACAATAAAAAGTTAGATGGATTTAAAAGCACACTAAAGTATCCAGGTGCTACCACGATAAAGGTAGGCAGGAAGTCTCTTGTTTTGTCTTCACTGTATAATGGAAATACATTATATATAGTTTTAAGAGCCTGGTCTGTTTCCAGCTTTTCATTTTCCTTACTTGTTATTTTGCTGTTGCTGTTCTGCCAGGGCTTGTTGAAGGCGCATCCGCTTCCGAGAATAGTGTTGCCAGTATAGAATCTGCTGTTTGTCAACGAATTTCGCACACTGAGCACTCACCAGCTCCTTTCGAAAGTGTTCATATTGGAGCAGTTCTAACATATGTAAACACTGAGGGTACTTTAGATACTTGGCATATTCTGGTTCTTTCCAGTAAAACAAGTACTTAAGATAATTAACAAAAGCTTTGTCTTTGAAGTAACCTCTATGGGCAAGAAAATTAAGGTAATTTGGGTTGGCTAAACACTGTACAAATTCCAACTGCAACTGAAACCGAAGTCGATTTCCAGCATCATCTGTCTCCATAGCGACGGCAGCCGCCATAACAAGCAGAGACACTAAATCGCCAGCAGTCTGACAGAGGAACAGCCTTAATCATAATTTTAAAAGGACAATTAAGAGACACCTATTTAAAGAATAATATTCTAAAATATAAAGATATTCTGTGTAAAGAATAATAGTAAAGAGGAGACACAGGTGTAGCAAGGCCCACAGGGACCTTGGAAACCTTCTTACCAGGTCCTTATTGTCTTCCCTTGATTGAAGCTGTGACATCCCAGTTTTGTGGGAGTGGCAGCCTCAAACCTATATGTGTCTGATGTTGAACTGTGGAGCCACCATGGGGTGAATAGGGTACCCCAGTCAGGGCACCTCTCTGATCCGATGAGGGGGGTCTCATGTTGGGGTCCTGGTGTGGGCCTGTCTCTGGTTCACAGGGAAGCAGGATGCTAAAATCTTATTTAAATTCCACACACTCAGAAGACAATTTGGACTGACCTGAGCAGTTTATTTGAATGTAGATGGTTTTTAGTCTCCACACTCTTGGTATAAGATAATATTTTTAGTTCCTACACAATGCTTAATGGACTTGCACCTAAGTCCCGAGGAAAGGGGCAGACCTTTTATCTATATCACACAGTACAGACCTCTGGGTCCATCTGCTCAGGGCCTCGACGTCTCCATGTTCCTCAGGTTGTAGAAGATGGAGTTGAGCATTGGGTGAGGGTGGTGTGGAAGACAGGCAGAACCTTGTTCCCTGCTGAAGACCGGAAGGATCATGGCTGTGGGTAAGAGCAAAGGGTGCTGAGTGGAAGGTCACCACAGTGAGGCGGTGCTGCAGAGGGAGAAGACATTCTTCTTCCCTGTCCCAAGGCCATAAAGCAGAGAGCAAGAAGTACTTGACCACAGAAAAAAGGAATTCCAATGAATGCAAACATAAGGAGATGTCACGCAGGTCAGTGAGGGACAGCCAATACACCAGGAAATAGAGAGGTGTGTGGAGGCGGACATCCAGGAGGGTGAGAAGGATCAGGGACAGGTTGTGAATTAGAGCCATTAGGAAGATGAGAGCAATGCAAATGAAGAGGAAAGACTAAATCCATTTTTATATCGTTATTATTTGGGGCTGGGGATTGAGCCCGGGGAGCACAACCACTGAGCAACATCCCCAGACCTTTTGATTTTTTATTGTGACACAGATCTTGCTAAGTTCCTTAGGGCCTCACTAAGTTGAGGCTGTCTAGGTTTGTGATCCCTCTCCCTCAGCCTGCTTGGCCACTGGAATTATAGCTGTGTGACACTGTGCCCAACAACACTGGTATCATACCCCTCGTCCTTAGGTTTTTTTCCTTTCCTTTTTTTTTTTGAATGGGGGGTGTCCTGTGAATTGAACTCAGGGGCCCTCAACCACTGAGCCACCTCCACAGCTATAGTTTGTACTTTATTAGAGACTGGGTCTCACTGAGTTGTTTACTGTCTCACTATGTCTGAGGCTGGCTTTGAGCTCACAGTCCTCCTGCCTCAGCCTCCTGAGCCATTGGAAGGAAGGCATGAGTCATTGCACCTGGATTTGTTCTGTTTTAAAATTATTTTATTTCTTTCAGTTACTTATACGTGACTATGGAATGCATTTATGCACTTTGATATATCATACATAGATGGGATATCATCTCTCATTTTTCTGAGTGTGCATGTTGCAGAATCATATTGGTCATGCAGTCACCTATGTATGACAGTACCCTAAACACAGAGAGAAATCCAGCCTGGGTTTTCTGACTTACTCCACCCAAGGATTAATCATGGGGAGAAAAGCTGAGTTGGATTTAAAATTTAGTGCTGTAAAAGAAGTTTAAGAAAAAATGGGACAAGCTGCAAACACGAGGATACACCTGCAGAGCTGCATCTGCTGATAGGGACAGTAGTGGGTCCACACACACAGCAGCGGCAAACTCACCACCTGAGCTAGGGGAGTGCTCAGTGCTAGAGTGCCTGCCTAGCATGCACAAGGCAGGATTGGGTCCCTGGCACAAGGAAAAGAAAAGAAATAAACTGCATTAATAATAGGGCAAAGTATATTTTGAGTAGGTGTCTCTCCAAACAATACATACAAACTACAAGATTTTATAATGCTCTTTAACTTGCCTATGTACAACACAACACATGAGACTTAGAAAAGAATGCATGACACAGTGGTGGTCCCAGAGTCATCAGCAGGCCAAGAAGGCATCAAGGAAAAGGAAGAGATCAGCTGCAGGGCACACAAGGGCACATGCCTATGGTCCCAGCTGTAGGAGGCTGAGGCAGGGTGACTACAAGTTAAGGCCAGCCTCACTCTCTTAAAAAATAACAATTAAGAGGGTTAGGGTGAAGCTCAGTGGTGGAGCCCTCCTGGGTAATGTCTGAAATAACAAAGGGAGAAAAGGAGGAAGGAAGAGATATTTCACTAATCTGTACACAAGGCTGCAGTGGAGAGGCCTCAACTAACACACACAATGTGTCTGAAACTTCTGAATGACACAAGACTAAATTGGGAAGTCAGAAAATAACAATTGATTTTTGAGAAGGAATAGTGGGCAGCAACATTGTGAGAAAAGTCAAAGAAATCAATAGTTGCATGACACAGTGAGGATGAAAGCACTGCACTAGGGAGGGTATGTAGAGAAAAGGGTGACTTGATCCTGTACATGTGTGTGCACGTGCGTGAGAGTGTGCATGTGTGGGTGGCACAACTCACCCCTCCCAGGTGTTTTTTAATGTGACTTGCTGCTCTGGAAAACCCTCACATGAGCACCAGGGCATTTCTGATAGCCTCTGTGAACCTGCTAAAGTGCTTTTCTGGTGCCTGGTGCATGAAAGGGAATAGTAACTGAAGTTCATTATATCATGAGCTCTTAATAGAAATGAATAATTGGTTTCCTTAAATATTGAAATAGTTCTTCCACCCCTGTTTTCAACATAAATTATCTAATATACATTTTCCAAGTCAACTCCAGTTTAGTACAACTGAACTAATAATAATTTGGAAGGTGTGAGTTAATGTTCTTATGATGATCAGCATCATTTTAGAATCTTAGAGATTGAAGGACGTTAACATACAGAAGGACATGAAGAAGTAATTCTGGCATCCGAATTGGTGACACCTGGAAACTTGACACAAACAAGGCACATTTCGATTTACATCAGGGATTCAGGAAACACCCAGGAGCTGAGCACGGTAGCATATGTCTGTGATCAGTGGCCACAGCAGGAGGATCACAAGTTTCAACCCAGCCTCAGCAAGAAATGGAGGCCCTGAAGAAGAACTTAGCAAGATCCTCTATGAAACAAACAAACAAAAAACTAAAAAGGACTAGGGATGGTGCTCAGTGCTTAAAGACTCCAGATATAATGATGGTAATGTTCCTTTTCTTTTCTCCATTCTCTGACCCTGGTAATTATTTCTCTAAAACCTCTCTCAATTTTTATTTTATCACAACATATGTAAAAGTCATACAATATTTGAGGACACAGAAAATATCAGAATTCCATATAGAAAAAGTTTTCATATTATGAGACCCGAGTTTTAAATTTGATAAAGACTTTACTTAAAAAAAAAAATGGACACTATAAGAGAAAATGTACTTAATGGAAGGAGAGAGATAAAAACTCTAAAAAAGTATTTAAATGCTGCGACTAAAAGTCAATGCAACTAACATTTTTGCACACACAAAAATGCACAGTATATAAGATTATGTCATAATATGTGAGATTTGACTACAGATGCAAAGAACTTAAAATACAAAATAGTTGAATCTAACAATAACAGAGATTTAACCTTGTTTTCACATCTTCACCTTGATGCCATCCTTACATCCACTCTAGGGTGCATTTTTGTCACCTGTGAATAGCCAGAATGAAGGCACATACACTTTTCACACTCCCACAGTTGTTTTCTCAAAAGAGCATGGTTGCTGAAGGCAGTGAAGACTACATCAGGCGGAGGCAGCAGGATCATAAGTTCAAAGCCAGCCTCAGCCACTTAGGACCTAAGCAACCAAGTGAGACCATGTCTCAAAATTGGAAAAAAATAAAAGTAAAAAAAGACTGGGATGTGTCTCAGTGGTTCAGCACCTCTGGGTTGAAATAATAATAATAATAATAATAATAATAATAATAATAATAATAATACTTAACATTCCCTCAAATCTGAACAAGTCCAACTAGATCTGAAACAACCAAATGTCTTACCACATTTCTACATACAAGGCTTTTCTCCAGTTTGAGTTCTTCCCTGCTGTTTAAAGAGGCCTTGACAGTTGAAATGGTACCATATCGTGTCAAGACCAGAAGGGGGGACATTCAAGATGGTGGGCAGCACAGGCAGCATCCTGTGTTGTTCCATGGCCTAGGTCTGACCTCATCAAAATACAGGATTTCAGAGAGCGTGAAAATACACTCTAGAGTCGATTTTCATAGAAATCACCACGCTGTAAGCCCAGTGCAGAAATCAGAGCCTCAGCGTTCGAGTAAGACTATGGACTCTAAGCCCAAAGCCCACAGCTCTAGCCACAAGCAGCTCTTGAGCGGCTCAGCAGAAACACCTCTCAGCCCCTCTGCAGAACTCCAGGCTGCACCTCATTCCCACACAGGCCACTCAGCTGCTACCTACCCACAGCACAAGGCCATCACCCAGCTCCCCCCACATCACTGGAAGCAGACCGGCTCCATCCCGGATCACCTTTCTCCCCATATTTGGTGAGCATGGCTGGCAGATGGGAACTCCCTCTGAGCCACATATCATCCTGCCACATCCCCAGTTCATTGCCCACCACCAGAGACTGAAAACCTTTTTACAAAACTAGGATTATATTTTAAATAATAATTGAATCCAATATTTCTGGACATTGAGACTAAACTGTAAATGTCTTCATAACAACAAATTGTTCATACGTGATGTATTGTTGATATTGGGATCTGTTAACATCGTCCTTCCCCACAAAGGAGGGATCTTGCAAACCTAGAAGCGCACTACAAATCTATAGGGCAAAAAAAAAAAATAACACCCCGGAACCACAGAGGTGGAAAGGAATACACACAAGTAACATGAAAAGACAAGGGAAGAAAGTGCCCAAACAAATCAAGAGAACACATCATTAGAATCATTGGCAGTTACAGCAGAAAAATGGACACAGAAAGATTTCAGGATATACATGGTTAAAATGTCCTGTAAACGCCAAGAAGGTATAACAGAGCAAAGACAAGCAGTAAAAGATCACTTGGACAATGAGCTACATAAACAAATCCAAGAAGTAAAAGATCACCTCAACAGGGAGACAGAGGTTCTAAAACAAAAAACAAATAGAAATCCTTGAAATGAAAGAAATAATAGGGGCTGGGGATATGGCTCAAGCGGTAGCGAGCTCACATGGCATGCGTGCGGCCACGGTTCGATCCTCAGCACCACATTCAAAGATGTTGTGTCTGCCGAAAAACCGAAAAATAAATATTAAAATTCTCTCTCTTAAAAAAAAAAAAAAAGAAGAAAGAAATAATAAACTAAACTCAAAGCTCAAATGAAAGCATCACGAACAGAGAAGACCACAGGGAAGATAGGACATCAGACAATGAAGATAAAATATATAATCTTGAAAGGAACATAGACCATAGAGTGAAAATGGTAAGGAAACAGGAGCAGAACATTCAAGAAAATGGGATAGCATAAAAAGCCAAATTTGGGAGTTATTGGGATAGAGGGAAGCATAGAGGACCAAACCAAAGGAATCAAGGATCTATTCACAGAAATAATATCAGAAAACTTTCAAAACACGAAGAATGAATTGGAAATCCAAATTGAAGAGGCTACAGGATGCCCAATGTACAAAATCAAAACAGATCCATACCAAGGCACATAATAATAAAAATGCTCACCATACAGGATAGGGAGAGAATTTTACAAGCCATGAGAGAAAGGAATCAGATTATATATAGGGGAAAATCAGTTGGGATAATGGCAGATTTTTTCATCACAGACCCTAAAAGCTAGAAGATCCTGGAACAACATCTATCAAGCTGAAAGAAAATGGGTGCCAACCAAGAATCTTGAATCCAGCAAAAGTAAGCTTTAGATTTCAAGATGAAATAAAGTCCTTCCATGATAAACAAAAGTAAAAAAGAATTTATAGCTAGAAAACCAGCACTACAAAACATCCTTGGAAAAATATTCCATGAAGAGTAAAAGAAAAACAACAATGAAAATCAAAAGAGGAAGGTAGTACCCCAAAGGAAAAACAAATCAAAGAAGAAAATCAAGTCAAGTTAAATAACAAAAATAAACAAATATGGCTGGAAATACAAACCATGTCAGGTCTCAATAATAACCCTGAAAGCTAATGGATTAAACTCACCAATCACAAGACATAAGCTAGCAGACTGGATTAAAAAAAAAAAAAAAGACCCAACAAGATGCTGCCTCCAGGAGGCTCATCTGATAGAAAAAGACATACACTGACTGAGGTGTAAGGTTGGGAAAAAACATACCACTCACATGGACTGCACAAGTAAGCAGGGTTTTCCATACTCATATCAAATAAAGGAGACTTCAAGCCAAAAGGAATGAAACGGGATAAAGATGGACATTACATACTGCTCAAGGGAACCATACACCAAGAAGATGTAACAATCATAAATACATATGCCCCAAACAATGGTGCAGCTATGTTCAAACAAACTCTTCTCAAGTTCAAGAGTCAAATTGACCACAACACAATAATGTTGGGTGAATTTAACTACACCTCTCTCACCACTGCACAGATCTTCCAAACAAAAGTTGAATGAAAAAACTATAAAACTCAATAACATAATCAATAATTTAGACTTAACTGACACATATAGAATATTTCAACCTGCATCAAACAGAAACACCTTCTTCTCAGTAGCACATGGATCCTTCTCTAAAATAGACCATATACTATGCCACAAAGCAACTCTTAGCAAATATAAAAAAGTAGAGACACTACCATACATTTCATCAGATCATAATTAAATGGAATTGGGAATCAAAAAGAAAATAAAAAGTAAAAATTTCTCCATCACCTGGAGACTAAACGATAGGCTACTGAATGAACAATGCATTGCAAAAGGAATCAAGGAGGGGATTAACAATTTCTTAGGGGTAAATAAGAACATAGAAACAACCGATGGAAATCTGAGACACTATGAAAGCAGTACTAAGAGGAAAATTCATTGCATGGAGTTCATTCCTTCAAGGAAAAAAAAAATTAACAAATAAATGACCTCACACTACCTCTCAAAGCCCTAAAAAAATAGGAACAAACCAGCAGCAAAAGCAGTAGAAGGCAAAAAATAATTAAAATTAGAGCTGAAATCAATAAAATTGAAACCAAAGAAACAGTTGACAATATGGACAAAAAAAGTTGGTTCTTTGAAAAAATAAAAAAAATTGACAGACTCTTAGCCATGCTAAAAAAGAGAATGAGAGAGAGAGAACTCAAATTACCCATATACATGATGAAAATGATAATATTACAACAGATATGACAGAAATACAGAGAATGGAAGACATTGAAGCTATCAACAAATTTCTTAAGTCATACCATCTGCCCAGATTGAATCAGGAAGACATACACAATTGAAACAGACCAATATCAAGTGATAAAATAGAAAACAGAGCTTACCAAGATTGTGCAATATGATTAAGTGGGATTCATCCTAGAGATGCAAGATTGGTTCAACTTACGCAAATCTATCAATGTAATTTATGACATCAATAGACCCAAAGATAAGAATCATACGATCATCTCAATAGATGCAGAAAAAACATTTGACAAAATACAGCACCCCTTTATGTTCAAGACACTAGAACAACTAGAGATAACAGTAACATATCTCAACATCGTAAAGGCTATCTATGCTAAGCCTCAAGACAACATCATTCTAAACAGAGAAAAATTGACGGCATTTTCTCTAAAAACTGGAACAAGACAGGGCTGCCCTCTTTCACCACTTCTATTCAACGTAGTTCTTGAAATGCTGGCCAGAGCAATTAGACAAATGAAAGGAATCAAAGGATATGTATAGGAAAAGAAGAACTTAAATTGGCACTATTTGCTGATGATATGATTCTATATCTAGAAGAACCAAAAAACTCCACCAGAAAAATTCTAGAACTGGTAAATGAATTAAGCAAAGTAGCAGGACATAAAATCAACACCCATAAATCAAGGGCTTTTCTGTATATCAGTGACAAAGACTCTGAGAAGGAAATGAGAAAGACTACCCAATTCACAATATCCTCAAAAAAAAAACTTGAGAATCAACTTAATGAAAGAAGTAAAAGATCTATACAATGAAAACTACAGAACCATAAAGAGAGAAATCAAAGAAGACCTCAGAAGATGAAAACATCTAACTTGCTTTTGGATAGGCAGAAATAATACGATCAAAATGACCATACTACCAAAGCATTATACAGATATAATGCAATTCCCATCAAAATCCCCAAGGCATTCCTCGTACAAATAGAAAAAGCAATCATGAAATTCATCTGGAAAAATAAGACATGAAGAATAGCTAAAACAATCCTTAGACTGAAGTAGGTGGCATCTCTATACCAGATCTTAAACTATACTACAGAGAAATAATCACAAAAACAGCATGGTGTTGGCACCAAAAGAGACTGGTAGACCAATGGAACAGAATAGAGGACACAAACACTAACCCAGAAAATTACAATTATCTTATATTAGACAAAGGTGCCAAAAACATGCACTGGAGAAAAAAGCATCTTCAACAAATTGTGCTAGGAAAACTGGAAATCCATAAGCAACAACATAAAATGAAATCCCTAGGTCTCACCATGCACAAAGTGCAAATCAAAATGGACCAAGGACCTAGGAATTAAACCAGAGACTCTGCATCTAATAGAAGAAAAAGCAGTCTGTAATATTCATCATGTGGGATTAGGCCCCAACTTCCTATAGCCCAAGAATTTAAACCAACAATGAATAATGGGATGGAATCAACCTAAAAAGTTTCTTCTGAGCAAAAGAAACAATTTGTGAGGTGAACAGAAAGCCTCCACCCTGGGAACAAGTTTTTACCCCTCACACATCAGACAGAGCACTAATCTCTATTGTATATAAAGAACTCAAAAAGCTAAGCAACAAAAAAACAAATAACCCAATCAACAAATGGGCCAAGGACATGAACAGACACTTCTCAGAAGAGAATATACAATCAATAAACATGTATAAGAAAAAATGCTTATCCTCTCTAGCAATTAGAGAAATGCAAATCAAAACTTCTCTAACCTATCACCTCACTCCAGTCAGAATGACAGCTATTATGAAGACAAACAACAATAAGTGTTGGTGAGGATGGGGGGGGGAAAGGTACCCTCTTACCTTGCTGGTGGGACTGCAAATTGGTGCAGCCAATTTGGAAAGCAGTGTAGAGATTCCTTGGAAATCTGGGAATGAAACCACCATTTGACCAAGCAATCCCTCTCCTCAGACTATACCCAAAGAACTTAAAAACACCATACTACAGGGACACAGCCACATCAATGTTTATAGCAGCAAAATTCACAAGAGCTAAACTGTGGAGTCAACCTAGATGCCCTTCAGAGGATGAATGGATTAAAAAAAAAAGTGGCTTGTATACAAAATGGAATTTTAATCAGCAATAAAAAAGAAAATAAAATCATGGCATCTGCAGGTAAATAGATGGCATTGGAGAAGATAATGCTAAGTGAAGTTAGTCAATCCCCAAAAAACAAATGCTGAATGTTTTCTCTGATATAAGGAGGCTGACTCATAGGGGGTACATAGGGGGAGCATGGAAGGATTAGATGAATTCTAGATAGGGAAGAGGACTGGGAGGGAAAAGGAGAGGACAGAGGATTATCAAGGATGGTGGAATGTAATGGACATCATTATACAAAGTATATGTATAAAGACATGAATTGGGTGTCAAAATTCTTTATATACAAACAGAGATGAATAATTGTGGTATATATGTGTAATAAGAATTGTAATGATTCTGCTGCAATTTCTTTATCCAAAATAAATAGATAGATAACTAGCAGACGGGTTTTCCCAGATGTAAATCCTTTTTAAAAAAATTTTTAAAATATTTATTTATTTATTTATTTTTAAATTTTAGGCGGACACAACATCTTTGTATGTGGTTCTAAGGATCGAACCCGGGCCACATGAATGCCAGGCGAGCACGCTACTGCTTGAGCCACATCACCAGCCCAGATGTAAATCCTTTTATGTCTTTGAATAAAACTGTCAAAATTAAGTACTGCCCAACATGGCTTATCCACAGGATTTTCTACAGTATTTTTTTTTAATACAATTGAATAAAACTAAAACATCTGAGCCCTTTGTATTTCTTACTTGCATAGGATTTATTCATTTTGGCATGAATCTTTCCAAAAGAATCTTTCTAGTACTCAGAATAAACTGCAAAAATTAAAAGATTTCCCACATTCTTTACATTCATAGGGCTTCTCTCCATGAGAATTTTCATAAAAGAGAAGAAAAATAGGTCTAGAACATGAAGCTGATAGAGTATAGCAAATCGTTCCCATTCAGAGTGTTCGTTTTCCAGTGAGGGAAATGGCTTTGAAGACAACAGGGAAAATGGAATGATTTGCCATATTTTTTCACATTTAAACAGTTATTCAGCCAGATGTGGTGATGTATGCCTTTAATCCCAGTGACTTGGGAGGCTTAGGCTGAAGGATCACAAGTTTGAGGCCAGCCTCAGCATTTTAGAACAACCCTAAGGAACTCAGCAAGTCTCTGTCTCAAAATTAAAAATATAAAAAAGAATGAGGATGTGTCTCAGTGGTAGAATGCCACTTGACCAAATCTCCAGTACAATCCCCAGTACAATATTCAGCAGAGTGAGCCCTTTGTTTTTGTTTGAAGGGGACAAGACATATTGATCCACCACAATTCACATTTAAAGAATTTTTCTCCAGTAAACTTCCAACATGTTGATGAGAAGAACAGTAATAACAGAAGGCTTTGCCAATTGTTTTCATCAGTACAATTTCTTTGCAATATGAGTTTGTTCATGTAAGTGAAGCTGATGGGATATAACAACGGCTTTTCCCCATTGTTGACATTCATAGGGCTTCTCTCCAGTATGAGTTCGTTCATGTGAGCAAAGATGAGAGGACTGAGTGAAAGCTTTGGCAGACTGCATACATTGATAGGGTTTCTCTTGAGTGTGAGTCCCTTCATGTCTGTGAAAGAAAAAGGCGTTTCCACATTGTTGGTATTCATTAGGCTTCTCTTCTGCATGAATTCTTCCATGTATGTGAGGTTCACTGGATGTGTCAAGGGGTCCTGCACATTGTTGATATTCATAAGGCTTCTCTCTAGTATGCCTTTGTTCATGTCTGTGAAGGTTAGAAGAAGTAGTGAAGACTTTTCCACATTGTTGACATTCATAGGGTTTCTTTTTTGTATGAGTTTTTTTATGTGAGTGAAGGCTAGACGATAGAGCAAAAGCTTTGCCACACTGCTTACATTCAAAGGGCTTCTCTCCAGTATGCATCCGTTTATGTATCTGAAGGTAGGAAGAAGTACTGAAGGCTTTCCCACATTGTTGACATTCATAGGGCTTCTCCCCAGTATGAGTTTTTTCATGTCTATGAAGTTTAGAGGACATAGTGAAGGCTTTGCCACACTGCTTACATTCATAGGGCTTCTCCCCACTATGAGTCCGCTCATGTATCTGAAGGTAGGAAGAAGTACTGAAGGCTTTCCCACACTGTTGACATTCATTGGGCTTCTCCCCACTATGAGTCCGCACATGTATCTGAAGGTAGGAAGAAGTACTGAAGGCTTTGCCACACTGCTTACATTCATAGGGCTTCTCCCTAGTATGAGTTCGTTCATGTTGGTGAAGGGAAAAAGAAGTAGTGAAGACTTTTCCACATTGTTGGCATTCATTGGGCTTCTCTCCAGCATGGATTTGTTCATGTATCTTAAGGTAAGATGAAGTACTGTAGGCTTTTCCACATTGTTGACATTGATAGGGCCTCTCTCCAGTATGCGTTCGTTCATGTCTGTGAAGGGAAGAAGAAGTAGTGAAGACTTTTCCACATTGTTGGCATTCATTGGTCTTCTCTCCAGTATGGATTTGTTCATGTCTCTGAAGGTAAGACAAACTAGTGCAGGCTTTCCCACATTGTTGACATACATAGTGTTTCTTTTTCGTATGAGTTTTTTTATGTGAGTGAAGGTTAGACAATTGAGCAAAAGCTTTGCCACACTGCTTACATTCATAGGGTTTCTCCCCACTATGAGTCCGCACATGTATCTGAAGGTAGGAAGAAGTACTGAAGGCTTTCCCACATTGTTGACATGCATAGGGCTTCTCCCCACTATGAGTCCGCACATGTATCTGAAGGTAGGAAGAAGTACTAAAGGCTTTCCCACACTGCTTACATTCATAGGGCTTCTCTCCAGTATGCGTCCGTTCATGTCTGTGAAGGGAACCAGAAGTAGTGAAGACTTTTCCACATTGTTGGCATTCATTGGTCTTCATTCCAGTATGGATTTGTTCATGTCTCTGAAGGTAACACAAACTAGTGCAGGCTTTCCCACATTGTTGACATTCATAGGGTTTCTTTTTCATATGAGTTTTTTTATGTGAGTGAAGGTTAGACGATTGAGCAAAAGCTTTGCCACACTGCTTACATTCATAGGGCTTCTCCCCACTATGAGTCCGCACATGTATCTGAAGGTAGGAAGAAGTACTGAAGGCTTTCCCACATTGTTGACATTCATAGGGCTTCTCCCCAGTATGAGTTTTTTCATGTGAGTGAAGATGAGTGGACTGAGTGAAGGCTTTGCCACACTGCTTACATTCATAGGGCTTCTCTCCAGTATGCGTCCGTTCATGTTTGTGAAGGGAAGAAGAAGTAGTGAAGACTTTTTCACATTGTTGGCATTCATTGGGCTTCTCTCCAGCATGGATTTGTTCATGTATCCGAAGGTAAGATGAAGTAGTGTAGGCTTTTCCACATTGTTGACATCGATAGGGCTTCTCTCCAGTATGCGTCCGTTCATGTCTGTGAAGGGATAAAGAAGTAGTGAAGACTTTTCCATATTGTTGGCATTCATTGCTCTTCTCATCAGTATGGATTTGTTCATGCGTCTGAAGGTAAGACAAAGTAGTGTAGGCTTTTCCACATTGTTGACTTTCATAGGGTTTCTCTCTAGTATGTTTTCTCTGATGTATTCTAAATAAACTTCGGTAAGCAAAGTCTTTCCCACATACGTTACATTTAAAAAGTACTTTCCCAGTGTGCGTGATCACGTGACTGTGAAGACCTGTGGGTGAAACCAAGGTTTTACCACCTTCTTTACACTCATGGGGTTTCATTCCAGAATGAGTTCTTTCATGTTTTCTAAATAAAGTGGGGGAATGAAAGGCTTTCCCACATACCTCACATTGAAAAGCTTTACCACTCCTATGTGTTCTTGTGTGTCTTTGAACATCTGTGGGAGAAGATGAGGCTTCATCACATTGTTGACATTCATCAGGTTGCCACCCAGTATGTGAATCTTCATGCCTTTGAATGTCATTCGAACAACTGATGACTTTCCCACATACTATACTTTCACAGGGTCCATCTCCAGTTTGTGTTAACATTTGTGTGTGAACACTTTTGAGAGAAACCAGAGATTTTCTGTATTGTTTCAATTCACATGGCTTGTCTTCACATTCTTCATGCTTGCAGTATTCGGGTCCATAGTGAGATGTGATCTGCCTATGAAGGAATGAAGGGCATATGAAGTCTTTGGCACACGTAATGCAGTCACATGAATTTACTCTATTAAAATTTTTCTTTGCTTAAGAATTGGTATCTCATGACCAGCACATTATTAATACTTGATTAATTCATGATGTTGTATTTATTTAAGGTCCTAGGTTAACGTTACTTCCAACATGAGGTAAAGCCTACGTTTTTCAAACTTGTTCAGATTGCCAGAAAACACAGAGATTGAGAGGAAACAATGCTTTGCAACACAGCTTGCCTATGGTCATTATCCAAATAGTTATACTCACATATGCAATTTCATAATACTTTTTGCATGTCAAGCACTTTGAATAGACTTAATATCTATCTATCTATATATATATATATATATATATATATATATATATATATATATATATATATATAAATTTATTTCAGTTGACAATAGACTTTATTGATTTAAATGTGGTGGTGAGAAGAGAACCCTATGCCTCAAGCATGCAAGGCAAGCTCTCTACCATGGAGCCACAACCCCAGTCCCAGTGAAGTATATATTTCTGGTAAAAAATCTTATAAGAATAAATACATTTAAAGTTGTGCAAATTTCTTGCATTGGTTTTAAAAATTATATGATATCCCCAGATTCCCGCAAGGATTCCTCTTGTGAGTACAATTACCTTAGATTGCTCCCAAAATTTTTGATCTGATTTTCAATGTTCTTCTCATCACATTTGTTTCCTAAAATGTGAAACCAAAACATTATTTCTATTTCAAATTTCTAGGAGCTAGAAATGCTTTTCCAAATTCATGGTGCATTTTATGCTACATTAATTCACCAACTGATTGTCTTTTCATGTTCTACATAAATAAAAAGAAAATTAAACATAAATTCTCTAATTAAGTAAATACACAAATTATTACCTATAGATGCCAGGTTTCTGAGGACTTCCAGCATCACATCTCTGTAAAGGTTCTTCTGGGAAGCATCCAGCAAAACCCACTCCTCCTTCATGAAGTTCACAGCCACATCCTCAAAGGTCACTGAGATCTAAAATATCCCACAAATGTGTTGTGGAGGCCAGGAGAGATTTGACAGCATGAGAAATGTGTCCTCAACATGCATGATATTCGCTTGATTCCCTGGCCTCTCAATTAATTCCACGATTTGGTCATTGAAATCTCCAGTGCATTGAATTCTTCACAGAAACTCCAACACTAGATTTGGGCCCCACACAAGGTAAATAGTAGAGTGTTGTACACCTTTCCTTTGGTGAGTTCACAGGAAGTAAGAGGGGCTTCCGGGTCACCCTTATCTTATTTGTTGATTGCATCTCTATCACCTTCTTACCAACATCCTGTGCAGTAGAGAGCTAATATTAGCACCCTCCTTATTACTTAACCTTAGAAAAGAAAGCTGACTGAGTAGGAAATTGCTGGGATCACAAAACTCAGCATTTGAGAGATCCTGCCAACCACAGTGGCTCACTGGGCCTACATAGTTAATATAGACAACATGGTATTTACAGATTTCCTGTTTCCTTCTGAAAGTCAATTGTTCCATCCTTAAAGAAATGCCTAGAATCAACCCCAACCCACACCCTCAGAGTATGGAGTCACTAAAGGAGTCACTAAAGAGTTTCCTTTATAGACAACAGTTACACAATCTTCCACACCGGTTGTCACAATGTGTTCACTGGGGACTGAGCTCAACTTGCGTGATTACACTGAGGACAACTAGAAGTTTGCAGGTGCTTTACTCCAGAACAAATTTACCCAATTAGTAATCAAGCACAATGATTAATAAACATAACAATATAATAATTTCTGGTGGTTAATGTCAAAGCAGAATGGGGTGTGTGGAAAGATGGCATGTGCCTCAGAAAGAACTCGATGACCCCAAGATGTTAACTTGTCCAAACAATAGCCTTACAAAATTATATCGGTTTGAAAAATAGTTTTCTTAACAGACAGCAGAAAATCCTTTCCCAAACCTCATGGCAACCATGAATGTCCAATGATTCTCAAACTCTTCTGAACAGCAGATGTCTCACTCAGATCATGTACAGTCATGAGACACATACCACCGTTCTGCTCAAGGACACTTTGATCAAGATAGGCCACATGTACAATGGTGGTCTGTCATGAAAGAGATTCCTCGATCATGTAGCACAGCTGGTGCAAGGAAACCTCAGGCACAAGCACTTCCAGGGTGTGTTAAAGCAGCAGGTTTGCAGCCCAGAATCCTAAACTTTCAAAAATTTAAAAAAGATATAATTACTACACACCCCCCACCCCCCAGATAAAAGAAAGTCAAGGCTCTGACATCTCAAACAGGCTTCCATGAGACACTGAAGATCTGCCACCAATTTTCTACTATTATGTCCAGACAACAGAAGTTGAGTTAAAACTTCCTAATTCTTTCTTTTTATATTTATTTTTTTACTTGCAGTTGAACACAATAGCTTTATCCTATTTATTTATGTGGTGCTGAGGATTGAACCCAGGACCTTGCACATGCTAGGCAAGTTCTCGACCACTGAACCACAACCCCAACCCACCTTCTAATTCTTCATATGGCATATTTTACCATATTATCAAAATTAAATAGATAAAGAAAAGTATTAAATACAAAAGAAAACTATGAAAGACTCTAATCATCATAAATGCAAAATTCCTCAAATACTTTACTGAATCCAAAAATAAATAAAAAGAATTATAAACACAGCCAATAGGAAATTATTACAGCTCTGTAAGACTGATGCCAAATTTAAAACTCAGTTAATATTTTCCAGGGACAAGCATACTAACGTGGGAAGTCAAGCCCAGTGGCCCAGATCCACTCACATCAGCCTCTGCAAGGCCCAGGAATGCAACACACATGCAAGGCTGATTCAGAATTAAAAAACCAATTAACATTATCCATCACAACAAAAAGCTAAATAATAAATATTGATTATATTAATAGTTAAAAAATTCAAGAATAATGAAAAAACACTCAAGCTCAAAAAAACACAATGTCTTCATAGAGAGACAGCATGATCCTCTATGCTACTGGAATCCACTGAAGAATCATGAAAAACAATGATGTGACATCAGTGTTGTCATGTTAACAAACAGGACAATTATTATACTATTGACAGCAGGAAGCTGGGCATGGAGGCCATGCCTGTGATCCTTGCCAAACAGGGGCCGGGGCAGGATGATCCCAGGTTTGAGTCCAGCCTGGGCAATTTAGCAAGACTCTGTTTCTAAACAAAAAATTAAAAGTTTTGGGAATGTAGCTCAATGGTAGAGCAGCCCTGCAAATAAGGTGAAAATTATGCACAGAATACTTCTCAGCAGTGACTACAGCAGCCATATCCAGAACTGCCCAAAGATAGAAGCAAGGAAGATGCACCTTTCAATGCTGAATGGACAAGGTACATTTTAACCACACCAAAGAACATCACCCAGAAAGTGAGCTCTGCAGCCTGAAAAGATACAGCACCCTTAAAGGCAGACTGCTAAGTAAGAGAAGCCAGTCTGAAAGGCCAAGTACAGTAAGATTCCAATTCAAGAACATTCAAGAAGAGACAACATTATAGATGCACTGAAACTCTTCTGTATGGCATTATTCTGTAGAGTATGTGACACACAAAATCACACCACACAGAGGAGGAACCCTAAGGTAAAGGATGGATTTCAGCTGATGATAAAGTGTTGCTTCATCCACTCTCTTAATCAAATGTAGGCTACTGATTCAGTAACTAACAAGCATCCAACATCAATGCAAAATATTGAGAACAGTGTAGAGAAGAGTGTTTGATACTATATGTAATGGCTCATTAGAATTGTCAACCGCATTGGATTAAGAGATACCTGTGATTAAGAGGCCTCTGGGTGTGTCCGTGAGGGTGTGTCTACAAATGATTGGCATGTGGAACAGAGAACCAAACTAGAGAACCTCCTTAGGTATAGGCAGCACCATCCAATAGGACGGTGTCTTAGGTGGAACAAAAGTTGGAAGAAGAAGGAAGCAGCAGCAGAGAAAGCCCCTTTCTGCTCCAATGGCTGCTGCAATGGCCTGAGGATATCAGAATCTGCCTTCTTCACTCTCCCAAAGTAGACTCTGCCTGTGATTCTCCAGGGAGTTTCCAGAACCTTTGGTCTGACTAGGGCAGCACCAGTGATCCCTCTTGTTCTGAGGCTTCAGCCTCTTGGACTCTGCAGCTACTACTTCTCAAGCTCTCCAGCTGCAGATGGCCACTGTGGACATCCAGCTTCAGGTCAAGTAGGCCAATCTAATAAGTCCCCCGTTTATAATCACACTTCGTGTTGGTGCTGTTCCTCTAGAAATCATTGACTAACAAACTACAAGTCTAAAATTGCTCTGAAAAACAAAATTGATTTAATAAGGAAATGAATGAACTACCATGCCATAAACTTTAACAAATATAAACATAAGAAACAATATTACATGATGAATACCTTTCCCAAATAATAATGCAAAAAATAAAGTAAAGAAGAAAAGTCATAGTTACAAATTTCAAAACTATGAATGAAAGCAACAAAACTGATTTTCAATACTATTTCCACCTGGAAAGAAACTGGATGATAAAACTTTTTTTTTTAATATATATATTAATTCTTTAGTACTAGGTGGGTACAATTTTTTTATTTAATATTTATATAGTGCTGAGGATCGAACTCAAGGCCTCATGCATGCTAAGTGAGCGCTTTTTCTCTGAGACACAATCCCAACCCCTGGATGATAAATCTTTAAAAGGTATTCCAACTGCTGGTGTGGTGATGTGCACATGTAATTTCAACAACTAGGGAGGTCAAGGCATGTAACTGGCAAGTTGGAGGCTCTCTCAGCAACTTAGCAAGACATCCAGAAATTTGTGAAACTTGGTCTTCATCAACAATAAATGGGGGTACTGGGATTGTAGCTGAGTGGCAGAGCACTTGCTAGCATGTATGAGGCACTGGGTATGATCCTTAGCACCACAGATAAATTAACAAAAATAAGGTATTCTGTCCCTCTACAACTATACAAAATAAAAATAAAAATAAATAGGTACATAATAAATAGGAAGGGCTGAGGACGTGCTCAGTGGTCCAGTGAGTCTAGGTTTATTACCCAGTAAAACAACTTCCCACCTCCCAAATGCTGCTCACACATTGAAATTCATTTTTTTGAGGAGAACATAAGCATGAGCATGTCCCTGGCTTCAATCCCAGCACTCAATACATCAGCAAATAAGTAAACCCCAGTCTACAATACTAATTTTCTTGGGGTGGAGAGTAGTTCAGTAGTAAGAACTTGATAGCCCTCGGTTTAATCCCCAACAGTCCATGTACACACACACACACACACACACACACACAAACACACACACACACACAAATAAAAACCCTGAAAATATATGTAATGAGTGATAAAAAAGATTATAATACAAAAGATACACAATGAGAGGCAACAAAAATCAATGAAAAGACAACACACTTTCTTACAAAGGAGACTGAACTTTCCCATGAACTACACTCTTTGAAAAAACAAAGAGCATTTCAATAAATTATGTGAAATTCAGGGCATGGATTATTGTGTTTTATGGGGTGAACTTAAAAAACTATATCTAAAATGAAAATAGTACACTGTATCTAAGACCACTGAAAATGTTGTACAGGACAGAGAGAGTAGAGAGAGCGTTTATGTTACTCCCAAGTTTCATAAGCTAAAAGGCCAGCTCCCAAATGGGTAGCCCTAGGAGGAGGTAATTAGGAGGGAACAGGAATCAGGTGACATGGTGGGAGTGCTTGTGAGAAGATCAGCACCCTTACTTAGACATATATATCTCTCCTTTTCAGAGAACAGGTGTCACTTGTTATTTCACTGATAAAGTATACAGTGATTTTTAAATGATCACAGTTGGGTATTTTAGGTATTGTCAAAATTGTCCTTAAAACTTCCAATGAAGATGGGTGTGATGGTGCACATCTGTAACCCCAGTGGTTCAGGGGTCAGTGGCCCAAGGTGATGTAGCAAGACCCTGACTCAAAAGGAAGAATCTAAAAGGGGCCAGGGATGTGGCTCAGTGGCTAAGCACCTCTGGGTTCCATTGCTGATACCAAAAACGACACAGGTAACATGAACCTGCCAAATCCAGACAAAAACAGTAACAACAAACTGTCATTCCTGTCAAATTCATCAGCTTGTCAACGACTGTAACTAATTTAAATAAAATCAAATTCATAAATTTATCCACCACAATTTTTGTAGAAATGGATTCATTTACTGCAGCAATAATGGTAGACAGAGTTTCTCTGTATCTTAAGTGGCATTCTGGAATCTAGGGCATGGATTTCAATTGGAAATCATTGAAAAGAGAAGATCAAATCTCACCAATTTACTAGGCATACTCAGGGGTAGCAAAAGATAAATTAGATGTTTTCTTTCTTTCTTTCTTTCTTTTTTTTTTTGTTTGTTTGTTTTTTTGTTCTGTTCTTTTTCTTTGGTTTGGGATCAGAGATTAAACCCAGAGGAAGTTTATTGATAAGTCACATCCCCAGACATAAGGCCTGGCTAAGTCGCTAAGGCTGTACTCAAGTTTACAATCCTACTGCCTAAGGCCCTGGAACAGCAAGGATCACAGGTGTGCACCACTGTACCTGGCTGTAATTGTTTTCACAATGGAAATGTAACTAGACTTTTTAAAATCCACTTCTTTCTTGCCTATTTAATAATAGTCCATCCCATTTGGCTCTGAAAAAATAGACCTGGGCCTCAAAATGTGAGCAGATCATTGCAAAGTGATACACAGAAAGCTTTGGTGCTGAGGGAGCACACATGTGTCAGCTTCAAGGGGCAGGGAAGGTCCCTGACATCTGGGACATGACATCTCCTGGTCTTGCTTCCTAAAAGCCTCTAGGATCACCCTCCCAGGGACCTAGATCATGACTCCAGTCTACGAGGCTTTTCAGGTTTGCACAGCTCTGCACTGGGGTGGGTGTTGCTTATGCTCTGGGAGAGGTTTCGCTCCATCACATTGTGAAACTACAAGGGCAGGAATCACTGGTGCCCTGGCCCCTCAGCACCAGCATCCACAGGCTGACTGGCCACCTCTCTCCACGGAATGGGAACAGAGCTTGGGAAAAACAAGGTCCCAACTAAGTAGCTGTCTAGATGAGGCCTGTTCCAGGAGATTCCTCAGCCCACAGCAGCTTCCCTGAGAGGCTGCACCCCACACCTCAGGTGTCCTCTAGGAGGAACTGACCCAGGGCCTGAAGTTCTGTTCACCCTGCAGGGACCAGGGCAGCTGTGGGCACCTTGTGGCAGCTCCAGGAGAGAACAGTGGCTGAGGACATAGGACCCTGTGAGTTGTCTAAAGGGAACCTCTGCCCAAGAAATCAGACATGGTGTCTACACCTAAGGAAGATAAAGGGAGAAGCACAAGATTTTTACGGCTGTGCACTCAAGTTCTCTATACAGTTGCATCTACATCAAAGAACCTTCAGAGTATTTAACTTGGCTAACCAGACCACCTTGAGGGTGGAAAGGCAGGGTTCTGTATGGAGAGCAAAAATTATCTTGGGCTATCTTAAGCCCTTTAATAGCCAATTATCTTAATTTCTGTATCAGACCACAATTCTCAAAACTATTAAATTTCTCAGAATATATCACTATCCTTACCAGACATCTAGTCCCCACCATCTACCAAAGTAAGAATGTAATAACAACAGTCAGAAGAAATTTCTTTTTTCTTCCTTCCTTTCTTTCTTTCTGCAGCCCACCAATCTGATGATCCTACCAATGCAATTGGTTAATGTAGTGATACACACTTTCTTTTATAAAAGTTCATGTAGGCCAGGCACAGGGCCACACAACTGTAATCCCAGTAGCTTTAGAGGATAAGGTAGGAGGACTGCTAAATTCAAAGTCAGTCTCAGCAATTTAGTGAGGGCAGAAGGAACTTGATGAGATCATGTCTCAAAATACAATCTAAAAAGGACTGATTGTGGCTCAGTGATTAAGTGCCCCTGGGTTTAATCCTTGTCTTTCAGGGTGGGACACATACATCATTTAGGGTCACTTGAATCCATGTTCCTGAGTATGGTCATTAATATTTAAACCAAAATGAACTATTTTCCATAGCTGGGATTGCCAATGCCTTTAATGTCAACAGCTTGAGAAACTGAAGCAGGAGGGTCAGGACTTACAGGCCAGGCTGGGCAACATAGCAGACCCCATCTGAAAATCAAATTTAAAGAGTTGGGGATGAAGAACAGAAGAATGAATCAAACACTATTATCCTATGTGCATATATGACTACAGGACTGGTGTGAATCCACATCACGTACAACCAGAAAAAGGAGCAGTGACACTCTATTTATGTTTACTGTGTGAAAATGCATTATAATGCCATGTATAACTAATAAAAACAAATTTAAGTAAATAAATGATTTATGTCAAATTGGGGCCGGGGGGCTTGGAACATAACCCAAGATTCAATATCCCTAGGTTCTATGTACAAATGCCTTTTTCCTTTTAAAGTAATTATTTTGACCAAACACAGGGAACTGTTAAGTGATTATTCTTTCCTCTCAAGTATAATAATCACAAATAGAAAACAAATGCTTTCAAAAGCATTCTTCTGCCGCAGTCTGGCTGGGCACACAATCTCGAGCCACCACACAGCTTGTAGATTCAAACAGCAACTCTTTATTCCCTAACTCACACCAATCACGTTCTGGGGAAATCCACATTCTCTGCCCAAATTCACATCCACTGGGCTTCTGTCTCCCAAAAAATACTGTCTGACACAGGCCTTGTTAGAATGGCCTTAGGCCTGAGCCTAAGCAACTCCATTTTAGAAGACCTGCAGTTTCACCAGGCATATCCACAGATCCCTCCAGTAAGGCCTCAAACAAGTTCCTTCCCCTCACCCTGATAAAGAGAGTGAAGCCTCTGGCAGTCTGTCCTTGCCTGATAAGAGGGAAAGGCAAGAAGATCAGGGTGGAGATGATCCCAGGGTAAATGATGTCACTGAGAAATAGGGTGGTAGCTGATAAGGATTGAAAGCATGATCCAAAGCCCCCAAATTTAGTATAAACGATAGAGCTGATGAGCAGGAATTCAGCCAACAGAAACAAGGATGCACTCGAGCTGGAGAGTCTGATGAGGACCTGACATCCCATCACTTGGCATCTTTCCTGAGCCTCTGCAAGATTCTCACCATTCTCAAACTCTACTGCCTCTTCTGGACCTTGGTGAGAGCTGCACCTCCTCCCTAGGACCCCCTCCTCAACTGCTCCTCTGCTCCACACCAGGAAATGCTTGCCTTGGTTCCAGACCTGGTCACCGAGGTCTGAGTGAGTGTGCATCTGCTGGACTCAAAGCCTAAGACATAAGATCTTTGAACTTAGCATGCAGAGGGAATGTCATTAGCTTATCATAATTAAGTGTGTTTTCCAGTGCTTAGAATGAATCTAGAATTGTTTGCTGTGAATTAATTAACCTAGAATTGTTTGCAGTTAGGGTGATAAACAAGTCAAGATGGCACCTGGCTTTTAGCCAAAGGAAGTAGTGGTTGAGAAGGCCAGCAAGCCATTAAGATGATAGAGATTCCTTGATGAGTGACTGCTGTGTCTAGATTATGTCAATTAAGTTAAGCTGTGTGTAATCATTAAGATGATGATTCCTTATTGGTTGATTGTTATACCTAGTTTTTGTTAACTGAATACACAGCTTGTTCTTAATTATGTAGATATACCCCTACTGTCCTACAATAAATGGCTCCCACTCCTGCTGTATCCACCTTCACAAGTTGATCTTCACCCCCCAGTTAGTTTGCTGCTTCCAGGCTGTGGCACATTTTGCTGTGAATTGATTATGTCTATGGCAATGCCTAGCATTAAGGATTGTTGTTTTCTTGATTAAGAACCTATACAGTTCAACTGTATTAAGTAATTTGAGTGAATAGAGCATTGAAAGGGGCAGAAGTGTGTGGACATTCTTTATTTCTCCCCTTGACTGCATAAGTCACAGTTTTGCCCCCTCCACACATCCCTGTAATCCAGGAACTTTGGAGGCTGAAGCAGAAGTGAAGCCAGATTTACAGATAGGTAGTTAGGTAAATTGGGTCTAATATTGTGTAAGATTAATAAAACAGAGGCCCTTATAGAGAATGGAGTCCTGGAAACCAGAGCAGCAATTGAAATGTTAATGTCCCCAAGGCCTGAATCTATTCTAAGGAACTGTTAATCATAATCCAAAAGCCACCCCAGGCCTTTCCTGCCCAGATTACTCCTCCAGCCCACCAATGTCCCACCTTTTGGACCTTCCCACCTGCATTCTATCACTGCAACATAATGAGAAACAAAGTGTGGGAAAGCGGAAAGAAGACTTTAGCTATAAAAGAGGGAAGACCTCCCCCTTACAGGGATTCCACCTCTTGGGTCCCCTTCTTCCTGTGGGGAGAAGTCTTTTCTGCTGTCCTTTAATAAACCTTTACTTTCCACTCTACACTTGCCTTGAGAGACCCCAGCCCAATAACTTTAGGCCCAGTTACAAAATCATCAAGGCTTGCTTTTGCACCTGCACAGGCGTCAGATGTGTTTTTCAGATAATCAGTTAAGTGTAACCGATTAGGAAAGAACAGGATGGTTGGGAAAGAACTGGCACGGTTGAGCAAACGGAAGCATACAGTGAAAAATAAGTGGTTTTTATGTGGTTTTCCAGGAACCTATAGTGAAAAACAAGTTTACCCTTTAAGTGACCTATATGCTGGATTCAAAAGAGCCAATGAGATACCTGCTACTGTGCTAGGGGGGAAACTGACCACTGTACCCTATAAAAGATCTGTACCCCAAAGCCCGGTGTGCCAGTTCACCTAAGCTCCGGCTGAGGTGTTGCTGAGCACCCGCAGGCGCCTGTGTATTAATAAACTTGCCTCTTGCTTTTGCAGCCGTGTTTCATGTGGTTCACTTTGGACAGGGACTCTGAGGGTCTTTCAGCCTCAGCGTGCTTCTTTGGTATTATACTTCAGCATTTGGGGAAGCAAGGACTCGTCACTGGTAAACAGCGGTAACAGAAGGATCACAGGTTGGAGACCAGCTTCCACACCAAGTGGGTGCAGGTCTCAAAATTCAGTAAAAGTGGAGGCTGGGGATGTGGCTGATAAAGCTCCCCGAGTTTGGGTCCCCAATTAAACGAAAAGAACTATTCTCTCCAATATTTCGCTGGATTAAAAGTGACAATTAGCGGACGGTGTCCATTTGAACCCAGTGGGAAGAACGAACGTCTGGCGGAGCTGTGAGCTGGAGGGAAGGTGGGGTTTAGAAGGGAGGAGGCGCCTGCAATTTGGGGAACCTACAGCAGCCTCCGGAGGAGCTCCCCTGGGAGAAGGAGGGCGCATGTGTGGCCCTGCTTCCTCCACATTGGGAAGAGTGGGTCGGGCCACCAGTAGGCAGCAAAGGGGACACCAGGGCCCTGAGTCGCCCTTCCAAACCCAGGGAACCAGGGGACAGGGCCCAGGGCCACCCTCCAGCGGGGACTCTGCCACGCTCAGCAGCTCACCTCAAAAACCCAAAACCCAGCTCACCCCACGAGAACAAGGGACAAGGCCACGACTCCGCCGCGCTCCCCAGCTCACCCGGGCACCTGGTCCCAAGGCAGGTGGTGACGCATGCCTTCAGCCCTGGTCACAAACTCACCATTTTTGTGTTCTGTGGTGACCCGGCGTCCTCTCGAGGAACCTCCAGGCACCCGAGTCGGGGGTGGGGGGGACACAGGCAAAGCAGAGTCACCTGAGTCCCTGGAGCAGAGAACTCTTGGCTTGAAGCATGAGGAGGGGAGTCCCTGAGGAAAAAACGCTCGCGACATTGCGAAAGCCCGCCCTTCCTCTCACTCTGCGCACTGATTGGGAAAATCCCCCAGCATCCGGGATGGACGGCCTCCAGGCCCGCCTCTGCATCGTGATTGACAGCCAGCATCATCCAATCACTGGCTGAAGTTGGGTAGAGTGACAAATGCTTGGCCCCAGCCCTTTTCAAGCGGAGCTTTTCAGCTGTGCTGGGAACTAATCCAGGTGGGAAGCCTTGGCTTAGCCTCCGGTACAGAGGTGACACCTGGCGCTGAGCTAGGCTTCAGCCATAGAGTGCTTTCTGAGCATGGCGAGGCCCTGGGTTTAACCTCAACACAAAAACAAAGCACAGCTTCTCAGGGAGGGTGAGGCTCGAGGAGCCCAAGGTCAGTGAGACCCTCTCTTAAAATAAAAGGAAAAGAGTGGGGATGTAGCTCAGTGGTCCAGGTCAAGCCCCAATGTTTTATATATATATATATATATATATATATATATATATATATATATATATATATATATATATATATATTACATATATATATATATAAAACATATTTCATATGAAATATGTTTTATATATATATATACATTATATATATATATACATTATATATATATATATACAATATATAAACAATATATATACCTCAGGCAAATTAGAAAGACACTGTCTCCAAATTTTTGAAACACTCTTTAAAGATAGCATATATATCCACATATATGTGATATCTGCTAATGAAAACAGTTTGACAATTATTTTAGTATTTCTCATTACCTCCTGGCCTCTGATCTTTGAGGAGGCAGCCTGACCTATAATAGGAAACATTTGGGGTTCGGGCTGTGGCTCAATGTTCCATCCCCAGCAGAGAAAGGGGTGTGGTGGGGGGAGGCAGGCAACCTTCTAAAACAGCAATGTGCAGCAGAAATAAAATGGGCGCCTTGTGCTCAATGTACATAGTCTACATTCTAGTATTATCAATTCTTATGTACAGACCTGACTCTGCTGATCCCACAAATCTGCTCAGCTGTTTGCCCTAAAAGCAAAAAGAAAAGGTGTTGATTCAAAGCAGGAAAGGAACTTTGACCAGTGCAGCTACACTAGGGAGATAAGGAAACCCTGTCTTACCCTGTGTTTAGGTGCTGACAAGGGTTTTGAGATTTTCTTGAAAGGGAAATCATTGTCATGAATGTATAGGGGAAATTGTATGTAGAAGTTAGTATCAATTGTAAAAGAATAATATTGTATTATTACTGCAATAGGTGATATGCAAATAATATCATAATATGTAGAATTGTATTTGGTTAGGCTTCAGGCATCTGTAGTCTCATAACATGTCTGTGAGCTCAAGCTCATTTGCCTCCTTGAAACATGTCATTCTATTGCACAGACTGACCTCATTATTTTCTCTCAGTATAAAGTCCCCCTTTGTGAACTCTTTTTATGTGAAGGTTTCAGATGCACCAACATTTTCAAGAAAAGCCACAAGCCCATCTGCATCCTGCCTAGGAAGCAATGTTCTCCCAGAAGCTGACCCAGTGCTCTCAGCTTCCTGGGTTCAACTGAGAGTTAAACCAGAAAGAAATAATAACCCTGCTCAGCTCTGCCAGAAAGCCCGCATATAAAACATAAAAATGTGCCACTTGGGGCCAATACAGCCTGTCATATTAACCCCAATAATGGAAAGTATATACCATTTTATTTTCTTCTCTGAAGTTGGACTTTGTGAAGTCTTTCACATCCTGCATAGTGTCTCACATTCATTCTACCTAACAATATTGCCCATGGACCAGGGGGGCTCATGTGTAAAAAGTGTGGAAACATGGGCACATAGCTGCCCAGAGCTGAGAATTGAATCCCTGGTGCTTTTATTGTCCCCCATATCGAGATTGAATTGATGGCGGGGGCACTTTAGCACTGAGCTACATCCCCAGCCCCCCTTTTCATTGTGGTTCAAAGAAGGTGGGTGGGAGCATAAGTGTGATGGAGCTGAGAAAATAACACCAGATGGTGACTCCAACGTGTTATCAGACCAATGAGGAAATAAGAAGTACAAGCATGGTGGTGCAGGACAGTAATCCCAGCCTCTCAGGAGGCTGAGACAGGAGGATTGCTTGCTCAAGCCAGCATCAGCAAAAATAGGGTGCTAAGCAACTCAGTGAGATCTTGACTCTAAATAAAATACAAAACAGGGCCAGGGATGTGGTGAAGTGGCCACATGCCCCTGGATGAATGGAAGGATGGGTGAATGGGTGGGAGGATGCATGGACTGATGGGAAGATGTATGTATGTCTGAATGGATGGCTGGATGAATGGGTAGATGGGTGGGCAAATACACAAAGCCATGATGCATGGGAGAGAAAATGGGCAGATGGGTGGAAGGAGGGATGGCTGGTACATGGACAGATGGATAGATATATAGACAGATGCATGCTGATGGATTTGAGTAAAGTTAGTGATTTGCTAATCCCGAGAATAAAGGGCTCAGAACAGAGTACAATTTTACAAGCCTGTATGACATCATGTACACAGTTTAGCCAAAATAAGAAAATTCCCCACACTTTCTAAGATCTTCTAGCCTTCAAAGTCCCCCACTCAGACCATCTCTTTTGCTCCATTTTGGCCCTGTCTCCCCCACACCCCACTAAGACATAATTTTTTCCCTACTCCCCAGTCATACTGGGGATCAGGGTTTCTGTGAACTCAGGATATGCAAGTGTCTTTTGCACCCATAGCTTTCAAATCCTTTGGGTCCGAACCCAGCAGTGGCATTGCTGGTTCATATTGTGATTCAATCCTAAGCTTTTGAGAGGCCACCACATTGTTCTGCCAAGGGCCACCTGGAGCCCCAGGAGTTGGGAGAGGCAGGAAGGAGCTTCTGTGGAGCCAGTGGAGGGAGCTGGACACCATTGTAAGAGGTGGGTCCTGTCCACATCTGGCCCTTAGAACCCCTGAGTGGGATCTTGTGTGGAAACAGGGTCTCTGCAGAGGTAGTTAGTGAAAGATCTGAGATGGGTTCCTTCTGGGTCAGGGGCCCTTATGCAATGGCAGTGTCCTCACAAGAGACAGAAGAGAGGACACAGACACAGAGATGGAGCCACATGGAGACAAAGTTAGAGAAGGAATCATGGGGCCACCTGGAACCCAGGAGCTGGGAGAGGCAGGCAGGAGCCTCCCTGGATCCTGTGGAGGGAGCTCATCCTTGTGACCCTGGTCTCAGCCCTTTGCCCTCCAGGGCTGGGGGAGGGGGTGGTGGTTCCTGGATCACTTTTGATTTCAGTCTCTTTGGTTTGGGTTATTAATTATAACAGCCCCAGGAAAACCCTCACAGACTCAGTATACTCTAGTTTTACAGTTGGAAAATTATCATTTCTGGAGCTGAGTTTTGCAGCACTAAGAAATTTTACTTGCACTGGTCGATTTTAAATATTTTTTTCCAATAACTAGACACACAGCACCACCCCATCCACAAAACTGCACTGTATTTCAGTGTATCATTCCCATAGCAAGCAACATCCCCAATGCTCAATTCATCAGCCAAGATTATCCTAGATTAGCAGCCTAGTAGGTTGTTTTATCTTCATTTTATTTTATTTTATTTTATTTTTTGGTATTGCAGATTGAACCCAGTGTGCCTAACCACTGAGCCACATCCCCAGCCCTTTTTTATATCTTATATACAGAGTCTTGCCCATTTGCTCAGGCCCTCACTACATTGCTGAGCCTGGCCCCCAAATTCAACCCTCCCGCCTCAGCCTCCCAAGCCACTGGGATTACAGGCATGCCACACCACAGCAGATAACACTATGTTTTTGAGGAGTCCTTCCGTCCTGGGAGCAGAGATCTCTAAGAACACAGGAAGCAAGCAAGTTGGGTGCTACTAGGCAGATTATCAAACAGACTGAGTACGATCATGGGTTAGAAATGGTCTAGGGCCATGGGAGTTGGCTTCCTGGGGAGCAGAGTTTGAGGGAGGTTGTGTGGGTAGGGGCAGCTGGGTGGGTCCTGATTCTGCTGTGTCTCATTGCTCCAGATAGGGAATACCCATAGAATGTTAAATAGACTATATAACATAGAATTTCATTATTTAATAATAATTGTATAATTATAATGTAATAATAGATAAGCTCTACCTTATAATTTACAACCTATGTTAATGTGCCTGTGTCAATATTCATTTTGAAGTGGCACACACTGTAATTCTGTGACTTGGGAGGCTGAAGCAGGAGGATTGTAAGTTGGAGACCAGCCTCAGCAACTCAGAAAGTCCCTAAGCAACTTAGAGTCTATGTCAAAATAATATATATATATATATATATATATATATATATATATATATATATATATATATATATATATATAAAGGATTAGTGATGTAGCTCAGTGGTTAAGCACCTCAAGTTGAATCTCCAGTACCAATAGTAATAATAATAATTAAAGTAATAATTTTGTTGATACATCTGCAGAATTGAAAGCTTGATACTTAGTAAGTTCAGAACTTGGAGCCTCTGTAGGGGCTTGGGGTACAAAGTCAATAGAGTCAAGGTGTGGCTGGGTCTGAAGATGGTGACCCAGCCCAGAGGATGCTGAAGAACTCAGAGGTGTCAAGGTGGGCTGGTGACTGGGGACACAGCTGGCCCAATGTGCTGGCTTTCTGTTCCACACAGCATCGGTGGTGAGAAAGAAGCAGGGCTCCTAGCGATGGCCAGCTGCCATGTCTTTCCTTATCCCAAGATCCACTGGGCTGGAAATGGGTTTGGCCATCAGGCAGAGGTGGAGTTAGCTTGGGTGGTGGCCTGAGGTCATCAATGAACAGTCAGGGTCTGTGGACTGAAGGCCCCAGGCTGGGTGTTTTGTTACAGCAGCCCAGGAAGACTAATAGAGTGACCACCAGCCCTCTGACCAGTGCAATGACCTGAGTGTATCTGGAGCTGCCACATTGGAACTGAGGGTCCCTTAGCTCTGAGTGATGAGCATGTGGCCATGTGGTAAGCCAGCCATGGGCTGGGTGTGAACTATGAGCCTGCTGGAACCAGGGATCCGAGTCAAGCATGAGGATGCGGGTCTCCCAAGGGTCTCTGCAGAGTTCAAGGATTAAAGGCAGGTCAAGCTGGACCACTTGTCCTCAAAGCATGGTAGGCCCCTCCCCCTTGGCAGGCTCAGGCGCCCTCTGGCTGGAAGAGCAGGGTCAGGAAGTGCCTGTTCCACAGAGTTGCTCCTGTGGAGGGACAAGAATCACAGAGATGACTGAGGATACCAGAAGGTCTCAGCCAGGTGTCCTCAGGAGGTGAATAGCACCAGGGGCGGTGGCCCGTGTGTGGGTGGGCATAAGCTGTTCTGTCCTCTCCAGAGCAGAGAGAAGGTGGCCTCCAATTAGATCCCGCACAGACACATTCACTACAATGAGACCTGAGAGTGTGACATCCAGAGAGCAGCTACTGCCTGAGGATCTACACCTCAGACAGGAAAAGCCACCCATCAGGATGGACCCCAGCCATGACTGACATCTGTCTGTTCAGCCTGCTCTGTCCTGCTGCCCTCCAGCCACAGGCACAGCCCACCAGCTCCCAGCCCTGCCCGGCTGCTGGTCGACCTGAGTCCCTTCAGCTCTCACCTTCCTCCGTCACTATTCTCATTTTGGAGAAACACAGCTGATTTTAAAAAGGTTCTTTGAGATCAAAATTCCTCTTTCATCTCACTCCAGGGACAATGGCAGCTTCTAGGAACACAAACAACAGTGAGTGTGGCGCAGGGGAGGGTGTTAGACCAGGACGCAAGAAAAGACCACTGGCTCCAATTAAAATCAAATTAAAGCAAGGTTATTATTTTGACCAGCCGGGCTGCCTCTCCCACCCAACACTGACCCCGGGACCTGTCTGCACAGCAAGGCCCCCTCCTCCCCCACCATCTACCTTCCCTCCTGTCATTGTCTCCACCATCCTGACACCCGCTGGTTCCATTCTGTACTCCAGAGGCTCTGCAGTCTTCAGCAACCTGGGCCTTTTCTGGGTCTCTACTTGAGGGAGACACCCCTGCACATGCAAGGGACTGAGTAGCTTTTGTCCCTGTTTCTCACTTACTGCCAATTTAATCCCCAGCCAGCCTACAGGCCCTTAATGGGACCTTTTCCTTGCCAACACCTCGCGGGACCTCTCTTTCACGTCTCTGCAGTCACTCTCTGCTCTCTGGGCTGTGTTCCTGTGCAGACACTTCATCCAGTTTCCTGAGTTTACAATCCTCTCCTTGATGCAGGGGGCCTGTTTTCAACACTTGGTCGAGAGCAGAGTGCCCCCTGCTGGCTGTCCTGTGTTATGACCGCTCGTTTTACAAGCCTCCTCTGTGGTGTTCAATCTTCAGTCCTCAGGTGCTTGTGTGTCTGGTGCACTGCTCCATGTCTGGGTCCGTGCGTTTGCTTCTGTACATTGCTTCCAAGGAAACCGGGGCTTGTGTTTGTGTGGGCGCTGTCTCATCCAGCAAGGAGGCCCAGGGAACAGGGTCGAGGACAGTGTGGCTAGAGAGTCAAGAATCAAGACCTCCAGACACCAAGCAGGAAGCAGGTCTGATTTTATTGCGCAGTAACCATGTGTATACACTCGGGCAGCAGCTAAGCACATTACACGCAGCCACCAATATAATTTCTGAACAACTCTAGGAGACCAAAGCAGGCCAAACAATATTCCCTCTGGCCTACTGATGATTCCAAGGTTGTTCTGTTGAGCAACTGCTGGCAGAGGAGTGACTATGAAGAGCCACAACCAATCAAGTAGCAGGCCGTGGAGCAAGTGCAGGGTCTGCAACAGGTGGCCTCACGCCCAGGGAGGGGCCTACAGGGTGAGCAGCCTGCAGCTCACACCCCTAGCTGGAGGGGAGTGGCCTGCCACTCAGGTGCCCTTCATGTATGAAACATATGCAGTTGTCCATGCACTTGTCCCCACGTCTCCCCCTCAGACTTGCCACAAGGACTTTTGCTAGCATCCCTTATTTTTCTTTGGTGGCCTTCACATGCTTGCATAAGCGTCTCACAACACAAGAAAAAAATTATTACTGTCACACTCAGTAGGGCCAGGGTAATAGCGTTATAAGGGATAGTAACTTGGCTCTCAGGTTTTTCCAATGTTCAGCCAATCCCTGGAAGAAAGAGGAGGCTGTTGAGACAGACACCTTAGTCCCCTTGATTTTGTCCATGGCCTTAGTGACGTCATGCAGTCGTAACACAGTGAGCATCCCAAGCGCCCTTCATGAACTGAGAAAAAGTGGAGAACTCTAAGGTTCCATTGTGAGATACAGCGTATTGGGTGACGCAAATACTATGAAATTCAGGGTGACCGTGAGCCTTAGCAACATAAACAGAACACTTCGTGGCTCCTGGTGGAGGTCTGGTTCTTGCTGAATGAGGAAAATAGTGGTTCAGTTCAGTTTATTTAAGTCATTTTGAGAGGCGAAGGCTGCTGCCACACAGGGGACACATTGTTTCTAGTGTGCACAGTGTGGATCCTCTGAGTGAGCGCAGCAGTGGCAGTGGCTATGGTGGCGATGGTGGCCACTAGGGCAACAATCCCAGCAATGATGAGGGCAATATCACGCCTTGTCCGGTGCAGGTTCTCACTCAGAAGATGCTTCCTCTGCATGTCCCATGGACTCCTCCACTCCTTGGACTGGTTCACTGGAAGTCAGGCTGCGGGGGGCATGTGAGGATCAATACACATTTAGCTTTCATAGCCGGTGTAGACAGGTTGTGAGCCAGCAGGATGCATTGACTGCACAAGGGATCTCTGCATGAGTGATATTTACACCATCAGAGGCAGTGATTATGAGCATGGCAAGGGTGGTGTGACACAAGCTTGTGCACAGTGGGTATGGGTATACTTTGGGATGAAGGTATATGTTGGGTTTAGGGCCCATTATCCACTCATGCATCCAGCCAGCTGCCACCCATTTGAAGGGTCTAGTGGCCAGCAATATTGGCCTGATATCCATCATGCCATATTGATTTCCTGCATAATGGTTGGTGACAGATCATCCCAGGGATCAGTTACTGCATTAGCTCACATGGTTTGAGGCACATGGCTTACATTCCAGGGAGCTGCGCCCAACCCGGCACTTAGGTGTTGATGTTCTCCAAAGAAATTTCTCTTACCAAGGAGATAAGGTGTGGCTGCCACACATTGATTCCATGGGGTGCTGTCATTATAAGAGGGGGGCTTTCTAAAGAGTGTTGTTGGGCATGTTGGCAGGAAGAGTTTCTTGCACTTGCCATGGGGAGGTAGTCTATGGCTTTTGGTAGCGTTAACTACCAAGTATCAGTGAGAGACAGCCATCATAGGACTTGTTATATTGATCTACAAAAGTTTCATTAGCAAGAGCAAAAGAGAGAGGACGGTTCTAATTGTAGGTCTCATTATCAACGACGGAGAAACCACTTGGCCGAGCAGGCGTGGGAGTGCTGGTGTTCCCCTGCACAGGTGGTCCTTGTATGGCTACCTCAGGATCAATGAGGAAGGAGTTATTAGAAAAGAGCTTAGATAGGGCTCCTTCCCAATTGACCAGGCTAATTTGGTGGCCAAGGCTCCAAAGCCCAATTTACCTGGCAGGCAGTTTCACTGCAGGCACCCAGATGGGGTGAGGCTTCTGTCAACATGTACAAACCCTGGACCCAGTTTTAGGAGGGACGCTGGACCATCATGCACTTGTGATGGGATCCAGCTGGGAGATTATAGGTAAATGGCAGGGCACAGTGAAGGGGGCCTACTGTTTGTGGGTGGCTCTTTCCATGGAAAATTTTGAGGTTGAAAGAAAATTTGAAGCAAACAAGATTTTGTTCAAGGCATTGTGAGGGGATTTGGTAGAGCCTTCTCCCTCCCCCTGCCCCATTTTTGTAGCCTGGTCATTAATTCCTTGCGCGTTCTGTCTACAATGCATTAAACCTGAGGGTTATAGGGGATCCCAGTGACATGATTTCTGTGCCATGTAGAGCAAAATTCCTTGAAGGCTCTGCTTGCCCAGGCTGGACCAGTGTCAGTTTTCATGGAGAAAGGAGCTGCCATGATCCCAAAGCACTTAAGTAGATGGGGATGGCCATTCCACAGCCTGAATAGGTATCAGTGACCACATAGTTATATTTTAATTTCCTGAAGGTACATAATGAGTGACATCTGCTTGCCATAAAGCATTAGATTTTAATCTTGGGGATTTACTCCAGCAGGTTGTTAAGTGACAACAGGAAGGAAAGGGGCATATTTTTGTCGTCTTGACTAGCTGCTTGCAAGCCTCCTTGGTCAGTTCAGGAAATAATTTGCAGAGGCTCTGGGCATTCTCGTCAGAACTGTCCTGTCCCTCCACACCCCCAGCAGAGAGGCTTGAGCCCCTTCTGTCCCTGTATCCTGGGTGGCCAAATCCAGTCATCCACTGGGCTGCATTGTGCTGGCGCCTGCTGCTCTCTGTCCCTTGTTTAGTCCCTCCCTGATCACCTCCTTGGCTGGGGCTTCCCTTGATTCTTCATGAAACACTTTTCCTTTCAAGCCTTGTTCACTCTGTCCATAAACTGTGGCAAGTCCTCAGTGGATTTTGCCTTAGGTTCTGTGTATCCACTGTACCTCCCCCAGCTGGTTCCTTCTAGCACATTCTTAAAGCAGAGAGTGAACCAGATTGACATAACCTGGTGGGCCTGTGGCTTGCACCATGAGAAGAGTAGATCCCCTCTCCCCACAAGCACTCAGCTGGGGGGTCAACATTTGTGGTGGGGTGAGGTTCCCCTGCTATTCACATTTGTCATAGAAGAAGGCCTTCCACGTCAAAAATGTTGTCGGCTCAGGAACCGCTCTGGCTGGTCTCTCCAGTCTGCAGGGCATTAAGTTCAAGAGTGAATGATTTGAGCACTTGATCTGCAGATGGCCCCCGGGGCTCATCCCCTGTACTGCCTTCTTTCCCTCCTTCAGGGCAACCTATGACTGTGGGTACCAACCGGCAGGGCGCTGTGGCGGCGCTGTGTTGGTGGCAGGCTGAGTTCCTTTCCATCAACTTTCATCTCTTCTCTTCCACAGACCTTCCAAAGGCTCTCTGGCCACTTGGAGTGGGTTTCTGGAGACCATGGCTCGGGCCTGTCTGGTGGCCTGGTCATTTCCAAGCCATCAGGGCCCCATGTTGAGCAGTGCTAATTGCATTCTTAACTATACATTGCTACAACTTTTATGGTTAGGAGGAATCCTCCTTATGTTTCAGAATCTGCTCTGGCAAAAGGGTCACAAAAGTCAGGCCCTTCATACTCTCTTGGGTTCCTCTCACCCATACTAATTCCGACCTGCATTTCCATGCAGACAACAGGTGGTTTGCTGGGGAATGGGACAGACCCTGTCCACTTCCTCCAGGCAGGGCTGCAGAGACATTGCTTTTTTGGCAAATGAAGCATGTGGGGTCTGCCCACTGGGCCACATTTATAGTTACTCTCTTACCTTGTGCTCCCACCATTCATTTATCTGTCTCCTAACAAAGGGCAGAAAAAGACAACATGCTTCCTTGCGAGCCTATGGGAGGGAAATACCCAGCCATGCTGAACTCAGCTTTGACGCCACCCAGGAAGACACAGTGGTTCACACCAAGAGCCCTGAGAGAGCTGGGAGGTTCCAGCTAAAACGCTGAGAGCACCACTGTGAACTCAGCAAACTACAGAAGCAGGACTCGGGGGCTGCTGCCAGTGTGGCCCTGGTACCAGCCTGCAGGGTCAGGTCTGCACATCCGGGTGTGGGGGACAGGCCCTGTGCTGTTATAAAACCCACAGCGCTGGCCTTAGTCAGGCACCCAGAAGACCAACCCTGCAAGGGTGCTGAGAGCTGCAGGCGGACACCTCATTTGCCCCACGGCTCAGAGGACAGCAGTGGCCCTTATGGAGCTGACCCTGAGGCTGTGTGCCGGTCACTCCCTGGGCCCTCACTCCTTGTCCCCTTTTCTGTTCTCCAGCATCAGCCTTCTCACCTCCCTGTTTCTGAGGGTGCAGATGAGGGGTTCAGGAGGGGGTGACGGGGTTGTAGAAGAGCATGAGGACCTTGCTCTGGTCCCGGGAGGAGCGGCTCCTGGCTGCATGTACTTGAAGATGATGTTCCCATAGGACAGGGAGCCCAGGGTGAGGTGGGACGCAGGTGTTGAAGACTGTGTCTTCCTGAGGACGACTGCATTCTGAGCACAGCACTGATGATGTGGCCACAGGAGACCAGGAGGAAGACCACGGGAAACAGCATGATGCCCACATCCAGGACAAGGACAGTGCCCTCAATAGCCACCATGCTGACACAGGCCACACGGATCAGGATAGGTATCTCACACAGGAAGTGTTCCTTCTTCTTGTGCGCACAGCAGTGTAACCATAGGGTCACTGACACATGACCAAGGAATTGACTGCACCACAGCCTGGAAATCATGATCACTGTGTAGGGCAGGGGCTTCCAGATAGCCACTAACCTGTCATAGGCCGTGACAGCCAGCAGCAGTCCCTCCACTCCACCCAGGCCCAGGAACAGGAAGAGCTGGACTGTGCCCCTGCAGAGCTGATGACCTTGTCGTGGACACGTAGTTTGTGCAGCAGCTGGGGATGGAGCTGGGGGTGAAGCTGAGGTCCTGGAAGGACGAAGGGGGTAAGGAGTACACGGGCGTGTGGAGGTGGGGTCCAGCTGCGACACCAGGATGATGGAGTGTGGCCCAGCAGGGTCAGCAGGTGGGCTACCAGGAGGACCACAGGGAGGACCCTCTTCACATTGGGGAAATTAGAGAATCCCACGAGGATAAAGAGGCCCTGGGTGCTGCCATTGGTCCCATCGATCTCTATGGCACCTGAGGAGAGGTGTCAACAGCAGCAACGGCAAGGGCTGCTGGAGTGTGGGCTCCTAGCCAGGCTTCAAGCAGCACCGTGAGGACTTGTTTACTGACTCACATAACCTCTATCTGTGCTGTGCAGGCTCTGCTGGGATTATTATTATTGTTCCCAAGTTATAGAAAGGAAACAGTGAATGTCCCACGTGGAGGGGCAGACCTGGTCTGCACCCAGGAAATGTGGCTGCCATCTTCACCCTTATCCACCCCCGATTCAGTGTTACTGCAGAACAGGAGGACACACACCTGCTGAGCTCCATCCTTTGCTTCTTCCAGCTACACAAGTTCCTGAGCTCCTGTCAAAACCTCAGAGGCACAAAGAACACCCCAAACAACCACCTGATAGGATTTAGGAAACACCATGTGCAGCTGATCCTTGAACATCATGGGGTTGAAGTACAAGGGCAGCTCATACAGAAATCTGGTTCAGTCTATAAAACAAGCATAGAGATTTACAAGCATTTGATAAACTAAAAGACAAAACATGTAACTAAATATTCGTTCTTTAAAATATATATTTATTTTTTTTAGTTTTTTAGGTGGACACCATGTCTTTATTTCATAGTTGTGTGGTGCTGACCGTCGAACCTAGTGTCTGCTGCATGCTAGGTGAGCACAGCACCATGGAGCCACAGCCCCACCCTACATGTTCAATCTTTATCAAAAGTTTAGAATGTCACGAATGCATAAATCTACGCTGTCATTATGATACTTTATCATGTACTACTATAAAATACACACAAATCTCATGTAAAAAGTGAAAATATATCAACATTTCCAGAAACAGAGACCATACAAGGAGCCACTTGCAAAGGAGAGAAATAAAAAGCAAAGCAAAACTGCAGCAGCAGCATCCCTGCAGGAGAGGAACTCGGGGAGCCTGGCGCTGCGCCATGGCCTCAGCCACCCCTGTGGCGGGAAACGTGTCCTTCTCCTCACTTGAGCAATGGGGACAGGATCCTAAGCCCCTGGCCCCTGTGTGGAGGTTACTGCTCAGGCTTCTGACTCCCAATAGGAAACCCAGGCTCCTGGGAGCCCCAACAGTCCTGACCCCGGACCCTCTCCTCACAGTGGAGAGGACGTGACCCAGAGACACCCCAGACAAAAGGCACCCTGTGCATCGAACTTCACCTGGAGGATGCAGGGATGTGCCCAGAGGAGCATCCTGGGTCCTCAACCCTAGGGAGCCCCTCACCCTCTTCACCCAGCATCCAGATTGCTCCCTTGTCAGATGAAATATGCAAAAACCTCCCATGAAATCAAGCTAAAAAGAACACACAAATGAGACAATTTCTGTGACAACACATTCACCATTATTTTTGCCAAAACGTCACAATTTCCAACTCATGATGTAAACCATGGTCGTGGAGCTGTGCTCCATTAGGTCATGGCTCAGACTCTGAGGGGGACAACTTCAAATAACACCCACTTAAAGCCTGTGACGTGCCCACCCCAGAGCGTGGCCGGGGGGGGGGGGGGGGGAGGGAAGAAGCAATTTTTGCTTCTGTAGACCATGGGACAGTGGGACCTGGTGAGCACTGCTGGACCCGGACACTGACTGCCTCACGTTCGTCCCACAGCTTTACCCAAGAGAAGCGATTGCATTTGTGCTGACTGCGCAGGAGACAGCCCCCTGGGGTTCTCTGACCACCACAGGCTGGGCAGCTGGCCCCGGAGTCCAACCTGAGCTGTGAATTCTGCTGTCGGGAGTCACTTTAAGTCCTGTGTAGGGGAGTATGGAACAGCTGCTGTGCCCCACAACACATTGGGCCTCACCCCCATTCAGATAGTGAGGTGTGGCTCCAGGAGTAGGAGTCCACCAGTGGGGTCGAGTTACACCCTCCTGTGCCTTTGGAATCCTACTCTTTGCCCTTTTGGGATAGAATGTTCCATGGAACCTCCACTTGTGTGTCCCCTTCCCTTGCTCTGCCCTTGATCCCCACACAGCACATGAGATGGGCGTGGCCTTCCAGGATGTCAACCTACTGGCAGCAGACATCAGGAAGACTCCACCCCCTGAATCTTGACCCTATCCTCATTTGAGTGGCTTCTCCCCAATAAAATGGGGCTCCAGGCCTGCTCTCTCTCATTCTTACCGGCCTTGCCTCCTTTGGGGGAGCTGGGTGAGGGAGCCATCACAGAACCAAAGAAAAAGACATTTCTCTGTCTCTGTGTGACAATGTCATGCAGCCCAGTTCACCTGGAGTGACCCTGACTGGTTTAGTCCTATGTCGGGACAAGTGGTGTCCTGTACTTGAACTTCAGTGTCAATTTTAGAAATTTAGTGAGTTTGGAATTTCTCTCCAGAAGTTAAGTGCATTTAGGATTTCAGAGTGTTGTGGGTTGAATTGTAGAAAGTAAGGGAATTAGACTGAAGAAGAAGTTGTGATGTTAAACTCATAAGATCTGGGAATTTTTCGTCTGTAGAAAGATAAACAAAAACTATTTTTGCAATTCTAGAAACCGTAAGTAAATATAAAGAATTATGAAGGTGATTCACGGGATATGTTGCTAAGTTCGGTGCTCTCCTAAGGGAAATTTGCTTTTCTGAAAAGTTTTTGATTTACCATTTTTACATTCAAAGGATTTTTCTCCAGTAACGTTCTACATGTATATGAGTGAAACAGTAATAACAGAAAAGTTTACCAATTGTTTACATGCATACTATTTCTCTGCAGTATCTGTTCTTTCACTTGTATGAAGCAGACAGGATGTGGCAAAAGCTTTTCCACATTGTTGTTATTCATAGCGCTTTTCTCTGGTATGTATTCTTCCATGTCTGTGAAGCGTAGAGGATGTAGCAAAGGCTTTGCCACACTGCTTACATGCATAGGGCTTCTCTCCAGTGTGCATTCTTCCATGAATCTGAAGGTAACTGGATGTAGTAAAGGCTTTGCCACACTGTTGACATTCATAGGGCTTTTCTCCGGTATGTATTCTTCCATGTATATGAAGCTTAGTGGATGTAGCAAAGGCTTTGCCACACTGCTTACATGCATAGGGCTTCTCTCCAGTATGAGTTTTTTCATGTGAGTGAAGGTGAGAGGACTGAGCGAAGGCTTTCCCACACTGCTTACATTCATAGGGCTTCTCTCCAGTATGAGTTCGTTCATGTATCTGAAGGTAGGAGGCAGTAGTAAAGGCTTTTCCACACTGTTGACATTCATAGGGCTTTTGTCCGGTATGTATTCTTCCATGTATATGAAGCTCATGAGATGTAGCAAAGGCTTTGCCACACTGCTTACATTCATAGGGCTTCTCTCCAGTATGCCTTCTCTGATGTACTCTAAGTAAACTGGGATAAGCAAAGTCTTTCCCACATACCTTACAATTTAAACCTTCCTTCCCCATGTGTGTGATCCTGTGCCTTTGAAGACTTGTGTATGAAATACAGGTCTGACCACCTCGTTTACATTCATGGAGTTTCTCTCCACAATGAGTTCCTTCATGTCTTCTAAATAAAGAGGAGAAATCAAAGGCTTTCCCACATATGTCCCATTGAAAAAGTTTATCTCCACTGTGTGTTATCATGTGTCTTGGAACACTGGTGGGATAAGAAGAGGCTTCACCACATTGCTGATATATATAGGGTTGCCACCCAGTATGAGTATCTCCATGCCTTTGAATGTCACTGGAGTGACTGATGACTTTCCCATGTACTGTAGATTCATAAAGTCCATCTCCAGTTTGTAGTAACATTTGTGTGTGAATATTTTTGGGAGAAACCAGAGAATTCTTACATTGTTTAAATTCACATGGCTTCTCTTCACATTCCTCATGCTTGTAGTATTTGTGTCCAGAGTATGATGTGATCTGCCTATGAAGGAATGAAGGTCATATGAAGTCTTTTGCACACATAATGAAGTGACATGGATTTACTCTATTAACATTTTTCTTTGTTCAAGTAAGAATTGGAATCGATTTGAAGGTTCTCCCACACTATCTTGTGCCTTTGAGTTTACCATATGACTTCTTTAAGGAAGAAGAAGTGACCAGCACGTAATCAATGCTTGATTCATTCACCATTTTCTATGTATTGATAGATTTTTACATTACTACTAACATCAGGTAAAGGCTAGGTTTGCTGACTTGTTCAACTTGCCTAAAAATAAGGAGATTGAAAGCAAACAATCCTTTTCAACACAGCTTCTCTATGGCTATTATCCAAATAGTGGTATTCACATATGCAATTTCATAGTACTTTTTGAATGTCAAATACTTTGAAAAGACTGAATATCTGTTACAGCTAAGTATATATTTCTGGTAAAAAACACTATAAGAAGAAATACTTCTCAAATTATGCACACTTCTTTGGTTGGTTTGCTTTAAAAATGATATGACAGTTCTCAGACCCCCTCGTGGACTCCTCTTGTGAGTACACTTACCTTACATTGCTCCCAGAGTTTTCAATATGGTCTTCAGTGATCTTGTCTTCCCATTTCTTTCCTAAAATGAGAACACAACAATCTTTATGAGTATTTAGGAGCTAGAAATGCTTTACCAAATCCTAGGTGCCATTTATGCTGCAATAATTCACCAATTGATTCCCTTTTCACCTTCTGCATAAATGACCAAAATAAACATGAGTTCTCGATTTGATTAATTTTAGAAACGTCATTATTACCTATAGATGCCAGGTTTCTGAGGACTTCCAGCATCACATCTCTGTAAAGGTTCTTCTGGGAAGGATCCAGCAAAGCCCACTCCTCCTTGGTGAAGTTCACAGCCACATCCTCAAAGGTCACTGAGATCTAAAATATCCCCCCCAAATGTATAGTGGAGGCCAGGAGAGATTGACAGCATGAGAAATCTATACTCAACATGCATGATGTTCATATGATTCCCTGGCCTCTCGATTAATTCCACGATTTGGTCCATCAAATCTTTACTGTACTCAACTTCTTCCAGCCATTCCAACACTAGAAATTGGCTACTCAGAAGGCAAACATCATAGTGATTTATACCTTTTCTTTGGGGAGTTCACAGGAAGTAAGACAGGCTCCCAGATTACTCCTAACTTCTTTATTGGTTGCATCTCTATTACATGTCCTAGAAACGTGTTGTGTGGTGCAGAGCTAATATAAGCACTTTTGATAGTACTTATGTTTAGAAAACAAAGGTGATGAGGAGGAAATTGCAGGAATCATGAAACTTAAGAGATTCTGCCAATTACAGTGGCTCCCTGGACCTACAAAGTTAATATAGACAACATGGTATTTACTGATGTCTTGTTTCCTCTGAAAGTCTATTGTTCCATACTTAAAGAAATGCCTAGAACCAGCCCCCACGCACACCCTCTGGGCATGGGGTCACTAAAAAGATACCTTCACAGACAACATTGAGACAAACTTCCACACAGGTTGTCACAATGCATTAGCTGGAGATTGAGCTCATCCTGTGTGATTACACTGAGAACAACTAGAAGTTTGCAGGTACTTTACTCCAGAACAAATTTAGTTAACTAGCTTACTATTAAATGGCCAAAACAAACATGAGTTCTCGATTTGATTAATGTAATTTATTTATTAATAAACACAACAATTTGATAATTTCCTGTGGTTACTGTCAAACCAGAATGGGGGAAGTGAAAGATGGCACATGTCTTAAAAATAACTCAATGACCCAAAAATGTCACCTTGTCCAAACAACAGCCTTACAAAATTTTATAACTCTAAAGACAATCTTCTTAATAAACAGAAGGCACTACATTTCTAAGTCTCATAGCAGCAAGGCATGTTCAATGATTGTCAAACTCTTCTTAACAGCAGCCGGTTCACTACCATAATGTAGTCATGAGACACATACCAATGTTGTGCTCAAGGACATTTTGATCAATGTTGGGCTTTATGTGCCTGCAGCAATGGTGGTGCCAACAAACCTAAGGGAGAAGATCACCCAGAGTGTGGTCAAGCAACAAGTCTGTAGCCCAGATTCCTGAACTATCCCACACAGTCTGGGTGTGAAACAGGCCACCACTCACATCTGTAAGCATGCTAGGATGTCTGCACCATGATGGAACAGGCAAAAAGAAAACGTCTCTGCCACTGACACAGAAACCTAAATTAACCACAGGAAGGTAACAGAGAAGGTGTGGATGAAACCCCAATCAGGAAATCCACAGTCCGCAAAATCAACTTCTTCATGAACATCAGCATCTCTGATAAACTGACATAAAGCTAAGAATACAGAGGACAAGGACTGGGGATGTGGCTCAGTGGAAGAGTGCTTGTATATACCCTGGGAAAAACTGGGTTCAATCCTCACTGACACAGAAAAAGAAAGAATTAAAAGTGTAAATTATACAATAACATTAAAGAAAAAAGCAAAGAGGACTGAAAACCTACTAACAGATTTAAAATTGTCATCGTCCACAATGCATTGGGACTTCAAGATTATCTTAAATGTGCTTCACAAAAATTAGGCAACTTGCAAAAACTGGACCATTTCAGTGAGAGAGACAGTTTTTTTTTTATTTTTACACACAAGGGGAAATACACAAAATAGATGAGCATATGGCTGCTGAAAAAAATAGACTCAATAACTAATTACTACTACAAAAGGTAAGGCAAGGCTCTAACATCACAAACAGGCTTCCATGAGACACGTAAAAACTGCCACCAATTTTCTACATTTTTTCCAGAACATAGAAGCTCAGTTAAAATCTTCTAATTCTTTCTGAGGCATAAGTTACCATATTATCCAAATTAAATGGATCAAGAAAAGTATTAAATAGAAAACTATGAATGATGCTCATAATCACAAATGCAAAATTCAATCATGAATGCAAAAAACTCTATGATTAAGTCATCACACTTCAGGTGTCTATAAAAATGATGTGAAAATTATGGGCACAGGAACCCTCACTACAGTGACTACAGCATCCATATCCAGAACTGCCCAAAGCTAGATGCAAGGAACATGAAGATGCATCTTTCAATACTGAATGGACAAGCTGCAGTTTGGCCACCTCAAAGAACATCACCCAGAAAACAAGCTCTGCAGCCTGGAAAGATACGGCACCCTTAAAGGCAGACTGGAAAGTGAGAGAAGCCAGTTTGAAATGGCCAAGTGCAGTAAGATTCCAAGTCAAGAACATTCTGGAAAAGACAACATTATAGATGCACTAGCAGAACTGATAGGTGCCAGGGACTCAGGGAGCACAGAGCGAGGAAGGAATGAGAGGAGTGATGAACAGGTGGAACACAGGATTCCCAGAGCAGTGAAACTCTTCTGTACATTTTCTTGTATACTATGTGACACACAAAGTCACATCACACAGAGGAGGAACTTAAGGTAAATGGTGAACTTTGGCTTATGATAACATTTTGCTTCATCCATTCTCTTTATCAAATGTTCAACCCTGGTTTACTAACTAACAAACATCCTTCACCAATGCAATATGTTGAAAACAGTGGAGACTATCGGCTGGAGAGAAAGGGTATTCGATACTATGAGTCATGGCACATTTAATTGTCACCTTGATTGGATTAAAAGATACAGTGATTAATAAGCTTTGGGGTGTGTCCATGAGGGTGTGTCTACAAATGATTGGCATGTGGAACAGCGAATCAAACTGGAGAACCTCCTTAAGCTAGGCAGCACCATCCAATAGGATGGTGTCTTGGGAGGCACAAAAGTTGGAAGAAGAAGGAAGCAGCAGCAGAGCAAGCTCCTTCCTTCTCAATGGGTTCTTGATGGCTGCTGCAATGGCCTGAGGATATCAGACTCTGCCTTCTTCACTCTCCCAACGTGGACTCTGCCAGTGATTCTCCAGGGAGTTTCCAGAACCTTTGGTCTGTACTAGGGCAGCAACATTGATCCCTCTTATTCTGAGGCTTCAGCCTGTTGGACTCTGCAGCTACTACTTCTCAAGCTCTCCAGCGGCAGATGGCCACTGTGGACACCAGCTTCAGGTCAAGTAGGCCAATCTAATACCTCCCCTTTTATAATCATACATCATACTGATGCTGTTCCTCTAGAGAACACTGACTAATAAATTATGTAAGCCTAAATTGCTCATAAAATAAAGTTTATATAATAAAGAAGTGAATAAACTATCAAGCCATGAAGTTTTACAAATATCTACATAAGAAACAATATTGTATGCTAAATAACTTTTTCATAATAATGCAAAAATAAAGCAAAGAGGAAGAGTCATATTTACAAATTTCAAAAGTATGGACAAAAGCAAATAAACTGATTTTGAATACTATTTTCATCCGGAAAGAAATTGGATGATAAGTCTTCAAAGTCATTCAACTGCTGGTGTGGTGGTGTGTACCTATAATTTCAGCCACTAGGGAAGTCAAGGCAGGGAAATGGCAAGTTGGAGGCCAGTCTCAGCAAATTAGCAAGACACTCAGAAATTTAGTGAGACTGGTCTTCGTCAAAAATAAAAATGGGTACTACAATTGTAGCTGAGTGTCAGAGCACTTCCTAGCATGTTTGCAGAACTCGATATGATCCTCAGCACCACAGAAAAATAAACAAACAAAATAAATGTATTATGTCCATGTACAACTATACAAAAAAAATTATTTATATATATATATATATATATATATATATATATATATATATATATGAACAAAGGTAATAAATAAATAAGAAGAAGGGCTGAGAATGTGCTTTGTGGCAGCAAAGTGCCTGTTAGTTTATTCCCCAGTAAAACACCTGCCCACCTCCAGAACACTGCTCACAAATTGAAAATCATTTCTGGAGGATTACTAAGTATGAGCAAGTCCATGGCATCAATCTTCAGCACTCAATAAGTAAGCAAATAAATAAACAACAGTCTACAATACTAATTCTCTTGGGCTGGAGAATAGCTCGGTTGTAGAAAACTTCCCAAGCATATATGTGGCCCTCCACTGGATCAATCTCCAGCAGTCCACCCACACACACACACACACACACACACACACACACACACAAATAAATAAATAAAATACATAAAAATGATTATAATACAAAAGGTACACAATTAGAGGCATAGAATACAACAAAATCAACTAAAACAACACACTTTCTCACAAAGGAGATTGAATGTTAGCATGATGAAAACTCTCTTAAAAAACATGGAGCATTTCAGGAAATTCTGTGAAATTTAGGGCATGGTTTACTGTATTTTGTAGGTAAACATATGGAAAACTACATCTAAAAATGGAAATAGTAGGGTTGGGATTCTGGCTCAGCAGTAGAGTGCTTACCTAGCACATGAGAGGTCCTAGGTTTGATCCTCAGCACCACATAAAAATAAATAAATAGGTATTGTGTCCACCTACAGCAAATAACAAAAAATACTTTTCAAAAAATTGAAAATAGAAGGGCTGGGGATGTGGCTCAAGGGGTAGCATGCTCGCCTGGCATGCGTGCGGCCCGGGTTCGATCCTAAGCACCACATACAAACAAAGATGTTGTGTCCACCAAAAACCAAAAAATAAATATTAAAAAAATTCTCTAAAAAAATATTCAAAATATTAGACTGTATCCAAGACAAGTCAAAATTTTGTACAGAACAGAGACAGTAGAGAGAGCATTTATGTTGCACCCAAATTTCATAAGGTAAACGGCCAGCTCCCAAAGGGGTGGCCCTAGGAGGAGGCACTTAGGAGGGAACAGGAATCAGGTGACATAGTGGGAGTGCTCTTGAGGCGATCATCACCCTTATTTAGGGGCATGTATTTCTCCTTTCCAGAAAACAAGTGTCATTTACTATTTCACTGATATTCAGTGGTTAAATGATCATAGTTGGGTATTTCAGGTATTGCCAAAATTGTCATTAAAATTTACAATGAATGGGGCTGGGGATGTGGCTCAAGCAGTAGCGCACTCGCCTCGCATGGGCAGGGCGCTGGGTTCGAGCCTCAGGACCACATAAAAATAAAATAAAGATGTTATATAAATGGAAAACTGAAAAATAAATTTTAAAAAAAGTACATTGGGCTGGGGATGTGGCTCAAGCAGTAGCGCGCTCGCCTGGCATGCGTGCGGCCCGGGTTCAATCCTCAGCACCACATACAAACAAAGATGTTGTGTCTGCCGAGAACTCTGTACCAAAACAAAGAATCTAAAAGGGGCTGGTGGTTAAGCACCTCTGGGCTCCATTCCTGATACCAAAAAAACCATGAACCTGCCAAGTCCAGACAACAACAGTGAAAAACTGTCATCCTTTGTCGAATTCATCACCTTGTGAAGGGCAGATACTAGTTTTCATGAAACCACATTCATAAATTTATCCACCACTATTTTTGTAGAATTGGACTCAAAATCTGCAGCAATAATGCAAGACAGAGTTTTTCTGTATCTTATGAGGGATTTTGGAATCTAGGACTGGATTTCAATTTGAAATCACTGAAAAGACAAGATTGAATCTTACAAACATTCTATATAAACTCAGGGGTAGCAAATGGTAAATTAAGTAATTAGGTGTGTTCTTTTTTTTTGTACCCCCCAAATTAAACCCAGAGATATTTTACTACTGATCCACATCCCCAGTCATTTTTATATTTTATTTTGAGATGCAGTCTCACCAGGTTGCATAAGGCCCCGCTAAGTTGCTAAGGCTGTCCTCAAATTTGCAACACTCCTGTCTCAGCCCCTGGAGCAGCCTGGCTGTAAGTTGGGAATTTTGACAATGAAAATATAACTAGACTTTAAAATCCAATTCTTTCTTGCCTCTTTAATAATAGTCCATCCCATTTGGCTCTGAATAAATAAACCTGGCCCTCAGATAAGTGAGCACATCATTTCAAAGTGATACACAGAAAGCTTTGGTGCTGAGGGAGCACACATGTGTCAGGTTCAAGGGGAAGGGAAGGTCCCTGACAGCTGGGACAAGCTCCCTCCTGGTCTTGCTCACTGAAATCCTCCAGGATCACTCTCCCATGAACCTGGACCATGATTCCAGTCTATGAGGCTTTTCAGGTTTGCACAGCTCTGCACTGGGGTGGGTGGTCCTTATGCTCTGGGAGAGGTTTTGCTCCTTCACACTGTGAGAGATTGAAAGGGCAGGAGTAACTGCTGACCTGGCCCCTCAGCACCAGCATCCACAGGCTGGCTGTCCAACTTTCTCCAAGGACTGGGAACAGGGCTTGGGAAAATCAAGGTCCCAAGAAGTTAGTTGTCTAGATGAGGCTTGATCCAGGACATTCCTTAGCCCCAAGAACTCAGCTGATCTCCCAACAGGCTGTACCTCACAATTTTGGCTGTCCTCTAAGAGGAGCTGACCTAGGGCCTGAAATTCCTTGTACCATGCAGGGGACAGGACAGCTGTGGGCACATGGTGGCAGCCCCAGGAATGGATAGTGGCTGAGAACACAGGACTCTCTGAGGTGTCCAAAGAAACCCTGGCTGAGAAAATAAGATTTGATGTCTACACCTAAGAAAGATAAAAAAGAACCCAGAATTTTTGCAGGTGTTAACTAAAGTTCTCTATGAACTTGCTCTGTATCAATGAACCTTCAGACCACCTGATTTTGGGGATCTAAACCACCATGAGGGTATAACACAGGATTCTGTATGGTTGGCAAGAATTATCTTGGGCTCTCTCAAGCTCTTTCAAAGCCAATTACCTTAATTTCTGTATTAGTCCAAAATTCTCCAAACAAATGACTTCAGAATATATTACCAACCTTACCCGACATATAATCACCATCTTCCAAAGCTAACAATGTAATAACGACCTACAGAAGAAATTTCCCCTTTTTTACTGTAGCCACCCATCTGATGATCCTACCAATGCACTTGGTTAATGTATTCATGCATAACTTTTACAAATGTTCTTGTCAGTCATGCACAGTGGGGCGCAACTGTAATCCCAGCAGCTTGAGAGACTGGGTAAGGAGGACTGCTAAATTCAAAACTAGCCTCAGAAACTAAGTGAAGCCCTAAGGAATGTAGTGAGATCATGTCTCAAAATAAAATATAAAAAGAGCTTCAGATCTGGCTCAGTGTTTCAGTACCCCTGGGTTCAATCCCTGGTCTTAAAAAAAACATGTAATATCTTCAACAATGGGACACATACATCATTCAGGATACGTTGAATCCACGTTCCTGAGGATGGTCATTAATATTTGGGTGAAAATAAACTATTTTCCTCAGGTATGGTGGCCAGTGCCTTTAATTCCAACAGCTTGAGAAGCTGAGGCAGGAGGATCAGAAGTTCCAGGCAAGGCTGGACAACATAGCCAGATCCTGTCTGAAAATAAAATTTAAAAGGGCTGGAGATGAACGACAAGAGAATAAATCAGACATTATTATCCTATTTGCATATGTGCCTACATGACCAGTGTGAATGGACATTAGGTACAACCAAAAAAAAGAGAAGCTACAATCTATTTATGTAGGATGCATTTTACTATCATGTATAAGTAATGAAAACCAAGTAAAATAAATAAATAAATAACTTCTGCCAAAAACAAACAAACAAATAAAAAAGGGCTGGGGATGTAAACCAAGATTCAATATCCCTAGTACCAATAACCAACTGCCTTATTTCATTTAAAGCAGCTATTTTACCTGAACACAGGATGTGTCAAGTGACTATTGTTTTCCCTCAAGTATAATACTCAGAAACAGAAAACAGAAGTGTTATTCTTGCCAGGGACAGTAGAACAGGCCTGTAATCCCAGGGACTCAGGAGGCTGAGGCAGGAAGATCACAAGTGGGAGGACAGTGTCAAAGCCACTGGTATATCTCATGTTTTTTTGTTTGTTTGTTTGTTTTTGTTTAGTTGTTGTTGTTTTTTAATTGGGGGCGGCTGTGCCTGAGTATTTCACTGATACAGCTTCTCTAGTTTTGATCCCCAATACAAAAACAAAATATTCCTTGCAATATATCAGTAGAGAAAAAGTGAAAATAAGTAGACTGTGTCCATTTGAAACACATGACGAAGACCAGATATTTGAGAGTGATGGGAAGTGGAGAGGAAGATGGCATTTTAGAATGCAGCAGGCAACTGCAAATGAAGGACCTACAGCAGCTTTCGGAGAAACTAAACTGGGGGAAGGAAAGGGGATTTGTGGCCTTGCTTCCTACCATGCAGCCCAACCCCAGGACCAGGGGACAGAGACCCAGGGCACCCTCCAGACGCTGCTCGGCCAGGCTCTGCAGCTCACCCGTTTGCGGGGCCCCAAGGGAGGTGCTGACCGCGTACCTTCAGCCCTGGACACAAACTCACCATTTTTGTCTTCCTTGGGGACTCAGTGTTCGCTGGAGAACCTCCAGACACCAGAGATCTCGGAGACACAGGCTGCTCAGAGTCACCCAGGCCTTTCTGGCAGAGCACGTGGGGCCCGGAAAGGGAGGAGCGCAGTTGGTGAGGAAGAAAAGCCCGCGACATTGCGGAAGCCCGCCCTTCCCCTCTGTTTTGGAACCTGATTGGACAGTTCCACCCCAGCATCCCTAATGGGCCACCTCCAGTCAGGCCTCTGCATTGTGACTGACAGCTAAGGTTATCCAATCACTAACCAAAATTGCCTAGAGTGGCAGATCCTTGGCCCCAGCCCTTTTCAGGTGGAGCTTCTTTCCTGGGCTGGGAACTAATCCAGGTGGGAAGCCTTTGCTTGAACGTGGTACAAATGGTAACATCTGGGATTGAGCTCTGGCTGAGGGAAACTGCTTTCCCAGCACGGGTGATGCCCTGGGTTTTAACTCACCACAGAAACAAACAACAATTTTAAAAAAATCAAGAAAAACAGTTACTTAAGGAGTCTAAGGCAGGTGGAGCCCAAGGTCAGGTGAGCATCTACAAATGCTAATGCTGTTTACCATAAGGAGTCCTTGTTCCCCCGAATCCTGCAGTATAACACCAGAGAAGCAGGTGGAGAGTGGAAAGTGGAAGGCTTTAATAAGTGAAAGCACAAAAGACTCCCCCCACCCCAGGAAGAAGGGGACCCAAAAGGCAGAATCCCTGGAAGGGGGAGGTGTTGGGTGCAGAGCAGGCTGAACTGTGTTGTCTGCAGGGCAGGCTGAGCAGATGTTGGCTGCAAGATAGCCCACGCACTCAAAGCCCCCTCTATCTGGTCCTTTATCACCTGTTTGCCTCAAGTCTGAACATTCAACCCTGCTCAAGGCTGAACACTTAACCCCCACTTGGGCCAACAAGGCAGCTTGCAGACCCAGAGGCCCCATTAGATTTGGGCTATAAAAACTCCCTCCTGCCAGGCCCCCTCTCTCTTGTTCTCTCTCTCTTGATCTTTCTCTCTTGCTCTCTCTCTCTTGCTCTTTATCTTTCTTACGCGCGCTCTCTGTCTCTCTTGCTCTTGCTCTCTCCCTGTTCATCTCTTCTCTTTTCTCTCTCTCTCTTTCCTTCTTTCCTTTCTCTTTGTTGCACTGCTGCAATAAAGATCTCTTGGTGACTCCGAATGTTGTGGTCACTTTCCTTTCAGGAGGTCTTCTCCCTCTTAAACCTAAGATCTTCTTTTGTCCTCCAACATTCCTGTCCTTTGTTTCCCTTTATTGTGCACATGATAGGGGATATGGGTGGGAAGGACAAAGGGTGGGAGACCGGTGGACTGGTGGGGCAGGGAGCAGAAACCTGGGCAGGAACAGCCTTCGGTGGTTCGATTGGCATCTCCCTGTTTCACTGGGAGCTACTTCATTAGCAATTATTTAGCACTTGCCCAAGGCCAAGGGGACATGAAAATTTCACTCCTCAGGTGTTTTTTTGGTTTCCCAGGCTAAGATCAGATTGCATTATTTTTTATATTGGACCTGATATTAGACCCCACTTACCTAGCTACACAAACTACTATCTTTCAATCTGGCTTCACAAGCAGGGAGATCCTAGCTTAAAATACAATAAAGAGAGTTGGGGATCTAGCTCAGAGGTTGAGCCCACAGAAATTATCCCACAGAACCTCAAAGACAAAGATACCTATATACATATGTAGTATCAGCTGGTGTGACCTCAGGCAATTTAGCAAGACATAGTCTCAAAATTGTTGAAACAAGATTTTAAAATATCATATTTGATATGTAAAAATAAAAACAGTTTGACAATTATTTCAATAATTCTCATCACCTTCTGGACACTGATCTTTTCAGGAAACAGCCTGAGCTAAGAAAGGAAGCAATTGATGTTGGTGATTTGGCTCAGTGTTCTCTCCCCAGCAGAATCGAGGGGGAAAGCGGTGAGAGTCAATTCCCTAAGGCAGCAATGTGGGGTTGAAATAAAATGAGCACCTTGTGCTTAATGTCCATGTTCTACATTCCACTATTAGGGAGCTGTTGGAAGCAACCTGACTCTGGTGATCCCACACATCAGGTCATCTCTTTAGCCCAAATCCAAACAGAAAAGGTCATGATGAAAAGCAGGAAAGTAACTTTGATCAGTGAAGCTACACCAGGAAGACAAGGGCACCATGTCCTTAGCCCTCTCTTCAGGGGCTTTCCAGGACTCTCAGGTTTTATAGAAAGGGTAATAAGTCATAGGCATGTGTGTAGAGGGCACACTGTATGTAGGTTTGGTGTCATCTGTGGCTTCAGGCATCTGTGGGTCTCATAAAATGTCTGTGAATTCATGGACACATGCCCCCTTGACACACTTCACCCCATTGCACAGGCTGACCTGAATTGACCTCTCAGGAAGGGCCCCCATCCCCTGTGTTCCTTTTATGTCAGTGGTTTAGAGGCACCAACATTTTCAAGAAAAGCCACAAGCCCACCTGCTCCTGCCTGGTAAGCACCATGTCCCTAGATGCTGACCCAGGGCTCTCAGCTTCCTGGTTTCAACTGATAGTTAAAACAAAACAAAACAAAAAAACACTAACCCTGCTCAGCTCGGCCCATAAAGCCTGCATATGAAACCCCACTTGGGGCACATATGGCCTGTGGTGTTGATACCGCTGGTTACTGGTGAGGAGTTCTGCCCCCTCACATGTTGAACTTTGAACATTAGAGAAGCAAGCCCTGGCAAGCACACAAAGCAGGGTCTACATTAAAAAGAGTAACATAGACTTCTCCCCAGGAGGGAGAAGGGGGCCATAGCTGGTATCCTGGTATTCCCAGAAGCAAAGTGTTCAGCCTTTCTATGAGTCCTAGGCTTCCTTTGTTCTCCATTCCTTTCCCCTTATCTTTCTCCTTCAGGCCTTGGTGACTAGGCCCAGGAATGCTTGGTGAGATGGCACAAAGGTGACAAACAGGGGGGCTGAAGGGAGAAGGGCAGGATGCAGCAGCCAAGGACACATTAGCAACTTTATGGCTCACTGTAGAGAGGGGAAATTCCTGGGACAGTCTACCTTAGCAACAGGAAGAAGCAAGGGCAGGTTCTTAATAAGGGTGGATCAAGGGCTCTGAAGGAATTAACATTTCTATCCCTCAGGGGACAGTCTCCAACTTGCCAGACTCACTCAAAATTGGCCTTCTTGATTCTAACTGACTCCATTTACCTGTCTGTACTTACTGTGTAAGGGTAAAAGAAATTGAAGTTAAAGCGTAAAAGTTAAAGGGTAAAAGACCGGGTATTGTAAAGTTTCTAAGCTGCAAGGTCTGAGTTAAAATGTAAAGGATTAGGTATTGTTAGGTTTCTATGCTACCTGCAAAACCTGAAATCCCTGTAGCTGTTAGGACAATATTGGAACTGCCCAGTAAATATTCCCACTGACTCCCTGGTTGTCCAATAACTTGGGACTCTGTGTAACTGGTCATGTAGTCATTTAGGCCCTAAAACCAATCAGTTTGAATGTGTACCCCGTTTAGAAATGACCTATCACTCCAGCCTGACCTGTTCCCGCCAATGAATGAACTAATCATGTTTAGGAGTTGTTGTTTGATTTTCCCGTGGTGTATATTGATTTGTTAAAGGAGACTGTGATGTATGTAAAATCCCCACCCTCCACAAAAAAGTATACTTAAGCAGTGCTGAGCCCCTGCTCGGGGCTCTGGGCTGCTTTCCCTTCTTGAGTGGGCACGGAGCCCCAGCATGCTGGTTCAATAAATCCCCTTCTGCCAATTGCATGAGTGGTCACTTGGTGGTCTCTTTCTCCGACGCTTCGCCTGACCCTTACATTTGGTGCGTTGGCCGGGAAAATCGCATCGCCGGACAAGGAGACCTCCAACAGACTCCTTTAGGGGGTAAGTAAGGCGCCTCTTCCTCTTCTTCTTCCTCCTCTTCTTCTCATCCTTCTTCTCCTTCTTGTTTTTCCTTTGCGATAGCTTAGAGCTTTTTAGTTTTTGGCTCGGTGGAGAGCGTAAGTTCTCAGAGCTTTTTGGTTCAGGTTTGGTTTTTGGCTTGGATATTTGGTTGGGTTGGCGGCATGGCCGCCAGCGGAGAGTGTAAACTCTCCCTGGCAGTGGTGACAGACGTGTCCTAATCCACAGGCCACTCCTCTTAAGGGATGCCTTGGAGGATTCGGGGGGGGGGGGGGGCGAAAGTGTCCCCAGTTGGTATAGGGACGAGAGTGCCCTAGTTTGTACTCAGCTGCCAACCCGTTTGTTTTCGCCGACAATTCCTTTTCTCAGGTTGAATTCACTGTCTGTCTTTAATCTTTGCTTCTAAACTTGTGTTAAACGTTTACTGTGTGTCCGTGTTTGTGTCACGTTTGTATTGTCCTGTCCCTGTCTTTGTTTGAGTAACTCCCAGTATGGGACAAAGCCATTCCATGCCTCTGTCCCTGACCCTTGATCATTGGGCGGATGTCCGCTCAAGGGCCCAGAATCTTTCTTTTTCAGTGAAACGCCGGACCTAGCAGACACTCTGCACTTCAGAATGGCCCACCCTCGGAGTTGAATGGCCCCCAGGAGGGTCCTTCCACCTCCCTCTAATCTGCAAAGTCAGAGATATTGTCTTTCAGCCAGGGCCACATGGCCATCCAGACCAGCAGCCATATATTTTAACCTGGCTGGACCTCTGTGAATTTCCTCCCATATGGGTGAAGCCTTTCCTGGTTCCTGCTTTCACTCCGACCCCTTCCCCCAAGACCCTATCACTCAATCCTTCTGCTCCTCCCCCTTTTCCCTCCATTCCCCCTGAGTCACAAGATTGTAGATCTTGGGGTTGTGAACGAATGGGAGCTGCATGATGATCTTTGTGTGTCTTTTAGTCTGTGTCTCTGTTAAGTGTGATGGCATTGTTTTACTTTGGACTGATGAAGAGTCCCAAATTCCAAACTGCCTTAGATGTGTGGAAGTAACTTTAGCTAAATTTTAACCTAATGCTTCTCCTGTGAGGGACCAAAAGTCAATAGAACCGCCAGCTTTTCTGTTCTCACCTTTTACACCTCTCTTAGCTGTGTTTTAAAGAACTTTGATAAACTTTACCCCCCTTTGTTAAGGGGGGTTAGGGAAGCAGTGTTTTCTTTTCTTCCCATAGTTGGCTTGAGCACGCCCACTGCAGAGGGAAATGCCTGGGGTCTAAAAACTTTGATATCTCGCTTAAACTTTTCTCAAACTCAAAACAACTGCAAGCAGAAGATGAACTTTTTGCGAAGCTGACTACTGAAAAGTTAGGAGATGTGAGAAATGCCTAGTGCCTGGGGTCAGACCAAGCCAGAGGAACTAATCCTATAAGTAAAAGGTGGAACTAAGGGGCTCCCAGCAGCTGCCAAAGCCATTTTGCTTTGGGGAGTTTCCTCCTTCCTTACCTGCACTTTAGGGATTACCCCACCTCTGTTTGCTTAACTAAAGGGACAATAAATGCAGTAATGTGTTGATATTATAAATTGTTTCTTGGGGATGATCTTGGCTAAATGGGTATCTAAAAGATGATTTTCTATTGTAACAATTTGGTATCTGAATGGGTTTCTAAAGCATTGCACTATCTTGCAGTTACAAGTTGTGTTTAAGCAATTGTTTAGTTTGATTTCAGATAGTTCATGCTAGAAAACTTAAATACTTAGGATAAAAAAATTAGAAAGTTTCAATTTTGAACTGGGTAGCCTGAGAAAATTCCACTAGGTATTCCAGTGCACTAACTTGGGCAAAGATAATAAATTATGATATGATATCTGTTCCCCTCAGTGTGTAAGATTCAGGAAAAAAAAAAGGGGGGGTGCTAAATTAAAACGTTGGTCTGGCTTATTAAAATGACATTAATTGGCAACAGTCTTGGAAATTTTTAAGGCTTAATTTTGGATATACATGATAAAACTTAATACTACTTTAGGAACTTCAGAACAAAGGAAGCAGCTTAATGATCCTGAGGAAATTTCCTCTGATGGTGGCCTTTATATTATCAAGTAAGATCCTATTTTCAGTTTTGTGTGGGCAAGTATTTCTAATGTAAAGAGATATAAAGATATAAAATTTTGAGAATTGCATCTTAAACCTGGAAATTATGACTTATAGCTAAAATGCCTTAGGCATGAGGTTTCTTCTCAGAATTCCAGTTTTCCCAGTTCCTTCCAGACCTCAGCCAGGACTTAAGCTGATATGCAAATAGAAGAAGCCTGGAACACTCAGAAGGAGACAGATTTGAGGCCCAAGGAAAAAAAAAAGAGTTAAAGTGTCTTTTTACCTGAACTCAAACTAGACCCCAACCAAAAAGTAAATTATGTGGTATTTATTAATTACTGGCCAGTCATCTTTTTTAGGACTCTTGCTTTTTCTTAGATTCTGTATTTTTTTGGACCTCATGATTTTAATCCCACAGATGGGTTAATGTTTTCTGATCAGTCCTATTTCTGATCAACTGTGGAGTTTTGAAACATTGCAATGGAGATTTCACCTGAAAAAGCTACAAGGGTGTTACACTTGTGTTATGTGTTGTATGTCGGTATGTCTGTATGTGTGTATGTCCATATATCCTGCAGTGATATGACAATTGACAGATGAGGAGCGCTCATAAAAAAGTTTAAAAATAGATCCAAATATCTTTGATTCACGTGATTCAAATGGTTCGATTTAAATTGGGTAAACAGATAAAAGTAAAGATGTCTTTAAAATTAAGCTTATAAGTTTTTCTAGGTGTTCAAAAAGACCCTAATAAAATGTTGATGTCTATGAAATAATCTGCCTAAATTCAGAAATTTACAGATATTGTTTTAAAGTGTGAACAGAAGGAGGTTAACAGATGAAAAAGAGAAACTAAAAGGTTCTAGATATGGATTTAATAGAGGGAAAATGTGTTTCTGGATAAGAGAGTCTATGTGATTAAGTAATTAAGAGGGTTTAAGTAAGTGATAAAAAAGGTTTGTGTAAGTTGGTTATATGTGTAAGTTTGAGCAAATAATCTTAAAGAAATTAAAGATTATACAACTATGGTTAAACAACAGCTGTTATTTTTCAATATTGTAATGTTGTTTCTTTAAAAGCTAACCTCGGTTAATATAAAAACATCAATGTAATTATGGTGCTGTTAATGTGTTCATATCTTCCAGGTATACAAGTCTGTAAGGTAGAAGCTTCAAAAGAACCTTTTTTCAAGCTGGTGTTTTAAAGTTGTATGGTAATTTTAGGCTTAAAAAAAACATGTTGGAGATTTGTTTATCATTTCTGTTCTACAACTGGACTTGTTATCAATAAGATATGTGCAGTTCTATGATACTTTTCACACTGAGATACAATTTTAAAACACAAAAGTACTTTGCTACTTTTCTATAAAGGGTTAAAAGCTTTCAGCCTTTAATTCATGTTTTAGGTGTGATATTATGTTGTGTTAGCTAATGTTCATGTAAACTTGAACAATAATTTATGTAAACTTTGTAAAATGATCAGCTTCAGAACTATAGTACTTGAGATTTTTAAAGAGCCCTGCCTTACTTGAGATAAGGCTCTGACCCATCTCACTACTGTGAAAGTGGCTATGAAAGAAGTAAGCCAGATTTCAGTACAGTTAAAGTTGTGTCCAAAAGTAGGTTTTTGCCAAGATTACTAGGATCTCAAATAGGAAATTATGATGTATAACCCTGCCAGAATTCAAGGCCGCTCTTATAGAAGCTAAATATGTTTTTACCCTAGTTAGTTTTGTTTTGTAGTTTGCTTATAGATGGTTTAAGGATTGCCTGTTAAAGTTTTAAAGAGGTATTGCTTTAAGAACACAACCTGGGTCAACATAAGACAAGGAGTTATCACCTACAGGATAGAGAGATAGACATTAAAGCCCAGTGCTCTTAATATAAGGCTGTTAACTTATTTGCTGGATGTTTAAGATCAAGTTTTTAAAATTAAAGTTAAATTAAAAGGTCTAAGAAAACCAATATTCGGCTCTTGCCCTCTGAGTCAGTCTGAATCAGGGAATAGGGGACTTCTCCAAAGGGCTCTGCAACTCTAGGCCACAGAACCTCCTGAGCAGGGAGATTAATGAGACCAGTGGAGAACAGAAAGCCAATCGGTGCATTTGCTGTAAAGAGGAGGGTCATCAGAAAGGGGAGACATCCCTGATGCTTCCGAGGGAAGCCACATGGTCAAGCAAGGCCTGGACCCATCCTAAGGTAAATGGCACTAGCAGAACTGAGAAGCTGCTATGAAGTTCCCTGAGGACTCCCAGGGAAACTCGGCTGACTGTTGACAATAGATAAGAACAAAAGTCAGTTTGACTTGCTTCATCTTAAACACTTAGCAAAGATAGTTAAAGCCAAAGCACAGCTGTTTCTGGACATTTTAAATGATAATAATAATTAAATGTAACTTCCAAAAATAAGTAAACTGGAGGGTACAAAAGAGATTCTCAGACAGGAATGCCTGATAACTATTAAAAGGAATTGCCAGAGTAGTTTTTAGTTTAAGGCCCACAGATATTCCTAACCTACACAGGTAGGCTTGGTGTTTGCTAGTATGCTTATCCAGCCCTAAGTAGCAGAATTAAAGGTTTCTCTATTAGACATAGGTCATACTAGTAAGAAGGATTTTACGAGATCAGATGACATTAAATTATTAGACTATATCTTAAAGGAGAGAACATCTGTAAACCTAAATGTTAGTTGTTGTGTTTACATCCCTGACATTTCTGGCAAGGTGATAAATATCCTTAAAGATTTACATGCTCAGATAGAAGCCATGTCCTCAGCAACTTTGTCGTGGAAACAGTATCTTAGCTTCTGGTTCTTGGTACTTCCTGGTGGAAAACATTGTTAGTCTCTGTCTTGGCCATTATACTCATTGGCATATTCCTGTGCTGTGACATTTATTGCTGCATCAATATGGTGCCAGTACTAATGAATTCTTGTTTCTCTTATAGACCACCCATCACTCGAATGGCCCTCCAGCCTAATACTTCTCAATTGGACTTTTATCATGGACCACTCAATAGACCCAGTATTTTCCAAGGGGGACTCCAAACTGCTTGCCCCCACACCGTCCCTTTTCAGCCTGAAGAAGCCAGAAAGATTCTGTTCACCCCCGCTTCCTTACAGCAGTAAGGAGTTCCCAAATTAGAGGGGGGAATAAAGCCAGATTTAAAGTTAGGTAGTCAGTGTAGATAGATAAATCGGGGTCTAATACCGAGTGGAATCTAAAATGGAGGCCATGCTGAAAATGATTCCAGGGAACGCAAAACAACTCATGAAATGTGAAACCCTTCAATAATCGTGATGCATTACTTTTAAGATTAAAAGTAGTCAGAAAAAGGAGTGGGGAATGTAAGGGTAAAAAAATTGAAGTTAAAGCGTAAAAGTTAAAGGGTAAAAGACCGGGTGTTGTAAAGTTTCTAAGCTGCAAGGTCTGAGTTAAAATGTAAAGGATTAGGTATTGTTAGGTTTCTATGCTACCTGAAAAACCTGAAATCCCTGTAGCTGTTAGGACAATACTAAAACTGCCCAGTAAATATTCCCACTGACTCCCTGGTTGTCCAATAACTCGGGACTCTGTGTAACTGGTCACGTAGTTCTTTAGGCCCTAAAACCAATCAGTTTGAATGTGTACTCCATTTAGAACTGAACTATCACTCCCGCCTGACCTGTTCCCGTCAATGTATGTACTAATCAAGTCTAAGAATTGTTGCTTGACTTTCCCGCGGTGTATGATGATTTGTTAAAGGAGACTGTGATGTATGTAAAATCCCCGCCCTCCCCCCAAAAAAAGTGTACTTAAGCAGTGCTCAGCCCCTGCTCGGGTCTCTGGGCTGTTCTCCCTTCTTGAGTGGGCCCGGAGCCCCAGCATGCTGGTTAAATAAATCCCCTTCTGCCAATTGCATGAGTGGTCACTTGGTGGTATCTTTCTCCGATGCTTCGCCTGACCCTTACATTAGGATGGCCTTAGGCCTGAGCCTAAGCAACTCTACTTTAAAAACTTCAGTTTAACCCGCAGTTTCACCAGGCACATCCACAGATCCCTCCAGTAAGGCCTCAAACAAGTTCCTTCCCCTCACTCTGATAAAGAGAGTGAAGCCTCTTGCAGGCTGCCCTTGCGTGATAAGAGGGAAAGGGAGAAGATCAGGGTGGAGACCACCAGACCACATGTTTCTGACCTCAGGGTAAATGACATCACTGAGAAATACAGTGGTGGCTGGTAGGGATTGAAAGGGGGGTCAAAAGCCCCCAAATTTAGTATAAATGATAGAGCTGATGAACAGGGATTCAGCCAGCTGAAACAAGGATGCACTAGAGCTGGAGAGCCTGCTGAGGACCTGACATCCCATCACTTGTCATCATTCCTGATTCTCTGCATGATGCTCACCGCTCTCAAACACTACCACCTCATCTGGACCTTGGTGAGAGCCCCAACTCCTCCCTATGACCCACTCCTCAACCGGTCATCCGCTCCACGCTCCACGCTAGGGAAAGCCTACCTTGGTTCCAGACCTGATTACCACGGTCTGAGTGAGTGTGCATCTGCTGGACTCAAAGCCTGGGACTTAAGACCTTTGAACTTAGCATGCAGAGGGAATGTCTGTCACTAGCCTGTCCTGATTAAGTGTGTTTTGCAGTGCTTAGAATGAATCTAGAACTGTTAGCTGTGGATTGATTATGTCTATTGCAGTGCCAAGCATTAAGGATTGTGTTTTCTTGCTTAAGAACCTATAGAGTGAAACTGTATGGAGTAACTTGAGTGAATAAAGCACTGGAAGGGGCAGAAGCCCGTGGACATTCTTTATTTCTCCCCTCGACTGCATACATCACAATTTTGCCCGCTCGCAACATAAAGATTTCTTGGAATCTATATTCTAGGAGTCAATGTTTGGAGGGTAAGAGGAAAAAGGAAACATTTTTCGTGGTGCGACTTGATACAGGGGATTTTCTGCTGGTAGAGAGGCAAATTGTGTTTTTCTGCTATTTTTTCAAATATGCTCAAACAATTTGTACTGAGCCTCTTCCCTGCATTCTTGTCCCATTGGGGTGGGAACAGCTTTAATTAACTCAGCTGCAGGACACAGGACCAGCTCCTGTTTCCTAAAAGGTCTTAACTAGCCCAACCCAGCTGTGCTTTTGACCCTTAAGCAACCTGGCCAGGGGGCCAAAGGCAGACTGCCTTATGGTCGGATGCCTTATGGTCGGACAGTAATGCTGACCTCTGCCTTTAAATCACTGTTTTAAAGTGCCCACGCTCTGGAAAGGGAAAATGCAAAAGATGGGAGAACACGAGGGGTGAGGGGAAGACACAGGGAAACAGCCCATTAAGGAGGAGAGAGCTGACGCCTGACCTGGGGACCCAGGCAGCTGCACCAGCCACAGCCAGTTCTGGGCTGTTCCATCACTATGGTAACCAGGGGAGACTGGGGGCGGAGCCTGGCTGCCTCATCAGGCCTTTCCCATTTTCCAGGGCTTCCCATGGGTCCTTCCTCTGTCACCCAGGCAGGGCTTGTGGTCCCGCCTCCCAGCCACTAACCTGTGCTTCCTGCTTACTGTTGTGGGCCACTGGAGCTGCAAGGAGCCTGCATTTTTAAGAATGTGCACCTGAAATACAAGAGATCTCTTTCAGGCAAAATCTGACTCCACAGGCTTCTCTGTTGCAGCCCTAAGCCTGACTCGCTCTGAAGCTAAATAACTGTGTGTGTGTGTGTCAACAGCTTGCTTTACAGTGCTTCTTTTTGCTCTTCATAGTAATATTACTAAATAATGTTCCGTTGATGAGAGGTCACAAACATAGTCTTCTTACAATTTTGGAGATCTTGGGAATGCGTTTTGCACCCCTCAGACATCAAAGCCAGCATCTGAGATCTTTTCTCACAATGTTTCTGTGATGACCAAGAAATCCTTCTTCTCCTTCCTGACTACATAATTACAATAAACAAACAAATGCATACACAGGGATTTTATTAACCACATCACGTGACGTCCCAAATAGAATGAGTGCACTACTAGTCCAAAGTAAAATAAATGGGCCCAAATACTTTTAAGAGCCACATGATTTAATGAGGCTCACGTTAAAATTCTGTGGTCATATAACAGTAAGTTATATTTTTATTACGAATGCATATCTTTCCAGTTATTTGGATAATCTAGAATCCTTAATTCATAAAATAATTGACATATATGTCTGATTTTTTAATTAATATGTATCTATTTTTTCTAATCGTTTTCCAAAAGAAAACACTTCAGTTATATTTCTTATACATGCATCTATCTCATGTTCTGCATTTTATAGTACAGATATTTAAGATGAATGTATTTTATTATAAAATATCTATTTCAAGAGATATACAACCATCAAGCAATCTCTAATTATCAAATTACTGTACCAATTTTTATAAGATGATCAATAGATATGATTCTGTCAACAGAAATGTCCAACAGCTTTAACTATACTTTCATTGACACACTTCTTATCAAGGTACAATAAGTAATTTGTTTAGACTCTAAGATTTATAAAAATTGTCCCAAAGTAAAACAAAAAGAAAGATTTTTATAGAAGAAAACGAAGATGTTTCTACAGAGAGGAAACACACGTTTACTAGTATGATTATCTAGCCCTAAGTGACAGAAATAAAAGGATCTCTACTAGGAGGTCCTAAAAAGAAAGAAATCATCTTCAGATAAATGGAAAGGTCTTCATATTCTAAATTTTCATGATGAAAATATTAATATAATTATCTAGACAGATGACATGGAAAGGTCAAAACAATTGAGAAACAGATTTATGTATAACTGGACTGACTATATATATTTCAACAATCAATTCTAGGATATTCTAGCCTATTTCCCTGATTTTATTATGCTGATGTAAGCTTTTTCTCCACATTCTGACATGACAGAACTTATTAAAATATTAAGCTTATACCTACAATTTGTGCTGTTTGATCAAGGACCAATTTATAATGAATCAAATTTATACAACCTTGATCAAACAATAAGTGTTTTAAAATGCTGACTTAAATTCCAATTTTGACACTTCTCATTGGAGAGTAAATTTGACTGATACAAAGATATCAGTAATTGCAATGATTGCTGCTGATTCTTGCATATCATTTCTGTTCATTGGATGTTTGTGGGATTTGAGGAAACATTATATTCAAAATGTTCTCCACATTAAAGCCATATGTGAGTTTTGAGCAATAAAACTTACAAACATTGTTAGAAATTCATTGGTATTATATACATTCTGTAACTGGACCTATAGTCCGTGAAACACTGTAAGACTTGTATACTATTCCCTACACTGGGAAGTAATTTTAATCATAATTTTAAAAGGACAATTAAGAGACACCTATTTAAAGAATAATATCCCAAAATATAAAGATATTCTGTGTAAAGAATAGTGAAGAGGAGACACAGGTGTAGCAAGGCCCACAGGGACCTTGGAGACCTTCTTACCAGGTCCTTATTGTCGTCCCTTGATTGAAGCTGTGACATCCCAGTTTTGTGGGAGTGGCAGCCTCAAACCTATATGTGTCTGATGTTGAACTGTGGAGCCACCATGGGGTGAATAGGGAACCCCAGTCAGGGCACCTCTCTGCTCCGATGAGGGGTGTCTCATGTTGGGGTCCTGGTGTGGGGCTGTCTCTGGTTCACAGGGAAGCAGGATGCTAAAATCTTATTTAAATTCCACACATTCAGAAGACAATTTTGTACAGACCTGAGCAGTTTATTTGATTGTAGATGGTTTTTAGTCTCCACACTCTTGGTATAAGATAATATTTTCAGTTCCTACACAATGCTTAATGGACTTGCAGCTAAGTCCTGGGGAAAGGGGCAGACCTTTTATCTATATCACACAGAACAGACCTCTGGGTCCATCTGCTCAGGGCCTCGACGTCTCCATGTTCCTCAGGTTGTAGAAGATGGAGTTGAGCATTGGGTGAGGGTGGTGTGGAAGACAGGCAGAACCTTGTTCCCTGCTGAAGACCAGAAGGATCATGGCTGTGGGTGAGAGCAAAGTGTGCTGAGTGGAAGGTCACCACAGTGAGGCGGTGCTGCAGAGGGAGAAGACATTCTTCTTCCCTGTCCCAAGGCCATAAAGCAGAGAGCAAGAAGTACTTGACCACAGAAAAAAGGGATTCCAATGAATGCAAACATAAGGAGATGTCACGCAGATCAGTGAGGGACAGCCAATACACCAGGAAATAGAGAGGTGTGTGGAGGCGGACATCCAGGAGGGTGAGAGGATCAGGGACAGGTTGTGAATTAGAGCCATTAAGAAGATGAGAGCAATGCAAATGAAGAGGAAAGACTAAATCCATTTTTATATCGTTATTATTTGGGGCTGGGGAAACTCAATAACATAATCAATAATTTAGACTTAACTGACACATATAGAATATTTCAACATGCATTAAACAGAAACACTTTCTTCTCAGTAGCACATGGATCCTTCTCTAAAATAGACCATATACTATGCCACAAAGCAACTCTTAGCAAATATAAAAAACTAGAGACACTACCATACATTTCATCAGATCATAATTAAATACAATTGGGAATCAAAAACAAAACAAAAAGTAAAAATTTCTCCATCACCTGGAGACTAAACATTAGGCTACTGAATGAACAATGCATTGCAGAAGGAATCAAGGAGGAGATAAAAATTTCTTAGGGGTAAATAAGAACATAGAAACAACCAATGGAAATCTTAGAGACTATGAAAGCAGTACTAAGAGGAAAATTCATTGCATAGAATTCATTCCTTCAAAGAAAAAAAAAAATTAACAAATAAATGACCTCACACTACCACTCAAAGCCCTAAAAAAGAGGAACAAACCAGCAGCAAAAGCAGTAGAAGGCAAAAAATAATTAAAATTAGAGCTGAAATCAATAAAATGGAAACAAAAGAAACAGTTGACAATATGGACAAAAAAAGTTGGTTCTTTGAAAAAATAAATAAAATTGACAGACTATTAGCCATGCTAAAAAAGAGCATGAGAGAGAGAACTCAAATTACCTATATACATCATGAAAATGATAATATTATAACAGATATGAGAAATACAGAGAATAGAAGACATTGAAGTTATCAACAAATTTCTTAAGTCATATGATCTGCCCAGATTGAATCAGGAAGACATACACAATTGAAACAGACCAATATCAAGTGATAAAAATAGAAAACAGAGCTTACCAAGATTGTGCAATATGATTAAGTGGGATTCATCCTAGAGATGCAAGGTTGGTTCCACTTACAAAAATCAATAAATGTAATTTATCACATCAATAGACACAAAGATAAAAATCATATGATCATCTCAATAGATGCAGAAAAAGCATTTGACAAAATACAGCACCCCTTTATGTTCAAGACACTAGAACAACTAGGGATATCAGGAACATATCTCAACATTGTAAAGGCTATCTATGTTAAGCCTCAGGACAACATCATTCTAAACAGAGAAAAATTGACGGCATTTTCTCTAAAAACTGGAACAACACAGGGATGCCCTTTTCACCACTTCTATTCAACGTAGTTCTTGAAATGCTGGCCAGAGCAAATAGACAAATGAAAGGAATCAAAGGGATATGTATAGGAAAAGAAGAACTTAAATTGGCACTATTTGCTGATGTTATGATTCTATATCTAGAAGAACCAAAAAACTCCACCAGAAAACTTCTAGAACTGCTTACTGAATTAAGCAAAGTAGCAGGATTTAAAATCAACACCTATAAATCAAAGGCATTTCTGTATATCAGTGACAAAGCCACTGAGAAGGAAATGAGAAAGACTACCCAATTCACAATATCCTCAAAAAAAAAAAAAAAAAAAAAAAAAAAAAAACTTGAGAATCAACTTAATGAAAGAAGTGAAAGATCTATACGATGAAAACTACAGAACCAAAAAGAGAGAAATCAAAGAAGACCTCAGAAGATGAAATCATCTAACTTGCTTTTGGAAAAGCAGAATTAATATGATCAAAATGACCATACTACCAAAGCATTATACAGATATAATGCAATTCCCATCAAAATCCCCAAGGCATTCCTCATACAAACAGAAAAAGCAATCATGAAATTCATCTGGAAAAATAAGACATGCAGAATAGCTAAAACAATCCTTAGACTGATGTAGGTGGCATCTCTATACCAGATCTTAAACTATACTACAGAGAAATAGTAGCAAAAACAGCATGGTGTTGGCACCAAAACAGACTGGTAGACCAATGGAACAGAATAGAGGACACAGACACTAACCCAGAAAATTACAATTATCTTATATTAGACAAAGGTACCAAAAACATGCACTGGAGAAAAAAGCATCTTCAACAAATTGTGCTAGGAAAACTGGAAATCCATAAGCAACAACATAAAACGAAATCCCTGGGTCTCACCATGCACAAAGTGCAAATCGAAGTGGACCAAGGACCTAGGAATTAAACCAGAGACTCTACATCTAATAGAAGAAAAAGTAGTCTGTAATATTCATCATGTGGGACTAGGCCCCAACTTCCTATAGTCCAAGAATTAAAACCAACAATCAATAAATGGGATGGAATCAACCTAAAAAGTTTCTTCTCAGCAAAAGAAACAATTTGTGAGGTGAACAGAAAGCCTACACCCTGGGAAAAAGTTTTTACCCCTCACACATCAGACAGAGCACTACTCTCTATTGTATATAAAGAACTCAAAAAACTAACACCAAAAAAACAAATAACCTAATCAACAAATGGGCCAAGGATGTGAACAGACACTTCTCAGAAGAGAATATACAATCAATCAACATGAATAAGAAAAAATGCTTATCTTCTCTAGCAATTAGAGAAATGCAAATCAAAACTTCTCTAACCTATCACCTCCCTCCAGTCAGAATGACAGCTTTTATGAAGACAAACAAGAATAAGTGTTGGTGAGGATGGGGGGGGGGGGGAAGGTACCCTCTTACCTTGCTGGTGGGACTGCAAATTGGTGCAGCCAATTTGGAAAGCAGTGTGGAGATTCCTTGGAAATCTGGGAATGCAACCACCATTTGACCCAGCAATCCCTCTCCTCAGACTATACCCAAAGAACTTAAAAACACCATACTACAGGGACACAGCCACATCAATGTTTATAGCAGCACAATTTGCAAGAGCTTGCTGGGAGCCATTAGCCAAGTAGGTATGACAATTTCCTTGCCAGCATACCCCATGTTGCTGACATGTTGCAGCGACATTGAATGTAGGTGACCTTGCTCAAGGACCAAGGCAGATTAGGGTGTTCCCGGTTTTAAGATAATCGTTTTTAGGGCGTTCCCAGTTTAGGTTCCAGGTTTAAGGTTTAAGATTATTCCTGCTGGGAATAGGGTGTATCCTGCTGCCTGAGTTCCCCTTGAGTTCTCACGGGATTCAGACAGTATATTTTGGAGATAGAAGCCCAGTGGAGGTGGATTTGGGCAGAGAACGTGGATTTCCCCAGAACGTGATTGTAGACGGCTGGTGTGAGTTCGGGAATAAAGAGTTGCTGTTTGAATCTACAAGCTGTGTGGTGGCTCGTGATTGTGTGCCCAGCCAGACTGCGGCATTTGTGCCCAGCCAGACTGTGGCAAGAGCTAAACTGTGGAGTCAACCTAGATGCCCTTCAGTGGATGAATGGATTAAAAAAACAAGTGGCATATATACAAAATGGAATTTTAATCAGCAATAAAAAAGAAAAGAAAACCATGGCATCTGAAGGTAAATAGATGGCATTGGAGAAGATAATGCTAAGTGAAGTTAGCCAATCCCCAAAAAACAAATGCTGAATGTTTTCTCTGATAAGGATGCTGACTCATAGGGGGTACATAGGGGGAAAATGGAAGGATTAGATGAATTCTAGATAGGGCGGAGGACTGGGAGGGAAAAGGAGGGGACAAAGGATTAGCAAGGATGGTGGAATGTGAAGGACATCATTATACAATGTACATGTATAAAGACATGAATTGGGTGTCAAAATTCTTTATACACAGAGATGAATAATTGTGGTATATATGTGTAATAAGAATTGTAATGCATTCTGCTGAAATTTCTTTATCCAAAATAAATAAATAAATCGATAAATAGCAGACGGGTTTTCCCAGATGTAAATCCTTTTTTTAAAATTTTTTTAAAATATTTATTTCTTTATTTATTTTTAAGTTTTCAGCGGACATAACATCTTTGTATGTGGTGCTGAGGATCAAACCCAGGTCACACGCATGCCAGGCGAGCACGCTACCGCTTGAGACACATCCCCAGCCCAGATGTAAATCCTTTTATGTCTTTGAATAAAACTGTCAAAATTAAGTACTGCCCCTGGCTTATCCACAGGATTTTCTACAGTATATATATTTTTTTTAATACAACTGAACAAAACTAAAACATCTGAAACCTTGGTATTTCTTACTTGCATAGGATTTATTCATTTTGGCATGAATCTTTCCAAAAGAATCTTTCTAGTACTCAGAATAAACTGCAAAAATTAAAAGATTTCCCACATTTTTAACATTCATAGGGCTTCTCTCCATGAGAATTTTCATAAAAGAGAAGAAAAATAGGTCTAGAACATGAAGCTGATAGAGTACAGCAAATCATCCCCATTCAGAGTGTTTGTTTTCCAGTGAGGGAAATGGCTTTGAAGACAACAGGGAAAATGGAATGATTTACCATATTTTTTCATATTTAAACAGTTATTCAGCCAGATCTGGTGATGTATGCCTTTAATCCCAGAGACTTGGGAGGCTTAGGCTGAAGGATCACAAGTTTGAGGCCAGCCTCAGCATTTTAGAACAACCCTAAGGAACTCAGCAAGTCTCTGTCTCAAAATTAAAAATATAAAAAAGAATGAGGATGTGTCTCAGTGGTAGAGGGCCACCAGACCAAATCTGCAGTACAATCCCCAGTACAATATTCAGCACAGTGAGCAGTGTGTTTGAAGGGGACAAGAAATATTGATCCACCACATTTCACATTTAAAGAATTTCTCTCCAGTAAACTTCCAACATGTTGATGAGAAGAACAGTAATAAGAGAAGGCTTTGCCAATTGTTTTCATCAGTACAATTTCTTTGCAATATGAGTTTGTTCATGTAAGTGAAGCTGATGGGATATAGCCAAGGTTTTTCCCCATTGTTGACATTCATAGGGCTTCTCTCCAGTATGAGTTTGTTCATGTGAGCAAACATGAGAGGACTGAGTGAAGGCTTTGCCACACTGCTTACATTGATAGGGTTTCTCTTGAGTGTGAGTCCCTTCATGTCTGTGAAAGAAAAACCAAGAAAAAGACTTTTCCACATTGTTGGTATTCATTAGGCTTCTCTTCTGCATGAATACTTCCATGTACGTGAGGTTCACTGGATGTGTCAAGGGGTTCTCCACATTGTTGATATTCATAAGACTTCTCTTCAGTATGCGTTTTTGCATGTCTGTGAAGATGATGGGATTGAGCGAAGGCTTTGCCACACTGCTTACATTCATAGGGCTTCTCTCCAGTATGTGTTCTTCCATGACTCTTAAGGTGACTGGATGTAGCAAAGGCTTTTCCACATTGTTGACATTCATAGGGCTTCTCTCCGCTATGAGTTCGTTCATGTCTGTGAAGCTGAGAAGATTCAGCAAAGGCTTTGCCACACTGTTTACATTCATAGGGCTTCTCTCCAGTATGAGTTTGTTCATGTTTGTGAAGCTGAGAAGATCTAGCAAAGGCTTTTCCACACTGCTTACACTCATAGGGCTTCACTCCAGAATGTGTTTGTTCATGGATGTGAAGGTGAGAGGCAGTTCTGTAGACTTTTCCACATTGTTCACATTGATAGGGCTTTTCTCCACTATGAGTCCGTTCATGTCTGTAGAGGGAAAAAGAAGTAGTGCAGGCTTTCCCACATTGTTGACATTCATAGGGTTTCTCTGTAGTATGTGTTCTTTCATGTCTGTGAAGTTTACAGGAGTCAGTGAAGGCTTTGCCACACTGCTTACATCCATAGGGCTTCTCCCCAGTATGAGACCGCTCATGTATCTGAAGGTAGGAAGAAGAACTGAAGGCTTTCCCACATTGTTGACATTCATAGGGCTTCTCCCCAGTATGAGTTTTTTCATGTCTGTGAAGTTTAGAGGACATAGTGAAGGCTTTGCCACACTGCTTACATTCATAGGGCTTCTCTCCAGTATGCATTCGTTCATGTCTGTGAAGTTTAGAGGACTTAGTGAAGGCTTTGCCACACTGCTTACATTCATACGGCTTCTCTCCAGTATGCATTCGTTCATGTCTGTGAAGGTTAAAAGAAGTAGTGAAGACTTTTCCACATTGTTGACATTCATATGGTTTCTTTTTCGTATGAGTTTTTTTATGTGAGTGAAGGGTAGACGATAGAGCAAAAGATTTGCCACACTGATTACATTCATAAGGCTTCTCTCCAGTATGCGTCCATTCATGTCGGTGAAGGGAAAAAGAAGTAGTGAAGACTTTTCCACATTGTTGGCATTCATTGGGCTTCTCTCCAGTATGGATTTGTTCATGTATCTGAAGGTAAGATGAACTACTGTAGGCTTTTCCACATTGTTGACATTGATAGGGCTTCTCTCCGGTATGCGTTCGTTCATGTCTGTGAAGGGAAGAAGAAGTAGTGAAGACTTTTCCACATTGTTGGCATTCATTGGTATTCTCTCCAGTATGCATTTGTTCATGTATCTGAAGGTAAGACAAAGTAGTGAAGGCTTTCCCACATTGTTGACATTGATAGGGTTTCTTTTTCATATGTGTTCTTTCATGTCTGCGAAGTATAGAGGAGTTAGTGAAGGCTTTGCCACACTGCTTACATTCATAGGGCTTCTCCCCACTATGAGTCCGCTCATGTATCTGAAGGTAAGAAGAAGTACTGAAGGCTTTCCCACATTGTTGACATTCATAGGGCTTCTCCCCAGTATGAGATTTTTCATGTGTGTGAAGTATAGAGGAGTTAGTGAAGGCTTTGCCACACTGTTCACATTCATAGGGCTTCTCTCCAGTATGTGTCCGTTCATGTCTGTGAAGGGAAGAAGAAGTAGTGAAGACTTTTCCACATTGTTGGCATTCATTGGGCTTCTCTCCAGCATGCATTTGTTCATGTATCTGAAGGTAAGATGAAGTAGTGTAGGCTTTTCCACATTGTTGACATTGATAGGGCTTCTCTCCAGTATGCATTCGTCCATGTCTGTCAAGGGATAAAGAAGTAGGGAAGAATTTTCCACATTGTTGGCATTCATTGGTTTCCTCATCAGTATGGATTTGTTCATGTATCTGAAGGCAAGACAAAGTAGTGTAGGCTTTTCCACATTGTTGACTTTCATAGGGTTTCTCTCTAGTATGTTTTCTCTGATGTATTCTAAATAAACTTCGGTAAGCAAAGTCTTTCCCACATACGTTACATTTGAAAAGTACTTTCCCAGTGTGCGTGATCACGTGACTGTGAAGACCTGTGGGTGAAACCAAGGTTTTACCACCTTCTTTACACTCATGGGGTTTCTCTCCAGAATGAGTTCTTTCATGTTTTCTAAATAAAGTGGGGGAATGAAAGGCTTTCCCACATACCTCACATTGAAAAGCTTTACCTCCCCTATGTGTTTTTGTGTGACTTTGAACATCTGTGGGAGAAGATGAGGCTTCATCACATTGTTGACATTCATCAGGTTGCCACCCAGTATGAGAATCTTCATGCCTCTCAATGTCATTGGAACAACTGATGACTTTCCCACATACTGTACTTTCATAGGGTCCATCTCCAGTTTGTGTTAACATTTGTGTGTGAACACTTTTGAGAGAAACCAGAGATTTCCTGTATTGTTTCAATTCACATGGCTTCTCTTCACATTCTTCATGCTTGGAGCGTTCGGGTCCACAGTGAGATGTGATCTGCCTATGAGGAATGAAGGGCATATGAAGTCTTTGGCACACGTAATGCAGTCACATGAATTTACTCTATTAAATTTTTTCTTTGCTTAAGAATTGGGATCTCATGACCAGCACATTATTAATACTTGATTAATTCATGATGTTGTATTTATTTAAGGTCCTAGGTTAACGTCACTTCCAACATGAGGTAAAGCCTAGGATTTTCAAACTTGTTCAAATAGCCAGAAAATAAAGAGATTGAGAGGAAACAATGCTTTGCAACACAGCTTGCCTATGGTCATTATCCAAATAGTTATACTCACATATGCAATTTCATAATAATTTTTGCATGTCAAGCACCTTGAATAGACTTAATATCATATAAATATATATAAATATATATATATATATATATATATATATATAGAAATAAATAAATTTATTTCAGTTGACAACAGACTTTATTGATTTAAATGTGGTGCTGAGAAGAGAACCCAGTGCCTCAAGCATGCAAGGCAAGCTCTCTACCACTGAGCCACAACCCCAGTCCCAGTGAAGTATATATTTCTGGTAAAAAAATCTTATAAGAATAAATACATTTAAAGTTGTGCAAATTTCTTGGATTGGTTTTAAAAATTATATGATATCCCCAGATTCCCTCAAGGATTCCTCTTGTGAGTATAATTACCTTTGATTGCTCCCAAAATTTTTGATCTGATTTTCAATGTTCTTCTCATCACATTTGATTCCTAAAATGCCAAACAAAAACATTATAAATTTCTAGGAGCTAGAAATGCTTTTCCAAATTCATGGTGCATTTTATGCTACAATAATTCACCAACTGATTGTCTTTTCATGTTCTGCATAAATAAAAAAAAATGAACACAAATTCTCTAATTAAGTAAATACACAAATTATTACCTATAGATGCCAGGTTTCTGAGGACTTCCAGCATCACATCTCTGTAAAGGTTCTTCTGGGAAGCATCCAGCAAATCCCACTCCTCCTGAATGAAGTTCACAGCCACATCCTCAAAGGTCACTGAGATCTAAAATATCCCACAAATGTGTAGTGGAGAACAGGAGAGATTTCACAGCATGAGAAATCTATACTCAACATGCATGATGTTCACATGATTCCCTGGCCTCTCGATTAATTCCACGATTTGGTCATTGAAATCTCCAGTGCATTTAATTCTTCACAGCCACTCCAACACTAGATTTGGGCCCCACACAAGGTAAATAGTAGAGTGTTGTACACCCTTCCTTTGGTGAGTTCATAGGAAGTAAGAGGGGCTCCCGGGTCACCCTTATCTTATTTGTTGATTGCATCTCTATCACCTTCTTACCAACATCCTGTGCAGTAGAGAGCTAATATTAGCACCCTCCTTATTACTTACCCTTAGAAAAGAAAGCTGACTGAGTAGGAAATTGCTGGGATCACAAAACTCAGCATTTGAGAGATCCTGCCAACCACAGTGGCTCACTGGGCCTACACACTTAATATAGACAACATGGTATTTACTGATCTCCTGTTTCCTTCTGAAAGTCAATTGTTCCATCCTTAAAGAAGTGCCTAGAATCAGCCCTAACCCACACCCTCAGAGTATGGAGTCACTAAAGAGTTTCCCTTATAGACAACAGTTAGACAATCTTCCACACAGATTGTCACAATGTGTTCACTGGGGACTGAGCTCAACTTGTGTGATTACACTGAGGACAACTAGAAGTTTGCAGGTGCTTTACTCCAGAACAAATTTACCCAATTAGTAATCAAGGACAATGATTAATAAACACAACAATATAATAATTTCTGGTTTTTAATGTCAAAGCAGAATGGGGTGTGTGGAAAGATGGCATGTGTCTCAGAAAGAACTCGATGACCCCAAGATGTTATCTTGCCCAAAAAACAGCCTTACAAAATTATATCGGTTTGAAAAATAGTTTTCTTAACAGACAGCAGAAAATCCTTTCCCAAACCTCATGGCAACCATGAATGTCCAATGATTCTCAAACTCTTCTGAACAGCAGATGTCTCACTCAGATCATCTACAGTCATGAGACACATACCACCGTTCTGCTCAAGGACACTTTGATCAAGATAGGCCACATGTACAATGGTGGTCTGTCATGAAAGAGATTCCTCGTTCCTGTAGCATAGCTGGTGCAAGGAAACCTCAGGCACAAGCACTTCCAGGGTGTGTTAAAGCAGCAGGTTTGCAGCCCAGAATCCTGAACTATCCGACGCTGACTGCTTGTGAAACAGGCCACTCCATGTGGGTCTCTAAGCAGGCTATGATTTTTGCACAGTGTGGAACAGCCCAAAGGACCACCTACCAGAACACAACCCTGCCACTCACAAAGAACCATGCATAGGACATAAGACACATGACATTTGAAGCAGGACAGTATCAACAGAGGTTAACAGGAGCCCGAGAGAAAGCCTTTAGTGGGCTGTCCTTCGTTGCATGGAAAAAGTATGAGTGACAGCAGGTGTCTTGGAGAGATCACAATGATGGTCCAGTCAAACTGAAATCTAAGTGGCAAAGGGTACTTCATCCATCTATTCTGCAGACAAATATCATTTATTACACATTTAACTGTGAAAGACTAAAACACATTTCAAAAATTTAAAAAAGATATAATTACTACCCACCCCCACCCCCCAGAAAAAAGAAAGTCAAGGCTCTGACATCTAAAACAGGCTTCCATGAGACACTGAAGACCTGCCACCAATTTTCTACTGTTATTTCCAGACAACAGAAGTTGAGTTAAAACTTCCTAATTCTTTCTTTTTATATTTATTTTTTTACTTGCAGTTGAACACAATAGCTTTATCCTATTTATTTATGTGGTGCTGAGGATTGAACCCAGGACCTTGCACATGCTAGGCAAGTTCTCGACCACTGAGCCACAACCCCAACCCACCTTCTAATTCTTTATATGGCATATTTTAACATATTATCAAAATTAAATAGATAAAGAAAAATATTAAATAGAAAAGAAAACTATGAAAGACTCTAATCATCATAAATGCAAAATTCCTCAAACAATACTTTACTGAATCCAAAAATAAATAAAAAGAATTTTAAACACAGCCAAGAGGAAATTATTACAGCTCTGTAAGACTGATGCCAAATTTAAAACTCAGTTAATATTTTCCAGGGACAAGCATACTAACGTGGGAAGTCAAGCCCAGTGGCCCAGATCCACTCACATCAGCCTCTGCAGGGCCCAGGAACGCAACACACATGCAAGGCTGATTCAGAATTAAAAAACCAATTAACAGTATCCATCACAACAAAAAGCTAAATAATAAATATTGATTATATTAATAGTTAAAAAATTCAAGAATAATGAAAAAACACTCAAGCTCAAAAAAAAAAAAAAAAAAACACAATGTCTTCATAGAGAGACAGCATGATCCTCTATGCTACTGGAATCCACTGGAAGAATCATGAAAAACAATGATGTGACATCAGTGTTGTCATGTTAACAAACAAAACAATTATTATACTATTGACAGCAGGAAGCTGGGCATGGAGGCCATGCCTGTGATCCTTGCCAATCAGGGGCCGGGGCAGGATGATCCCAGGTTTGAGTCCAGCCTGGGCAATTTAGCAAGACTCTGTTTCTAAACAAAAAATTAAAAGTTTTGGGAATGTAGCTCAATGGTAGAGCAGCCCTGCAAATAAGGTGAAAATTATGCACAGAAAACTTCTCAGCAGTGACTACAGCAGCCATATCCAGAACTGCCCAAAGCTAGAAGCAAGGAAGATGCACCTTTCAATGCTGAATGGACAAGGTACGTTTTAACCACACCAAAGAACATCACCCAGAAAGTGAGCTCTGCAGCCTGCAAAGATACAGCACCCTTAAAGGCAGACTACTAAGTAAGAGAAGCCAGTCTGAAAGGCCAAGTACAGTAAGATTCCAATTCAAGAACATTCAAGAAGAGACAACATTATAGATGCACTGAAACTCTTCTGTATGACATTATTATGTAGAGTATGTGACACACAAAATCACACCACACAGAGGAGGAACCCTAAGGTAAAGGATGGATTTCAGCTGATGATAAAGTGTTGCTTCATCCACTGTCTTAATCAAATGTAGGCTACTGATTCAGTAACTAACAAGCATCCAACATCAATGCAAAATACTGAGAACAGTGTAGAGAAGGGTGTTTGATACTATATGTAATGGCTCATTAGAATTGTCAACCGCATTGGATTAAGAGATACCTGTGATTAAGAGGCCTCTGGGTGTGTCCGTGAGGGTGTGTCTACAAATGATTGGCATGTGGAACAGAGAACCAAACTAGAGAACCTCCTTAGGTATAGGCAGCACCATCCAATAGGACGGTGTCTTAGGTGGAACAAAAGTTGGAAGAAGAAGGAAGCAGCAGCAGAGAAAGCCCCTTTCTGCTCCAATGGCTGCTGCAATGGCCTGAGGATATCACACTCTGCCTTCTTCACTCTCCCAAAGTGGACTCTGCCTGTGATTCTCCAGGGAGTTTCCAGAACCTTTGGTCTGACTAGGGCAGCACCAGTGATCCCTCTTGTTCTGAGGCTTCAGCCTCTTGGACTCTGCAGCTACTACTTCTCAAGCTCTCCAGCTGCAGATGGCCACTGTGGACACCAGCTTCAGGTCAAGTAGGCCAATCTAATACGTCCCCTTTTAGATCACACTTCGTGTTGATGCTGTTTCTCTAGAAAACATTGACTAACAAACTATAAGTCTAAAATTGCTCTGAAACACAAAATTGATTTAATAAGGAAGTGAATGAACTACATGCCATAAACTTTAACAAATATAAACATAAGAAACAATATTACATAATGAATACCTTTCCCAAATAATAATGCAAAAAATAAAGCAAAGAAGAAAAGTCATAGTTACAAATTTCAAAACTATGGACGAAAGCAAGGAAACTGATTTTCAATACAATTTCCATCTGGAAAGAAACTAGATGATAAATCTATTTTTTTAAAAATATATATTTATTCTTTAGTTCTAGGTGGGCACAATTCCTTTATTTAATATTTATGTGGTGCTGAGGATCAAACTCAAGGCCTCACGCATGCTAGGTGAGCGCTTTTTCTCTGAGCCACAATCCCAACCCCTGGATGATAAATCTTTAAAAGGTATTCCAACTGCTGGTGTGGTGGTGTGCACCTGTAATTTCAGCCACTAGGGAGGTCAAGGCATGGAACTGGCAAGTTGGAGGCTCCCTCTGCAATTTAGCAAGACATCCAGAAATTTTGTGAAACTTGGTCTTCATCAACAATAAATGGGGGTACTGGGATTGTAGCTGAGTGGCAGAGCACTTGCTAGCATGTATGAGGCGCTGGGTATGATCCTTAGCACCACAGATAAATTAACAAAAATAAGGTATTCTGCCCCTCTACAACTATACAAAAAAAAATAAAAAATAAATAGGCACATAATAAATAGGAAGGGCTGAGGATGTGCTCAGTGGTCAAGTGCCTCTAGGTTATGTTACCCAGTAAAACACCTGCCCACCTCCAAAATGCTGCTCACACATTGAAATTCATTTTTTTTTTTTTTTTTTTTTGAGGACAACATAAGCATTAGCAAGTCCCTGGCTTCAATCCCAGCAATCAATACATCAGCAAATAAGTAAACTCCAGTCTACAATACTAATTTTCTTGGGGTGGAGAGTAGCTCAGTAGTAAGAACTTGATAGCCTTTGGTTCAATCCTCAACAGTCCATGTACACACACACACACACACAAAAAAAAAAAAAAACCCTGAAAATATATGTAACGAGTGATAAAAAAAGATTGTAATACAAAAGATACACAATGAGAGGCAACAAAAATCAATGAAAAGACAACACACTTTCTTACAAAGGAGACTGAACTTTCCCATGATCTACACTCTTTGAAAAAACAAAGAGCATTTCAGTAAATTATGTGAAATTTAGGGCATGGATTATTGTGTTTTTTGGGGTGAACTTAGAAAAACTATATCTAAAATGAACATAGTACACTGTATCTAAGACCAGTGAAAATATTGTACAGGACAGAGAGAGTAGAGAGAGCATTTATGTTACTCCCAAGTTTCATAAGCTAAAAGGCCAGCTCCCAAATGGGTAGCCCTAGGAGGAGGTAATTAGGAGGGAACAGGAATCAGGTGACATGGTGGGAGTGCTTGTGAGAAGATCAGCACCCTCACTGAGACATATATCTCTCTCCTTTTCAGAAAACAGGTGTCATTTATTATTTCACTGATAAAGTATTCAGTGATTTTTAAATGATCACAGTTGGGTATTTTAGGTATTGCCATATTGTCCTTAAAACTTCCAATGAAGATGGGTGTGATGGTGCACATCTGTAACCCCCGTGGTTCAGGGGTCAGAGGCCCAAGGTGATGTAGCAAGACCCTGACTCAAAAGGAAGAATCTAAAAGGGGCCAGGGATGTGGCTCAGTGGCTAAGCACCTCTGGGTTCCATTGCTGATACCAAAAACAACACAGCTAACATGAACCTGCCAAGTCCAGACAACAACAGTAACAACAAACTGTCATTCGTGTCAAATTCATCAGCTTGTCAACGACTGTAACTAATTTACATAAAATCAAATTCATAAATTTATCCACCACAATTTTTGTAGAAATGGATTCATTTCCTGAAGCAATAATGGTAGACAGAGTTTCTCTGTATCTTAAGTGGCATTCTGGAATCTAGGGCATGGATTTCAATTGGAAATCATTGAAAAGACAAGATCAAATCTCCCTAATTTTCTATGCATACTCAGGGGTAGCAAAAGATAAATTAGATGTGGTTTTTTGTTGCTGTTGTTGTTGTTTGTTTTTTTGTTTTTCTGTTCTGTTCTTTTTCTTTGGTTTGGGATCAGAGATTAAACCCAGAGGAACTTTACTGATAAGTCACATCCCCAGACATAAGGCCTGGCTAAGTCGCTAAGGCTGTACTCAAGTTTACAATCCTACTGCCTCAGCTTCTGGAACAGCAAGGATCACAGGTGTGCACCACTGTACCTGGCTGTACTTGTTTTCACAATGGAAATGTAACTAGAGTTTTTAAAATCCACTTCTTTCTTGCCTATTTGATAATAGTCCATCCCATTTGGCTCTGAAAAAATAGACCTGGGCCTCAAAATGTGAGCAGATCATTTCAAAGTGATACACAGAAAGCTTTGGTGCTGAGGAAGCACACATGTGTCAGGCTCAAGGGGCAGGGAAGGTTCCTGACATCTGGGACATGCTCCCTCCTGGTCTTGCTTCCTGAATGCCTCTAGGATCACCCTCCCAGGGACCTAGACCATGACTCCACTCTACGAGGCTTTTCAGGTTTGCACAGCTCTGCACTGGGGTGGGTGTTGCTTATGCTCTGGGAGAGGTTTTGCTCCTTCACACTGTGAGACTGAAAGGGCAGGAATCACTGGTGACCTGGCCCCTAAGCACCAGCATCCACAGGCTGAATGGCCACCTCTCTCCAAGGAATGGGAACAGAGCTTGGGAAAAACAAGGTCCCAAGGAAGTAGCTGTCTAGATGAGGCCTGTTCCAGGAGATTCCTCAGCCCAGAGCCCCCAGCAGCTTCTCTGAGAGGCTGCACCCCACACCTCAGGTGTCCTCTAGGAGGAACTGACCCAGGGTCTGAAGTTCTGTTCACCCTGCAGGGACCAGGGCAGCTGTGGGCACCTTGTGGCAGCTCCAGGAGAGGACAGTGGCTGAGAACATGGGACCCTGTGAGGCGTCCAAAGGGAACCTCTGCCCAAGAAATCTGACATGGTGTCTACACCTAAGGGAGATAAAGGGAGAAGCACAAGATTTTTACAGTTGTGAACTCAAGTTCTCTATACAGTTGCATCTACATCAAAGAACCTTCAGAGTATTTGACTTGGCTAACCTGAAACCATGAGTGTGGAAAAGCAGGGTTCTGTATGGAGAGCAAAAATTATCTTGGGCTATCTTAAGCCCTTTAATAGCCAATTATCTTAATTTCTGTATCAGACCACAATTCTCAAAACTATTAAATTTCTCAGAAAATATCCCTACCCTTACCAGTCATCTAGTCCCAACCATCTACCAAAGTAAGAATGTAATAACAACAGTCAGAAGAAATTTCTTTTTTCTTTTTTTCTGTTTTTTTTTCCCTGTAACCCAACCATCTGATGATCCTACCAACGCATTTGGTTAATGTAGTGATACACAACTTTCTTTTATAAAAGTTCATGTAGGCCAGGCACAGTGGCACACAACTGTAATCCCAGCAGCTTGAGAGGCTAAGGTAGGAAGATCGCTACATTCAAAGCCACCCCCAGCTACTTAGGGAAGCCATAAAGAACGTGGTGATATCAGCCTCATAATACAATATAAAAAGGACTGATTATGGCTCAGTGATTAAGTGCCGCTGAGTTCAATCCTTGTCTTTCAGGGTGGGACACATACATCATTTTGGGTCACTTGAATCCATGTTCCTGAGTATGCTCATTAATATTTGGATCAAAATGAACTATTTTCCATAGCTGGGATTGCCAATGCCTTTAATGTCAACACCTTGAGAAACTGAAGCAGGCGGGGGAGGACTTACAGGCCAGGCTGGGCAACATAGCCAGACCCCATCTGAAAATCAAATTTAAAGAGCTGAGGATGAAGAACAGAAGAATGAATCACACACTATTATCCTATGTGCACATATGACTATAGGACTGGTGTGAATCCACATGGAATACAACCAGAAAAAGGAGCAGTGACACTCTATTTATGTGTGTTGTGTCAAAATGCATTATAATGGCATATATAACTAATAAAAAGAAATTTAAGTAAATAAATAATATATGTCAAAGTAGGGAGGGAGGCTGGGTACATAGCCCAAGATTCAATATTCCTAGCTTCTATGTAGAAATGCCTTTTTTTCCTTTTAAAGTACTTATTTTGACCAAACACAGGGAACTGTTAAGTTCCCCTTTCTTTCCCCTCAAGTATAATATTCAGAAATAGAAAACAAATGCTTTCAAAAGTGTTATTCTTGCCAGGGACAGTGGCATAGGCCTTGTTAGAATGGCCTTAGGCCCGAGCCTAAGCAACTCCATTTTAGAAGACCTGCAGTTTCACCAGGCACATCCACAGATCCCTCCAGTAAGGCCTCAAACAAGTTCCTTCCCCTCACCCTGATAAAGAGAGTGAAGCCTCTGACAGGCTGTCCTTGCCTGATGAGAGGGAAAGGGAGAAGATCAGGGTGAAGACCACCAGACTAGATGTTTCTGACGCCAGGGTAAATGACCCCACTGAGAAATAGGGTGATAGCTGATAAGGATTGAAAGGGGGGTCAAAAGCCCCCAAATTTAGTATAAATGATAGAGCAAATGAACAGGAATTCAGCCAGCTCAAACAAGGATGCACTTGAGCTGGAGAGCCTGCTGAGGACCTGACATCCCATCACTTGGCATCTTTCCTGAGTGTCTGCGTGGTCCTCACTGCTCTCAAACTTCACTGCCTCCTCTGGACCTTGGTGAGAGCTGCAACTCCTTCCTAGGACCCCCTCCTCAACTGGTCATCTGCTCCACACCAGGAAAAGACTGCCTTGGTTACAGACCTGGGCACAGAGGTCTGAGGTCTGAGTGAGTGTGCATCTGCTGGACTCAAAGCCTAAGACATAAGACCTTTAAACTCAGCATACAGAGGGAATGTCTGTCATTAGCTTATCATGATTAAGTGTGTTTTCCAGTGCTTAGAATGAATCTAGAATTGTTTGCTGTGAATTAATTAACCTAGAATTGTTTGCCGTGAATTGATTATGTCTATGGCAATGCCTAGCGTTAAGGATTGTTGTTTTCTTGATTAAGAACCTATACAGTTCAACTGTATTAAGTAATTTGAGTGAATAGAGCATTGAAAGGGGCACAAGTGTGTGGACATTCTTTATTTCTCCCCTTGACTGCATAAGTCACAGTTTTGCCCCCTCCACACAGCCCTGTAATCCCAGGAACTTTGGAGGCTGAAGCAGAAGTGAAGCCAGATTTACAGATAGGTAGTTAGGTAAATTGGGTCTAATATTGTGTAAGATAAATAAAACAGAGGCCCTTATAGAGAATGGAGTCCTGGAAACCAGAGCAGCAATTGAAATGTTAATGTCCCCAAGGCAGGAATCTATTCTAAGGAACTGTTAATCATAATCCAAAAGCCACCCCAGGCCTTTCCTGCCCTGATTACTCCTCCAGCCCACCAATCTCCCACCTTTTGGACCTTCCCACCTGCATTCTATCACTGCAACATAATGAGAAACAAAGTGTGGGAAAGCGGAAAGAAGACTTTAGCTATAAAAGAGGGAAGACCTCCCCCTTACAGGGATTCCACCTCTTGGGTCCCCTTCTTCCTGCGGGGAGAAGTCTTTTCTGCTGTCCTTTAATAAACCTCCACTTTCCACTCTACACTTGCCTCAGCGTGCTTCTCTGGTGTTATACTTCAGCATTCGGGGAAGCAAGGACTCGTCACTGGTAAACAGCGGTAACAGAAGGATCACAGGTTGGAGACCAGCTTCCACACCAAGTGGGTGCAGATCTCAAAATTCAGTAAAAGTGGAGGCTGGGGATGTGGCTGATAAAGCTCCCCGAGTTTGGGTCCCCAATTAAAAGAAAAGAACTATTCTCTCCAATATTTCACTAGATGAAAAGTGACAATTAGCGGACGGTGTCCATTTGGACCAAGTGGGAAGAACGAACGTCTGGCCGAGCTGTGAGCTGGAGGGAAGGTGGGGTTTAGAAGGCAGGAGGCGCCTGCAATTTGGGGGACCTACAGCAGCCTCCGGAGGAGCTCCCCTGGGAGAAGGAGGGCGCATGTGTGGCCCTGCTTCCTCCACGTTGGGAAGAGTGGGTCGGGCCACCAGTAGGGAGCAAAGGGGACACCAGGGCCCTGAGCCGCCCTTGCAAACCCAGGGAACCAGGGGACAGGGCCCAGGGCCACCCTCCAGCGGGGACTCTGCCACGCTCAGCAGCTCACCTCAAAAACCCAAAACCCAGCTCACCCCACGACACCAAGGGACAGGGCCACGACTCCGCCGCGCTCCCCAGCTCACCCGGGCACCGGGCCCCAAGGCGGGTGGTGACGCGTGCCTTCTGCCCTGGTCGCAAACTCACCATTTTTGCGTTCTGTGCTGACCCGGCGTCCTCTCGAGGAACCTCCAGGCACCCGAGACGGGGGTGGGGGGGACACAGGCAAAGCAGAGTCACCTGAGTCCCTGGAGCAGAGAACTCTCGGCTTGAAGGATGAGGAGCGGAGTCGCTGAGGAAGAAACGCTCGCGAGATTGCGGAAGCCCGCCCTTCCTCTCCCTCTGCGCACTGATTGGGCAGTTCCCCCAGCATCCGGGATGGACGGCCTCAGACCCGCCTCTGCATCGTGATTGACATGCAACAGCATCCAATCACTGGCTGAAATTGGGTAGAGTGACAGATGCTTGGCCCCAGCCCTTTTCAGGCGGAGCTTCGCGGCTGTGCTGGGAACTAATCCAGGTGGGAAGCCTTGGCTTAGCCTCTGGTGCAGAGGTGACACCTGGCGCTGAGCTAGGCTTCAGCCATAGAGTGCTTTCTGAGCATGGCGAGCCCCTGGGTTTAACCTCAACACAAAAAACAAAGCACAGCTTCTCAGGGAGGGTGAGGCTGGAGGAGCCCAAGGTCAGGTCAGCGTCTGCAAACAATGAGACCCTCTCTTTTTATTTATTTATTTTTTAAGTTGTAGATAATAGAATCTTTATTTATTTCTTTTTATGTGGTGCTAAGGATCGAACCCAGTGTCTCATGTGTGTGAGGCAGGCATTCTACCACTGAGGTACAACCCCAGCCCCGAGAGACCCTCTCTTAAAATAAAATGAAAAGGGTGGGCATGTAGCTCAGTGGTCGAGGTCAAGAACCACTGGGTGTGTGTATATATATATACCTCAGGCAAATTAGAAAGACACGGTCTCCAAATTTTTGAAACACTCTTTAAAGATATCATATATATGATATCCAGTAATGAAAACAATTTGAAAAATATTTTAGTAATTCTCATTACCTCCTGGCCTCTGATCTTTGAGGAGGCAGCCTGAGCTATAAAAGGAAACATTTGGGGTTCAGGCTGTGGCTCAGTGTTCCATCCCCAGCAGAGAAAGGGGTGGGGTGGGGAGGAGGCAGGCAACCCTCTCAAACAGCAACGTGCAGCGGAAATAAAATGGGCGCCTTGTGCTCAATGTAGATAGTCTACATTCTACAATTATCAATTCTTATGTACAGACCTGACTCTGCTGATCCCACAAGTCTGCTCAGCTGTTTGCCCTAAAATCGAAAAGAAAAGGTGTTGATTCAAAGCAGGAAAGGAACTTTGACCAGTGCAGCTACACCAGGGAGACAAGGAAACCCTGTCCTTACCCTGTGTTTAGGTGCTGACAAGGGCTTTGAGACTTTCTAGAAAGGGAAATCATTGTCATGAATGTATAGGGGAAATTGTATGTAGGAGTTAGTATTTATTGTAAAAGAATAATGTCATATTATTACTGCATTAGGTGACATGCTAATAATATCATAATATGTAGAATTGTATTAGGTTAGGCTTCAGGCATCTGTAGTCTCATAACATGTCTGTGAACTCAAGCTCATTTGCCCCCTTGAAACATGTCATTCTATTGCACAGACTGACCTCATTATTTTCTCTCAATATAAAGTCCCCCTTTGTGAACTCTTTTTATGTGAAGGTTTCAGATGCACCAACATTTTCAAGAAAAGCCACAAACCCATCTGCATCCTGCCTAGGAAGCAATGTACCCCCAGAAGCTGACCCAGTGCTCTCAGCTTCCTGGGTTTCAACTGATAGTTAAACCAGAAAGAAATAATAACCCTGCTCAACTCTGCCAGAAAGCCCGCATATAAAACATAAAAATTTGCCAGTTGGGGCCAATACACCCTGTCATATTAACCTCAATAATGGAAAAAAAGGATTAGGGATGTAGCTCAGTGGTTAAGCACCCCAGGTTGAATCCCTAGTATCAATAGTAATAATAGTAATTAAAGTAATAATTTTGTTGATACATCTGCAGAATTGAAAGCTTGACACCTAAGAACATGGAGCTTCTATGAGGACACGGGCAACAAAGTCAATAGAGTCAAGGGTGTGGCTGGGTCTGAAGAACGTGACCCAGACCAGAGGATGCTGAAGAACTCAGAGGTGACAAGGGGGGCTGGTGACAAGGGACACAGATGGCCCAATGTGCTGGCTTTCTCTTCCACACAGCATGGGTGATGGGAAGGAAGCATGGCTCCTAGGGATGGCCAGCTGCCATCTCTTTCCTTATCCCAAGATCCACTGGGCTGGAGATGGGTTTGGCCATCAGGAAGAGGTGGAGTTAGCTTGGGTGGTGGCCTGAGGTCATCAATGTGTAGTCAGGGTCTGTGGTCTGAAGGCCCCCAGGCTAGGTGTTTTGTTACAGCAGCCCAGGAAGACTAATACAGTGACCACCAGCCCTCTGACCAGTGCAATGACCTGAGTGTGTCTGGAGCTGACACATTGGAACTGAGGGTCCCTTAGCTCTGAGTGGCCCGTGTGTGGGTGGGCATAAGCTGTTCTGTCCTCTCCAGAGCAGAGAGAAGGCGGCCTCCAATTAGATCCCGCACAGACACATTCACTACAATGAGACCTGAGAGTGTGACATCCAGAGAGCAGCTACTGCCTGAGGATCTACACCTCAGACAGGAAAAGCCACCCATCAGGATGGACCCCAGCCATGACTGACATCTGTCTGTTCAGCCTGCTCTGTCCTGCTGCCCTCCAGCCACTGGCACAGCCCACCAGCTCCCAGCCCTGCCCGGCTGCTGGTCGACCTGAGTCCCTTCAGCTCTCACCTTCCTCCGTCACTCTTCTCTATTTGGAGAAACACAGCTGATTTTAAAAAGGTTCTTAGAGATCAAAATTCCTCTGTCATCTCACTCCAGGGACAATGGCAGCTTCTAGGAACACAAACAACAGTGAGTGTGGCATAGGGGAGGGTGTTAGACCAGGACAGGATGCAAGAAAAGACCACTGGCTCCAATTAAAATCAAATTAAAGCAAGGTTATTATTTTGACCAGCCGGGCTGCCTCTCCCACCCAACACTGACCCCGGGACCTGTCTGCACAGCAAGGCCCCCTCCTCCCCCACCATCTACCTTCCCTCCTGGCATCATCTCCACCATCCTGACACCCGCTGGTTCCATTCTGTACTCCAGAGGCTCCACAGTCTTCAGCAACCTGGGCCTTTTCTGGGTCTCTACTTGAGACACCCCTGCACATGCAAACTTTTCTCCCTGTTTCTCTCTTACTGCCAATTTAATCCCCAGCCCACCTAGAGGCCCTTAATGGGGACAGTTTCTTTGCCAACACCTCCTGAGACCTCTCTTTCACGTCTCTGCAGTCACTCTCTGCTCTCTGGGCTGTGCTCCTGTGTAGAAGGCTTCAGCCAGTTTCCTGAATTTAGAATCCTGCTCTTGATGCAGGGGGGCCTGTTTTCAACACTGCGTCATGCGCAGAGTGCCCCCTTCTGCGTTATGACCACTGATTTTACATGCCCTCCTCCGTGGTGTTCAATCTTCAATCCCCACGTAGACGTGTAAGGTCCTTATACTCTGGTGCACTGTTCCAAGTGTCTGTTGGTGCATTTGCTACTGCACATTGCTTCCAGGGAAAATGGGCCTTTTTTACTAGTTAATGTGCCTGTACGGACACCTTCCTTTACCCAATGATCATTGTAAAATATTTTCTGTAAAATACTTCTCCATAAACTTTTAAAATGGTAATAAATAATGAAGCACCAATTGTAAGTGATACTGCATCTTTCCCCTTCCAGCTGCTCAGATCTTATATGGCATATTTTCTCCATGGTCTCTGGGAGAAGGCTTTGATATTTTTTACATTATTTTCATATCTTTTACTGAGAAAAAAATATTCAATGATAGATATTAATGTGCTGTAGGAAAACCATAGACAAGGACCACTGTGCTGGGCCTCTGGACTCAGTCCTGAGAGGGAGCGCAGCACGTGGGGATGGAGTGGTGCAGGGTCAGTAGAGGAAGGTGGCTAAACCGAGCATCAGCCTCAGAGAGCTCTGCTAAATTGACCTGAAGCCTGCCCAGGATGGTCAGTTACTGCCTGTGGGATGGTGAAGGACAAGGACCCTGATAAGGGATTCACCTGGGAATTTCTACAAACAAATGGATGTAGCAATGGTTCTTTGCTCTAAGTGTATTTCATAAGGATGAGTCATTAGGTTGACTAAACTTTGGCCAAGCAAACATTTATGTCACCTTCAATGGAGCTGTAACATCCGGGCTTCACATCAAAGCTGAGCCGAGGGACAGCTTCACTGGCACACCTATGATCAACCCTACTTACACAGCCTTGTGGGCTTGCAGGGGAATGAAGAAAGCTAAGGAGAAGGGTACACTTCTTGAGCAGCGGTCCCCACCACTGTGTTGCTGATGACACATCACAACTTCTAGGTCTGGTCTGCATTAGAAAAGTGAGAAGGCAAGTGGGGACACTGCAGCTACCTCCAAGTCACACCTGCAGGTGGTGGGATGAAGCGCTATCTTCCCTACTTCCTCCAGGGGGCACTGTTGCACAGCTGCTGGCCACAATCGTCCTCTCTGTGGGCCAGCGTGTCCATATGAATGCTTCAGAGACTGGAGTGAGGCAAATGTAAGTATGAGGTCACAGCATTGTCTTTCTGTTACTACTATGTGAAATCAAACTCTTTGCCACTTAATGCCCATGAGCAGCCCATAACTAACATTTATCAGTGTGTGCATGTTTTATTTCATCCAAGAATGTGCTCTTTTATCCAATATGCTTGTCCATTCTTACAGAAGTCCTCCCTGAGTAGAGTCAAGTCCAGCCCTGAAATAAAACTGTGGAGGAACATGAGGCCTTTTCTCACTTTTGCTTTAATTCTCCTCATTTAGTAACTGACAGGGGTTCAAAATGCAGATGAGGTTGTAATATTCTTTCAGCTGGTTCAAGTCAGACCTCTTTACCTGACACAAATTAGCCTTGATTTTATTTTCCTGGTGAGAAGAGCTTAGATGGCCCCAAACATTCATTAGTCCCTAGCTGGGATGCACTGGCTGTATGCACAGGTTTCTGCAGAGAAACACAGGTTTTAGGTTTTGGCATCTAGTAGGCACAGCGTATGTCCCCAGCTGGTTATGGGTGACAAGTTCTGTTCCCTCACATGTTCAACATTAGAGAAGCACACCAAGACAAGCATTTAAGAAAGGTTTATTTTAAAAGGCGGAGATATACTTCTCCCAGTGAAGCCAGAAATAGACAGGCAGTTGGTCTACATAGGTAAATCCAGTCAGGTCAGGTCAAGGAGGCCAATTGGAGTGAGTCTGAGAAGTTGGAGAGAGCCCTTCCTCCACCCTCACCAAGATAACCTGCCCCTGCTCCCACCTGTTGCTAAGGTAACCTGTCCCAGGAATTGCCCCTCCCTGCAGGGAGCTGGGAAGTTATTAATTAACATGTCCTGGGCTGCTCCATCCCGCCCTTTCCTGTCCATCTGGTCTTCACATTTTGGCCACCTCATGGACAATCTCCTGGGCCTCATCATGTACACAGGAAGGAGAGATCAGGGGAGAGAGCCCCAGAACAAAGAAAACCTAAGACCTATTAAAAAAGGCAGAACACCCCCTTCTTGGGATCCCAAGAAACCAGCTATGGCCCCCTCTCCCTCTTGGGAGAAGTCTAAAGGATATTTTTATTAACATAAACTCCCCTTCACATGCTTGCCTTGGAGAGGTTCCCTACTGTTATGTCTGAACATGTGAGGAAGCAGAACTCCTCACAGGCAAGTTGTTCTATCACCAGGAGGGCGAAGGGGGCCAGGGCTGGAATCCTGGTGTCCCAAGAAGGAGGGTGTCCTGCTGTTTCTTAGGGCTTAGGCTTGCTTTGTGCTCCTGCTCTCTCGCCCTCATCTCTCCTTCCTGTGTTATCTTGATAGGGTGGGGGAAGGGCTCTGAAGGCATTTCCATCCCTCAGGGGACAGCCTCCAACTTTCTGGACACACTCAAATTGGCCTCCGTGATGCCACCTGACTCCATTTACCTATATACCCTGATGCCTGTCTAATTCTGGCTTCACTGCTACCCGCCTTGGCCTTATATCTTGGCATCCCTCTGTCCCTACTAGTGAAAGGACACTCACACAATGTCCAAGGACCACGCGATGCACCTGAATCCCACTGGAGAGATTTTTTGCTGAGTTTCTGTTCACAGCTAAAAGGCTCAGGGGTCACTCCAGGTAAACTGGGCTAACTGGGCTGCACAAAATTACCACACACAAGACACAAATACCTTTTTCTTTGGGGTCACTGTGATGGTTCCTCTGACCTTAAGTGTCCACAGGAAGAGAGAGAGACAGAGAGAGAGAGAGAGAGAGAGAGAGAGAGAGAGAGAGAGAGAAAGAGAGAGAGCATATGCTGACCCTTTTTACTATTCAAATGAGGCAAGGGGTCAGGTTTCAGGGGGCTGAGTCTCTTTTCCTGATGTCCACTGTCAGCAGGTTGACTGACACCTGGGTAGGCCACACCCAAGGGCACAGTAAGAGAAGGGGACACACACAATGCACTTCCATGGAACTTTGTATCTTAAACAGGGCAAGGGCTTATATTACAAAAAAACAGGTGAGTGTAGCTCCACCCATGGGGCTGTAGGAAGACATGCCCAGGCACTGGAACCCTAGAAGAGCAAGGCAGTCTAGCAGCATGGGTGTCTGACACCACATTGCCCAGCAAGGGAGTTAACTCTGTCATGTGTGAGGTTGGTCTTTCACAATTTATGGGCAGAGCCTGGAGCAAACTGATAAGGTCGTACCTTCGAAGAGAGCACCAGCCTGTGGGCACTCACAGGGCAGCTTTATAGCCTGCAAGAGGAATGTCACCAGCATGCTTAGGGGTTATGTCATCTGCTGGAGTGAGGACAACCCTTTAGCAGGCACAGGTTCTTAAGGGAGGCTAAGCAGCATTGCCTCAGGGTCTGCAGATAAAATGGCTCCTCCTAAAATGGTGGATCCGATGCCAACATTTCTCCCTTTTTGTTTTTATACATACTGAGGGTGGGGACAATGGTCTTTCTTCTGTTGCTTGTTTCTGCTGATTAGGGGCAAAGAATCTCACTCCTCTAAAGGGATGAGGTAGGGTTTTAGGTGGGGCTGAGTCTCTGGAGTCAGAGGACTTGACCATGAGTCCTAGGTCTTGGTCTTGGGCATCAGGGCTTGGAGGCTTGAAGGAGAAGTAGTTGATTGACTGGCTGATTGGTGAGTTTCTTTCTCTGATCTTGTCTGTAGGCAATTGAACAGGCATGGTCCTGTTAGGAGAAACATAGAGGATAATAGGGGTTCTGTGAGGGGGAGGAGCCAAGGCCATACTTGACTGAATGCTCCCCAGGGGACTGTTGTCCTAGATGCTGTCTCCCCTTATCTAGCTGCTCTTGGAGCTGTTTGATCCTGTCCTTTACTACCCCTGACTGGTTGACATAAAAACACCACTCTGGCTGTAGGTATAGGCAGAGGTCTCTTCTCTCTGCAGTTAATAGGTCCAGTCCATGGCAGTTTTGTTTGACAAAAGTGGCTAAGGAGTCCAGTTGATTCTGGAGAGGTATATAGACTTGGCTACCTGTTGGGTGTCCCCTATTAGCTGATAGGGGAGCTGAGGAACATGGGTAATGAACATGGTTATTCCCGGTGTTCCTGAGGCTGGGCCTGCTGTATCCCCAGAGCAGATACTAGGGGAAAAAATTCAATAGCCCATTTGTGGCAAGGGCTCATATGAGTCATAAGAGGGATAGGGACTTCCCCATTCCCTGAGACAATGACTGTAGATGGCAATAAGAGAACTAAAGCACATAGACCCTTCCATCTGGGGGGCAGGCAACGATATATAGCTGTCCTGCACAGGAAGGAGGCCTTGGGGACTGGTGAGCAGTGTTTGAGACACTGTGTATGAGATGATCTGTCCACACTGACATTTCTGCAAGTCCCCAGAGGACATATTCCCCTATGAGTTAAAACCTATGGACAAGTTGGAAGAGGGGTACTTCTGAAAGCTCAGGTGAAATGTCAGTGGAGTCTGGGGAGGTCTCATGGAGAACAATGAGCTGTTCAGGCCTAGAGGACCTGCTATTCAATGAGAAAAACCAGCCTTTAGGCCCATCCAACACCCCTGGGCCGGGAAGTCTTAGTAAGGTTTAGCAGATGGTGAGTGGCGTTAACTATCTGAATTAAGAAGCTGTCCTTACATCAGGGTTTCCATCTGATTGATAGGTTTAGGGCTCGGTCACCTTATAGGGAAGAAGACATTAGGAAGTACTTGGGGCAGCTCAGTAAAATGGTGTTCCTAGTGAGCCTGATCCTGCACCCCACCCCCATCTGACATTCGCAAGTCAGTCTGGACAGTCTAGCAGTATGTCTTGAGAGTGGCTTGATCTGGCTAGGGACATTGAGAGAGTGTAGCTTTAAAATTTGACGGTCCTGTTCAATACCTAGCCTGATCTCATTTGCAGAGGGTTGGCTGATCATAGCATTCCTCTGGGACATGGCTATAGGCAGCAAAAGAACCCTGGGAAGAGCAAGCCCCAGGACACTCTGGGAAATAAGCTAGATTTGGTTTCGGAGACACTGGGTCTGGCTAGAGGGTAAGTACAAAGGTTCCTGCCATGGGGGCAGAGGGGGAAGAGCCATCAGGGTTTTTCTATCCTTTGCAGTAGCCTGGCCTCCTCTGTCTGACAGGAGCCTCCATCAGGAATCCGCCAGAAACTTTGGAAGGTTGAAAAGCCAAATTTTGGAAATGCCAAAGATAGAGGGGGTTGCCATAGAGCGAGATGGGGTGAAGAGTTTGAGATGGGAGTTGTGAACCCAGTTTGGAATGCCCTCGAGTTAGGCCACAGAGGGGTAGGTAAGGTAACCCTGAATGGTCCCTTCCATTTTGAGGTTAGTAAAGAGGAGGAGGTGTGGGGGGGAGAGAAGAGGACTCAGTCTCCCGGAGTCAGAGAAGAGCATGAGGCCTTCGGATTGGGCAGCAGTTGGTCAGCATGGGCTCATGGGAAGGAGTGTAAGAGAGGGGTCTTTAGATAAGGGAGGAGGTGGGGGTAGGTGAGCTAGAGTAGGAGGGAGCATGGGGACACCTGACATTAGCTTGAGGGGGAAATGGCCTCCTCCGTCTGACAAGAGCAGGGCTGCAACCCTAGTGGGGCCCAAGGGAGGAGTTTCAGCCTGTCTAAATGTAATTCTATCGACAGCTTCGTCAAGGTTGATTTTAGGGTTCAGTTTGTTCCACCTTTCCAGACATCTGAAGATGGGGAATGTAAAAGTGCCCGGGAATGTTTAGGGCCTTTGAAATAATTTGGGAGATTTGAAATGTAAGTTCCAGGCCATTACCTGTCTGCAGTGAGCAAGGTGACCCCAAGTGGGGAATGATTTTTTTTTCTATTAAGGTGTCAGCTACTGCTCGGGCCCTCTTATTAGCCTCTGTCCAGCTGCTGAAGGTTTCTAGAAAGATGTGGCATGCTAGACACCACGTAGTCCTGAAAAAGAGGCTTGGGGAGTGGAAGGACAGAAGCCACACTCAAGGTGAAGCAACTGCAACTTTATTCAGCCGTGCTGCATATTTATACAGTTTTCACACTAAAGAACATTTGTGCACCCTATGGTATTTTAAGATACCATAAACAGAAACAAAGCAAAGAATAGTTTACTTATGAACTCCTTACAATGTACCGCCAAGTTTCCCAAGGACAGAATAACATCCCATTATCAAGAGAACATTACAAGGAAGAGCTATAATGAGAATCAGAGCTATGTTCCTCAAGGCACTGACCTGACTAAAGAGGCACATGTCCTTAAAGGAACCCTTCAGGAGCAGGCAGCTCCAGTTAACTCATTCCCAGATGGGCAGCTCCTCACAGAAAGACCAGAAGATATTTAAATCTCCTTACTGTGGGCATGTGGGTGACGTCCATCTGCCAGTCAGACGCAGGCAAATGGCCTCAAGCTTCATGGACTGGGAAGGCAAGTGGTGAAGTTTTATGTTGGGATTGGGCCTTTGGCAGATGTGGCAAGAGACAGAGAGGGTCTTTAGAAATTTTGAGTCCTCAAGAAGAGGGGGATATAGGACTTAATGTGTTCATAGAAAAAAGACTATTAATTTCTCTATTTCATTTTTTTTATTAATGGTAAAAACCAAAATATCTACTCTAGGCTTATTTAACATATGGACTTTGTATTTTAGATAGATGTTTATATTTTCCTCATGCCCCTAGGAAAGATCCACACTCCTAAGTTATAAAACTTGTCTTACTTCATTCCAAATTACAATAACTATTTAAGTTTATCTAGAACTAAATTCAAGGTACAAATTTTATATACAACTTACTATATTTATTTTTGGTAATTCAATTAAAGTCAAAATTAAATCTAATATCAGAAACAAAATGAATTTCTTTTTTGCCATAGTCCCTTTAAATAACTTTTGTCAAAATTAATGATGACAAATCTTTTCTTAGTATTTAAATACTTGTACTATTGTTTATAACTTAGCTGATGATACTATGGCTGATGGTAGGCCTTTACTCAATTTTATTAAATAAAAAAAGGGGGAAAAAGAACCACATAGGATGCACTAGATCTTACAAATATTTCAAAAATTTTCTTAACTGTGATGCTGAGAGTCTTACTTCTACTGAATATGATTTAGTAAAGTATTCAGATTTTGAAGGAGAGGTAAAACCTGTCATCATGATAATAATTGAAAGCCTGACACAAAAAGGAAAATTTTCAGCTGCAAAATTTAGAGCCCTGAAGCTTCACAGGCTTGTCAGGTATGTAAAAATTATGTCCAAAGTCCTATGGACCCATTTCTCTGGTCCTCCTTTAATATGCTTTGCAGTGTGGACTGGAAAAGTCCACCCATGTAACTAGATTAATTGTATGGCTTATAATGGTCAGTTATACTTCTATGTTGATCCTATGGTAAACAGACTCTCTGCAAGTATCTTTACAGAAAAGGACAGCATATAAGAAAAGTAAACCAGCAAATTATGCTGGTCTTCAGGAACTAAGACTATATATCTGCACAATTGTCAGACAGATAATTAAAACAGATTTTTCCTATACAGGCCAGTTATTTACATAACAGATCCAAGAAGGTATTGTTGCCCTAATCATTCTACAATAGAAATTGGTACCTTTCCTAAGTGGACCGATTGTGCAAATATCTTGCCAGTGCAACATAGAGTGTCTAGAAATAATGGGCCTATTTTAGAGTGGTCTCCCAGAATTGACAAAGATGATTATACAAGGATGCCATAACACCTGGAGGTTTATTGGTAATACACTAACCCTCAGTGAGATGGCACTCAAAAGGATGTTTTGATGTTTGTCTTCAACCTTCAGAATATTTACATCACTGACAGACCTAATAGACTCCTTAACTGAGAGAATTAAGAGAAAGGATGATGAATATCCTGTAGCCTGTATGAATACAATTTATCTTATCATACACTAGTTATTGCCAGATGATATTTCAGAACTATAAAATGCTGAAGTTAACAAACAGGTTTGAAACAGGTGCATGCCAATTAACCAGACCTATTCCAGCTCCTGGTCTCGTGATCCTTGAGTGACTACATTATATTATTCCTTGTTCCTACAATTACAGGCTTTATGGCTATGTCTCAATTTACAACATGTGGATGTTCCTAATAATTTAAACATAAGTGCAGATAGAAGGATTGAAACTAAGTTAAAATGCTCTAGAATCCACTGTAATGAATATTGCAAATTAGCGCTCTGCTCTATGGATTGTGGAAAGGCTTAATGCCATGCTAAACAAAAATGTCTATGTTACTATGGCCAAACACAATGCTTCTCAATAAAATGGAAAAAAAAAATATTAAGAATCTTCTGATGAGTGTGATAGAGTAATAATAATAACCTGGATCTTCTAAAGTTATGTTATTGAAATCATGTATTCTACTAATTCTTTTTGTGTTTCCATAGTAGGGCATGATGACCTTGGTCCAAGAATCCAGTGGCTGAAAGATACAATTCCTCAGTTGCCCTTTTAATATATACATTAAGAAATGGTGGAAGCCAATCTGAATAATCACAGCTTCCAGTCCTGAAGCAGCAGGCTCTAACCAATCACTACATTTTGTAGTGACTTGGGGTGTTGTCACAGCTTGGATAGCAAAACCTGTCTTCAGATGTAGTCACCTAATAGGTTGAGGCACACTCACCTGCTCTATTGAAATGCTACTCTTTTGCCCTTTTGTGATAGAATGTTCCATGGAGCCTACCCTGTGTATTCACTGTATGCATTTAAAGATGTCCAGCAGTTCCCTCTCTTTCCAAGGATCCTTAAAGTCACAGAGCCATCTCTGGAATATTGAAAATGGTTCTTCTGTATGGACGGATGCTTTCTTTGTTGTTTTGTTGAGTTCTTGGAAGAGTCAGATTTTGTGAACCCAGCATTAGGTCACCAGCTAGGGCAGTTGGCAAAAACAGGGGTTGCAGCTTCTCTGTCTTCCTGAGGATGAGTGTCTGAACACAGCTCTGATGATGTGGCCACGGAAGACCAAGATGAAGACCAAGGGAGAGAGCAAGATGCCCATGGCCAGGGTGAAGGCGATGCCCTCCACAGCAGTGCTGATGTAGGCCAAGCGGATCCAGGTGGGCATCTCACACGGGACAGGAAGTGGTTCACCTTGTTGTGCAAAGTCATTGGGGATATGACCAAAGAGTTGGCCACCACAGAGCCAAGGTAAGACCAGGCAGAGTTGTGGATGCATAATAGCCATAGAGTGCAGGAACTTGCAGATGGCCACAAACCTGTCAGAGGCCATGATGGCCACCAGCAGTCACTCCACTCCATGAAGGCCCAGGAACAGGAAGAGCTGGACTTTGCAACCTCCATGGCTGATTGTCATGGCCACTCAGGTTGTGGAGCAGCTGGGGATGGAGCTGGTGGTGAAGCTGAGGTCCAGGAAGGACGGGGAGATGGGGAAGAAGTATACAGGTGTGTGGAGGTGGGGATTCAGCTGCGACACCAGGATGATGGTGTGTGGCCCAGTAGTCAGCAGGTGGGCTACCAGGATGACCACAACGAGGACCCTCTCCAGGTAGAGGGTGGTCAAAAAAACCCAGAAGGAGGAAGTGGCCCTGGGGGTTGCCATTGTTCTCACCCATCTCTACTGCACTTGAGGAGAGGTGTCAACACCAGTAATGACAATGGCTGATGCTGGAGTATGGACTCCTAGCCAGGCCTAAAGAAGCACAATATGGGTTTATTTACTCACAATAAATAAACAGTGGTGTGGAGGCTCTGCTATGGTTATTATGATTATCTCCAACCTCCAGAAGAAGAAACAGGCACCCATGTGCTAAGTAAACGTCATCTGTAGAGAGGCAGAGGTGGTCTGCACACAGGAAATGTGGCTGACATCTTCATCTTTATTCACACCTGGTACTCTGTCATTCCAGAGAGGCAAGACCCACACCTGCCAAATTCCAACCTTTGCTTCTCTCACAAGCCACAAGTTCCTGAGCTCCTGTCAAAATCAGAGGCACAAAAGAAGGCTCCAAGCAACCGCCTGATAAAATTTATGAAACACCATATACAGCTGATCTTTCAACATCGTGGGTTTCAAACACAAGGGCACACTCATACAGAAATCTTTTTTAGTAAATTAAACATGTTTAGAGACTTGCAACCATTTGATAAAATCAAAGACAGAACATGTGACTAAATATATAAATTTTAAACACAAATCTAGGATGTCATGAATGCATAACATCTGTGCAGTTATTATGACATTTTATCACTTACTAATATAAAATATACAAAATACTTATAAAAAAGTTAAAATGTATCGACATTTCCCCCAACAGAGACCATGCATTGTGCCAGTTGTAAAGAAGAGAAATGGAAACCAAAGCAAAACTGCAGCAGGCATCATCGCTGCAGGAGAGGAACTCAGGGAGCCTGGCCCTGTGCCCTGACCTCAGCCACCCCTGTGGTGGGAGACATGTGTCCTCCTCAATTACACAATGGGGACAGGATTCTGAGTCTCTGGTACATGTGTACAGGTTACCTGCTCAGGCTACTGACTCCCAAAATGAAACACAGGCTCCTGGGAGCACCAACAGTCCTGACACCTGTGACTCTCCCCTCATAGTGGAGAGGAAATGACCTAGCAAACACCCCCCACAAAATGCACCCTGCACATTGAACTTCACCTGGAGGAGCCAGAGAAGTGCTCAGAGGAACATCCTGGGTCCTCAACCCTAGGGAGCCCCTCACCCTCCTCACCCAGCATCCAGATTGTTCTGATGTCAGATAAAATATTTAAAAATCTACCATAAAATCAAGTTAAAAATAATATAAAAATGAGACATCTTCTATGATAACACATTCACCATTATCTTATGCAATTTCCAACCTGGGAAGTAAACAATAGTCATGTAGTTGTACTCCATTAGGTCATGGCTCAGACTCTGAGCCTGTGTGGGACAACTTCAAATAACACCCAGTTAAAGCCTGTGACGTGCCCACCCCAGAGCTTGGACAGGGGTCAAGAGCAATTTTTGCTTCTGTAGACCATGGGACAGTGGGACCCGGTGAGCACTGCTGGGCCCGGACACTGACTGCCTCACGTTCGTCCCACAGCTTTACCCAAGAGAAGCGATTGCATTTGTGCTGACTGCGCAGGAGACAGCCCCCTGGGGTGCTCTGACCATCACATGCTGGGCAGCTGGCCTCCAAGTCCACCCTGAGCTGTGAATTCTGTTTTTTCTAAAAATCCCTCTCCTAGTGATTTAGGGGTTTAGGAGCTGGTTGCAGGGAGGGTGCTGGTACAGAGGGCAGATCCAGCACTTAGGGCCATGGTGCCTGCTGCCCCCGACATCCATGGTACTCATTTCCTTCAGAGGCTAGTGCTTGGTCCAGTTACTGAGCAGATCTGCTGAGAGCCTACTGTGCCACAGCCCCTGAGCCAGGGGTTAGACAGGTGATGCAGTAGGTCCCAGCTTGTCCCTAAACAGCACTCACTCGTGCTGATGGGCCCAGGCCTCAAGGGTTCCTAGTTGTTTGGGGTCTTTTGCTAAAGCCATGGAAGCCCCAGCTCTTCTCATTCACCATTGTCCACTCTCCACCCTGGGCTCCTCCTCTCAGCCCTCTGCTCCTCCTGAGCCCACTGTGGGAGCTCCAGAAGGGGACCTGGCCTCATGCCACACCCACTGGCCTCTCCCCTGGTCCAGACAGAGTCTGAGTCCTCACTCCTCCCTACACACTTGCCAGAGGGCCTGAGCTTCCGGAGCCCTCTTGTCTCTGCTGCTGCCCCGATGACCCGGGCAGGCTCCCTCCAGGGCTGGTCCTGCTGCTCAGTCTGTGCACAGTGTTCCAGAGCCTGAGGGCTATGGTAGCATGTCCTTGGAGTGACCTCCTCAGTACTGCTGCCCGGCTGTCCCTCTGTCCTTCCTCTCTGTTCTATTTCCCTTTCTGCTACTATTGCCTTCATAACCTCATAGCATACATTTGACCTTATTCTATTTTTTAAGAGAATTTTTTTAATATTTATTTTTTAGTTTTATTTTTTCGGTGAACACAACATCTTTGTTTGTAAGTGGTGCTGAGGATCGAACCTGGGCCGCACGCATGCCAGGCGAGCGCGCTACCGCTTGAGCCACATCCCCAGCCCCTTGACCTTATTCTTAATCAAATGTAAAGAAGAGCTGGGCATGTGGATCAGTGGTTAAGTGCCCATAGGTTCAATACTACATGCCAGAAAATTAAAATTAAAAAAAAAATGTAAAAAGAATGTTTCTGATTGTACCTTCGGTATTCTTTCTAAGACATCTTTTTCTCTCCCAAGATCATCAATATTTCCTTTTTTTCATGTTGCCCTGAGAATTTTAGTAATTTCAGTATTTGCATCTATGTGTGCTTCATGAGTGTATTGTTTTTTTTTTCACTTTTTAAAATGTGTTCTTTTTTGATATACGTGACATTAGAATATATTTTGAAATATTATACATACATGGAGTATAACTTATTAGGAGCCAGGCTTTTGGTTGTACATGATGTGAAGTTACCCTAGTCTCTAGTCATATATTAACATAGAAATATTTTGTCCCATTCAGTCTACTCCCTTTTCTATGCCCTCTGCCTCCCATCCCATAATTTCCCTTTGTCTAATCCAATGGACTTTTATTTTTTCCTCCCCCCCGTGTGTGTGTGTTTGTGAGTGTGTGTGTGTGTGTGTGTGTGTCTGTGACATTTTCTTTATCCATTCATCTGCTGAAGGTCACAAGAACTACCATGAATTCAGCTGCTATAAACATTGATTTGACTGAGCTACTGTAGTTTGCTGATTTTAATTCCTTTTAGTTACAAATTGAGGGGTGGAATAATTGGGTTAAATTACGTTTCTCTTCCAAATTTTCGGAGGAATCTTCACACTCTTTTCCAGAGTGGTTGCACCAATCTGCAGTCCCACCAGCAATGTATGAGTGAATCTTTTCCCCACATTCTCACCAATATTTACTGTTACTTGTATTCCTGGTAAATGCCCTCCTGACTGGAGTGAGATGGAATGGCAAGGTAGTTTTAATTTGCATATCTCTAATTGTTAGATATGTTGAACTTTTTTTTTCTATATTTATTGACCATGAATGACTGTATATTTAATGTGTGACTGGTGCTGGGACTCCAGCTTCATCATTTTGCAGGACAAATTTTTGCATTTTATAGAAGCATTTTAGAAAGTAATTCTCTCTTCATTGATGTTTTTAATCCATTTGCTATAATGAACTGTTCACAATTGTGCACTTCATTCTATCTTCAAATGTTTTCATTGGTTTATAAGACTCTTTTCTCATGAAAGAGCTTGGTGGGAGACACCTCATACCAAAACCTCATAAATTTTGGAGAGAAATCTGCCCAAATCATTGAAAATTGTTGGAAGTTCCAAAAAAGATGCTAAGAACAAAACATACAGTCTTAAAGACAGCGGGCTGATCCTATGACCTCCTGGGAAAATTGCTGATAGAGTTGTTTGTTTTTCTTCTGGCATCTGAGGTCTAACTTAAGTGGGTATTAGAAGAGTTCAGTCTGCATGTTGTTTCAGTGGTGCCATTACTGATATAATGGGCAAGTGCTGACATTTGCTTTCAAGCAAACTAAGTTCAGAGAGATGCAAAAGTTCTCCAAGGAGATGGGTGTGAAAAAACAGTGCACTAGGGTTCTGATTGCCTCCACCATTTGCAGCCTGGAATGAGGTCAGGGCCTGCACTCAGCACCTCTGATTAATTCAGTATCCTTCAGGGCCTTTTCAGGGAAAGCAACTGACAAGAACAGCAGAGATTGTACCTTAGTGCATTCAATCTTCGATACCAAGATACCTTAAGGTAGAAAGCGTATTTAAAATGTAAACCAATATCTACATATTCAGAGTCTGGTGAGGGCTGCATTCTTGTTTAACATGGTGCCTTCTTCTGTGTCTTCACTTGGAGGAGGGTGAACAAACTCACTAGGAACCATTTGTCAAAGGTCCTGATTCAATTGAAGAGTCCCTACATTCATGACATGATAGTCACTTTCCACAAGTCTTACCTCTTAAAACCATCAATACAAGGTTATGATTATGATACCTGAGTTTTGGAGGAAACAGACATTCTCCCCATAGCACATTCCCATCCATATTCATATCTGAATTCTGTATTTTACCTCCTACCCCCTTGTACTCTCCTTCCCAGGGCTGCCTTGGTGCACAGACCTCTTCACATTCACAGAGTTCCAGTCCCAGGAGGGCTCTGTGAGAGCTTCAAGGCTATGCTGTGCTGTGTTGGGCTAGTCATCATTTTATATCTGAGCATGCATGAAGGCTGAGGATCTTAGCAGGGGACAGCATTATTACAGAGTTCAGTTTAGCAGCAGGGCTCACACATTTGCTCTATGTACAGGTTTGTACACGGAGATATTATTTTGTCCTTCTCACATGGTGCTAAAACACTTCTTGGACAAATTCATGGTTCCTAGTTGCCAAGGGACCAAAGGATGGACTGAGTTCAGATACAGTAGTTATGGCAGCAGCAGCAGATGTTACAGAGAAGTCAAACATTTGCCCAGGAGAGATATGAATCTCTGGTGGCAGTGGCAGTGGAAGTAGCCAATGTGAGAAGCTAGTTTTCTCTCCTGTTTCAGAACACTTCCCTGTGGAATCTGCAACAGGCTTACCATCTCATATGAAAGACAGGATGTTCTTGGGAACTTAGGTATTATGCTTCACTAGGTACTTATAACTAAATAGAAGTGCTCACATGATCATTGCAAGAACACCTAACAGGGACGTATTGCAGATCCGACATTTTGAATTCTAAGGATGGGAGCACTCTTCCTATGAGATGAATATTCACAGGTTGAGATACAGAAATAAAATTTAAAGTTTATTGAACGATTTTAGAGATAAAAAGTAAGTAAGATTTGGCTTCAAAATGCTATTGTAAAGAGACAGATGAACCATTAAGAGTAGAAATCATTAAGACTAAAGAAAAAATTAAGTGTACTTTGTAATTCAAGATAAGATGTAAAACATAGCTAGGCTGAAGCATGCACACATTCTCTTTTTTGTATAATATTTACAAGTTAGAAATACTGTGAGAATCTTTTGAAAGCTGTTGATACATTTTGTATTTAAATTTAAATAAGAGTATAACTTAGGGTGGGAAATTTGCCTTATAGGTGCATGTCTGTGGTTTGGACACTCAATACTGCCAAAAAATGTGTGTGTGTGTGTGTGTGTGTGTGCTTCTTTATTTATTTATTCTTTTTTTAATGTTTAAACTCTGAATGATACAAAATTCATTTCCAGCAAGAGTTACATAGTATTTGAACATAAATTACTTCTTGAGAATTGTAAATTTTGCAGATTCATATAATTTTTATGAGAAAATTATACCAAATGATTTTCAGTTAGAAATATTTTGGAAAAAAATTAGTAAAATAAGCTGAAATTTTTTGTCAAGTTTAAATATTATTAACATCATCTTGTAATATGTGCTAAGTATGAGTGAAACTCTACATCATCTTGTAATATGTGCTAAGTATGAGTGTAACTCTTGGTGCATCATTGCTTTCTATAACCCATTTCAGTAACTGTATGAGATGTGGCAAGTAAAAAGTAAACCCTCATTTGGCAGACATTGTGGGATTCACTAGGAATAGAGGTCATGTGAGAAGTCAATGGATTCTGTGTGGTGGGTGAGGAGGATGACAGAAAGGGCTTCATATTCCTAACTCCACTCATTAGACTGAACCATGGCTTGTACGTCTTATGGCTCACCTGTCCTCACCCTTGATCTCTGCTTGAACTTCCCAGTCCTCACTGATGTTTACTTCCTTAGGAATGAGCCCCTATAAAGTAGCATTAATTTGACATGTGATATTTAGAACAAAGACTTCAATATCCCAAATGAGTTCTCTGCTGAATCCTATAATAATTTTCTTAAATTGAAAGAAAAATAACTCATAATGATTAAATTTATAAAATGAGAGGAAGAATATACAAAATCTACTGCATTTGATTAGAGTTATTACTCAGAAAAAAATGATTCTTTGTTTTGAATTTGCACAAATAATAAATAGAAAAATATAAGAAGAAAAATTGAATAAAATTTTATTCTAATGCCCATCCAGGTAGAAAATTTCCAATCTTGTTTCAATTAGACCAAGAAAAAAATCTCCTTATTGATAGTAAATTAGCAGAAAATGAACACACCTAATATCCATAAATAAACTTACAAATTATTATATGCAATTGTTTTCCCAGAACATAGACATAAAAAAATTATGTAAATGCATCCAATAAAGGTCCATATTACAAAATTCTTTAAAAATGTTCACAGTGGGATCTATTTTTTTTCCATATTTATTCATTAAGATTTATTACCAGAATTTCACTTTTATTATTCACTGTAAGGAAATATGGTTTTTCCTTCTCAAGAGGTGCTTTCTCAGCACTTCCAGGTGCAGCACATCTTAAGTCAGGAAACATATTTTTTTTGTTGTTCTAAAATTTATACTGAATTTTTACTGCCAAGACCTCACATATTTAGTCAGGAAATTCATACTCTGGCTTTTCACTGTTCACCTCCATCTAGTCTCCTTTTGGTCTTCATCCAATCTCCAGAGTGTTGTAGAATGTCGTTCCCATGTCTGATATTTATCCCCATGTTCACTTCAGATTCCCAGCTGTGCCCAAGCTCTTCACAAACAGCATTTGTGTTATGTCTCTGTGCTTCTGTGATGCTTATGCACCAAAACCACAGATTTATGGGCCCTTCAAAAATCATGTGACAGAAAACCTTTCATTTGCCTAAGTGGAAGAAGGAACTGTCATCCTGACAATATTCAGATCAGAGGAGTATAGGGGATTTTGTTCTTCATGAAGTAGATCATTGGACAATTTTGAGAGGTACTCCCCAAGTTTCTGTGATTTTTTTGGCTTATGTATTATGTTAGAGCTGAAGTTTAACAGACTTGAGTAAAGCTCACATAATGAAACCTAAAGATGCAAACAATTAATCCTGTGTGCACATGCATGCACAAACACACACTCACACTCACACACACACACACACACAAAGGATACTCTCACTACCACCCAGCCACAAACAAGTGTATTTGCTAGGTTGGAAGTGACTGAAAGAATGGTCACTTTACAGGAAATTTCACAACTTTGGGGAAGACTCAGCTGTCATTAAATCAAAACACCATGTCTGTTTAATTTTTTTTTCCCTTTATTTTATTTATTCATATTTATATGCTGCTGAGGATTGCACACAGGGTCTCACACATGCTAGGTGAATGCTCTTCTGCTGAGCCACAATCCCAGCCCCATGTCTTTTTAATTTTAAGAGATAAAGAGAAAAGGCTATTGGAAAATTAATTACAATGATTGGCAAAAATATGAAATACAATTTTATAGGTCAAACTGGATAAATCTAACAAAAGGAAGATGAGCCAGAAGCAACAGCATGAGATAATTGACGTTAAGAAAAAAATAGAAAACAGGGGCTGAGGCTGGGGCTCAGTGGTAGAGCACTTGCCTAGCACGTGTGAGGCCCTGGGTTTGATCCTCAGCACCACATAAAAACAAATAAATAAAAGAAAACAGAAAAGAGAGACATAATAAAAGAGAACTAATGGATGCTTACAGACATTCATAGAAATATGTATAAAAATAATAATGCAATGTTTATATATATATGTATATATATCTTTACCTAATATAAAAGAAAAAACTTTTAAATGAACTTCAGTTATTTTAAACTTGGACGGACAAATGTATTTTTTTGTTTAATTAGGTAGAATCCTGAGTATTTATTGAGCAATAGATATTTAATTATGGTATGAACTTTAAAAATTGGTAAAAAAATTGAGAACAGTAAATTATTCTTTAAATATCATTTCAAACCAACATGAAAAGAACAGATTAGATTGATAACCTCATGTATCTAACTAAGTTATTAGGAAGTAAAAACATTCTATGTAAAAATCACATGATACTACAATAATTTGTCATTAATTCACATTAATTACTGAGAGTTCCCAGAGAAGGAACTGTCCCTCATGGCCTTTGCAATATTATTATTTTTTAAATCCAATACATGCTTTTGACTGAACTTGATCATTTCACAGCATTCTTGAACTGCTAAACCATGCCTGAGAATCCGAAGAAGAAAATGGTATCATGGACAGTTCCAACCACCCATCGAAACAGTTTATTAAAACCTAACCCATATGCAACTCATTGAGTTGCTTAGAAACTCTATTTGTGAAAGCTGGCTTTGAAATCACAATCCTCCTGTCTCAGCATGCTGACAAAATAAGATTTCAGCTGTGTACCACTACACCTGGTGATTGAAAAGCATTTTGAGAATTTTACACTTTTTCATAAAATTATAACAAGTGTTTAAATTTAAGTCTGCTGCAGGTCTTCCAAATGTCAAGGACACTATGTCATTAAATAAATCTCTTTATATTCATCCCAGTTCATTCCACAAAAGCATCTCACTACGAAATTTTGTGGGAAAATTCATGTGTGAAATAAAATGTGTCTCAAGGCCCAAGAGGTTACTTGTAATGGGGTTTGGCATCCATATCATGTCATCAGTATAGCAAAGGATCTTTTAATTCTTATTTAATCAAAGGATCTTTTAATTCTCTTCCTACTGGCTCAGATACTCACCTAAACACATCAGAAGGTGGCCATCCACCTGCCAGCTATATGCCTACACTATTGACCAGAAGTGGTAGGCACATCCTCACAGAAGATACTATGGCCCTAACAGAAGTCTGATTTCTGCACTGATGTACTCACCAGGACTAAACTCTACAGAGAATGTTCCCACCCCAGAAAATTTCCATTCACTCATATGCTTCACACTGGGCAGGAGCAAGCATGCAACCCTTGCCTTCCGCAAAAGGATTTATCACATAAAAATTCTGACTGCAACAAGTGATTATATACCACTACGCAATATTTCTATTTAATCAGAAATATCAAATTAGGCAATTGCCAAAATGTCTTATTAGGTGGAATGAAAGTTTTCAGTACTCCTGGGGAGCTTTCAAAACTATCTTTTAAAGACTTAAGTGCATATTTGGTAGCTTAAGCTGCATTTATTGAAAACAGAAGTGCCACAGCACTGTCTTTTGACCATTTGTTTCTAAATGAACAGTATGAGATGCACCCCTAAAGGCTGGTAACAGAGATAGCAGTGACAATCACCCCATCTTTAGTATGTTTGATACATTTAATACTTGGACACAAGTATGTAAGAAACTCTTATCAATGACCACACAAGATCCATGACACTAGAAAACTAGAGTGTGGGTGAGGTTTAACCCAGGACAATCCAGTGAAAACCTTACCCTGAGCAGAAATCGCTTTCTCCACAGCATGGACTGTACAATGTAGATCTGGTTGAAGGCTTTAGGTAGCACCTGAAGTAGAGCCACAGGCATCCTCTGACACTTGTCAAAGGCCATTTGGTTCGACTCTAGAGATTGGTGAATTCAGGAGCCATTTTTTAAAATTCTCATGCATGTTCCAGCAATATACTATAAAATCGTTCCAAGTGAAAGCAAAAATGGCCTTAATGTGGACCACCAAAAAAGCACTAACCAAATAAAAATTACTAAGAGATAAAAAATCATTCCATCCTCAACCCCTTTTCCCACTTTACTCATTTTTGGTTAAATATAATTTGTGGTAACCTCAGACTAAACTGAAACCTTAAATTATAAACCACAGCCATTTATAGATGACATGAATACAGTTCATATCCTGGTGGCATGTTTCAGGAAGCATAATACAACCAGCCTAACATGCAGAGTCTTCAATGAGATGGAGCACATGGCAGGTCAATGTGGATCACTTAAATCTCACTCTTACAGCAGATGAGAAGCCAGGTTCTCTGCTGGAAGCCACGCTCTTTTTACTTTGTAGGGTACCCGGGATAGGGGAAGAGTGTGTAAGGGCTCCACACGTCAGGCAGAGTTGCCCACCCTGTGGCACACACCTGGGAAACCTCAGGGCAGCGTACCATGGTTCCACAGTAAGGTAAGATGCCCTCACCATGGCGTAGACCTGGGATCAGGTTTTCAGAAAACATACAGGACCTGGGCATGCTGGCATGTGTCTGTAATCTCAATGCCGATAGCATAAGAATTGAAATTTTAAACTCAGCCTCAGAAACACAGTGAGGCCCTCTATCAAAATAAAAAATAAAAAGGGCTAGGGATTGGTTTCAGAGCTTAGGCACTTCAGACTTGATGATGTTGATGATGTAATTTTTCTTACCCTCGTCATTCTCTGAACCTAAGAATTATATCCAAAACCTCTCACAATGTTTCTTTGTCACAACATATATAAAACTCATAAAATATTTGTGGACAAAATATCTGAACTAAACATGGGCCTGGAAAAAGGTTTTTTGATTATGAGACCAGAGTTTTAAATATATTTTATTGGCTGACTCCTTTATTGGAAAAGGTGGACTACATGAGAGAACACATACTTACAGAAAATAGAAAAATGAAAACTCTAAATTTTTCCCATATATTTCTATGTATAAAATTATAATGCATACAAGATTTTACACACAAGTGTATGCACAGTATATGTCATAATGTTTGAGAGTTGACTACAGATGAAAAAAAAAAAAAAACATAAAAACAGGAAAATTGAATCTAATAATAAGACAGATTTAACCCAGAAAGGATGACGCTTTCTTGTCTTCATGCTGATGCCATCCTTTGCCCACTCCAGGGTGCATTTCATTACCTATTAATAGACAGGGGAGAAATGAAGGAACACACACTTTTCCACACCTATAATCATTTTCTAAAAAAAAAAAAAAAAAACAGTTGATTGCTGAAGGCACTGCATGACTATATCAGGGGGAGGCAGGAGGATCACAAGTTCAAATCCAGCCTCAGCAACTAAGGAAGTAAGCAATCCAATTAGAACATTTCTCAAAATTGAAAATATATATATATATAAAGAACTGTGATTTGGCTCAGTGGTTAAGTATCTCTTGGTTGAATCTCTCATAACATAACAAACAAATAAATAAAAGAAAATAAAAATTTCTTCAAGTCTGAAAAAGTCCAACTAAATCGGAATCAACTGAAGGTCCCACTACATTTCTACATACAAGGCTTTTCTACACTGAGTTTTTCCATGATGCTCAAAGGGACATGAAAAGTTGAAAGTGTTACAACCTGTTTTAAAGAGCAGAACTTTTGTCCTTGATATGAATCATTTTGTATTACAGAAACTGGGAAAGTTGAACACAGCCCCACATTGCTTATCCACAGGATTGTTTACAGTATGAATGCATTCATAAAACTAAACAAATTAGAACACTTGAGCCCTTTTTATTTCTTACATGCATAGAATGTATTCATTTTGGCCTGAGTCTTTCCAAAAGAATCTTCCCGGTCCACAGAGGAAACTGAAAAGATAAGAACACTTCCCACATTTCTTATATTCACAGAGCTTCTCTACATGAGTAGTTTCATATGTGAGAAGAAAAATTAGTCAGAAATATATTTTGATGGGTTGTAGCAAATCTCCCAAATTCAGAGGGCTTGTTTTCCAGTGTGAGGGAAATGGCTTTGAAGGCAACAGAGAAAATGGACTGATTTGTCATATATTTTTTATATTTAAAGGGTTATTCAGTCAGATGTGGTGATATCTGCCTTTAATCTCAGACATTCGGGAGGCTAAGGCTGAAGGATCACAAGTTTGAGGCCACTTTCAGCACCTTCACAAGACTCTAAGGAACACAACAAATAACTACCTCAAAATTTAAAAAAAAAGAAATACAAATGTTGCTCAGTGTTAGAGTTCCACCAGGCTAAAGCTCCATTACTATATATATATACATACATACTTGGCAGTGGGAGCCTTTTCTTGTCTTTGAAGGTGGCAAGAAATACTGATTTATCCACATTTCACATTCAAAGGATTTTTCTCCAGTAAATTTTCTACATATTTATGAGGGAAACAGTAGTAACAGTAGACTTTGCCAATTGTTTTCATGAGCAAAATCTCTCTACAGTATGTGTTCTTCAATGGGTGTAAAGATGAGGTGATGTAGCAAAGGCCTTTTCACATTTTTGATATTCATAGGGCTTCTCTACAGTATGCAATTTTTCATGTTGGTGAAGGTTAGAGGATGTAGCAAAGGCTTTACCACATTGTTGACATTCATAGGGCTTCTCTCCACTATGTGTTCTTAAATGATTTTGAAGGTAAGAGGACCGAGTGAAGGCTTTGCCACATTGTTCACATTCATAGGGCCTCTCTCCAGTATGAGTTCTTTTATGTGTTTGAAGGTGAGAGGACTGAGTGAAGGCTTTTCCACACTGCTCACATTCATAGGGCCTCTCTCCAGTATGTGTTCTTAAATGATTTTGAAGGTAAGAGGACCGAGTGAAGGCTTTGCCACACTGCTTACATTCATGGAGCTTCTCTCTTGTATGAGTTTTTACATGTACGTGAAATTTACAGGATCTAGCAAAGGCTTTTCCACATTGTTTGCATTCATAGGTCTTCTCTCCAGTATGCGTTCTTTTGTGGTTTAGAAGACGAGAGGACTGAGTGAAGGCTTTGCCACACTGATTACATGCATAGGGCTTCTCTTCAGTGTGAGTTCTTCCGTGTCTGTAAAGATCACTGGATGTAGCGAAGGCTTTTCCACACTGCTTACATTCAAAAGGCTTCTCTCCAGTATGCGTTCTTCTATGTTTCTGAAGGTCAGAGAACTGAGTGAAGGCTTTGCCACACTGCTTACATTCATGGAGATTCTCTCTTGTATGAGTTCTTACATGTACTTGAAATTGACAGGATCTAGCAAAGGCTTTTCCACATTGTTTGCATTCATAGGGCTTCTCTCCAGTATGCGTTCTTTTATGGTTTAGAAGATGAGAGGACTGAGTGAAGGCTTTGCCACACTGATTACATTCAAAGGGCTTCTCTCCAGTGTGAATTCTGCAGTGTCTGTAAAGATCACCGGATCTAGCAAAGGCTTTTCCACACTGCTTACATTCATAGGGGTTATCTCCATTATGTGTTCTTCTATGGTTTAGAAGATAGGAGGACTGAGTGAAGGATTTGCCACACTGCTTACATGCATAGGGCCTCTTTCCAGTGTGAGGTTTTCCTTGTTTATGAAGCTGATGGGATCTAGCAAAGGCTTTTCCACATCGTTTACCTTCATAGGGTTTCTCTCCAGTATGTGTTCTCTGGTGTATTCTGAATAAACAGGGATGAGCAAATTGTTTCCCACATAGCTTGCATTTAAAACGTGTATTCCCACTCTGCCTTATCGTGTGAGTTGGAAGACTTCTGAGTGTAATGAAGCATTGATCACCTTGTTTATATTCATAGAATTTCTTTCTAGAATGAGTCTCTTCATGTCTCCTCAAAAAAGATGGGAAAGGAAAGGCCTTCCCACATACCTCACACTGAAAAGATTGGCCTCCACTGTGTGTTCTCATGTGTCTTGGAACACCCGGGAGAGAAGAAAAGGCTTCACAACATTTTTGACCTTCATGGGGTTGCCATCCATGAGTTTTTTCATGCCTTTGAATGTCACGGGGACAACTGGTGACTTTCCCACACAGTGTACTTTCATGAGGTTCATCTGCAGATTGTATTAACATTTGTCTCTGAACACTTTCAAGAGAAACCAGAGATTGCCTGTACTGTTTAAATCCACATGGCTTCTCTTCACAGTCCTCGTGCTTGTAGAATTTGATTCCAGAGTGAGAACTGGTCTGCCTATAAAGGAAGGAAGGGCACATGAAGTCTTTTGCACACATGATGCAGTCACTTGGACTTACTCTATTACACTATTTCTATGCCCAGTTAAAAATTGGCATCTCATTGAAAGTTTCCCCAAACTAGCTTCTTTGCCTTTGAATTTCAAGATATAACTTCTTTGAAGAACAATACTCACATTATCAGTGCTTAATTCATGCATGATTTTCTATTTATTTATAGGTTTTAGGCTGACATTACTACTAACATCAGGGAAAGGCTAGAATAAGCTATCATTACTACTAACATCAGGGAAAGGCTAGGTTTTCTGACTTGTACAAAGTGCCTAAATCTAAAGAAATTGAAAGAAAGGAATCTTTCTCAACATAGCTTCCTTATGGCTAATATCCAGATAGTGTTATTCACATACACAATTTCATACCACTTTTTGCATGTCAGCAACTTTGAAAAGACTGAATATCTTTTACAGTTATGTAAATATTTTTGGTAAAAAATTTAAGAAAATAAGTACATTTCAACCTGTGCATATTTCTTTGGTTGGTTTGTTTTAAAATTTATATGATATTCTCAGATTCCCTCCAGGATTTCTCTTGTGACTATAATTACCTAAGATTGCTTCCAGAATTTTCGGCCTCATCTTCAATGTTCTTGTCATTCCATCTGTTTCCTAAAATGACAAACCAGAAAAATCTTTTTATAAATTTTGAGGAGCTAGTAATGCCTTTACGTGCTCTTTATGCTAAATAATTCACCAACTGATTGCCTTTTCAAAGTCTGCATAAATGACCAAAATCTTCATGAGTTCTCTAGTTGATTAATTAAAGAATCATCAATATTACCTATAAATGCCAGGTTTCTGAAGACTTCCAGCATCACGTCTATGTAAAGGTTCTTCTGAGATAGATCCAGCAAATCCCACTCTTCCAGGGTGAAGTTCACAGCCACATCCTCAAAGGTCACTGAGATCTTAAAAATGCCACAAATGTGTAGTGTAGTCCAGGATAGACTGACAACTTGATGAATCTACACTTAACATGCATGCTATTCAGATGATTCTCTGACCTTCTGATTAATTCTACAACTTGGTTCATCAAATCTTTGTGGCACTCAATTCTTCTCAGACATTCCAACACTTGAACTGGGCCACTTGGAAGGCAAAAAGCAAAGTGTTTTATACCCTTCCTTTGGTAAGTTCGCAGTAAGTACGGTGGGCTCCTGAGTCACTCCTCACTTCTGGGTTGGTTGCACCTCTATTACACATCCTAAAAATGTTCTGTGCAGTACAGAACTCATATTAGCACTCCTAATAGTACTTACTCTTAGAAAAGAAAGGCAACTTACTAGGAAATTGCTACAATCATGGATAACAGCATTTGAGAGCAAATTTTCCAACCACAGTGTTACACTGTGCCTACACAGTTAACATAGACAACATGGTATTTACTCATCTCTTGAAACTTTCTGGAAGTCCATTGTTCTATCTAAAAAGAAATTCCTAGAATCAGCCCTTTTTTTACTCACAACTTCTAGGCATGGGTCACAAAGAAACTTCTCTCATAGACAATATAAAGACAAACTTTCAAACAGGTTGTCAGAATTTGTGAACTGGGGATTGAGCTCATCTATGTGGTTACAGCAAGAGAGCAACAAGAAGTTTGAAGGTGCTGTACTCCAGATAAAGACTTTAGTCAACTAGTAAACAAGTACAATAATTAATGAACACAGAAATTTGATAATTTCTTGTGGTCACTTTCAAAGCAGAATGGTGTCATGGAAAGATCACAGGTGTCTTATAAATACCTCAATGGAACAAAGATGTCACCTTGTCCGAACAACAACCTTACAAAGTTTCAGGAGACTCAAAACGGTCTTCTTAATAAACAACAGGAACTACGATTCTAAATCTCACAGCAACAATGAATGTCCAACAGTTGAAAAACTCTTATGAACAGCAGTCAGTTCACTACCATGGGAACTTTCATGTACCTCATGGCCACGTTCTGAACAAAACTCTTTGAGCAAGGAGGGACCACATGTACAATGGATGTCTGTTGTGAAAGAGTTTTCTCGTGCCTGTAATGATGCTGGTGCAAACAAACCTAAGGTGAAAGCATTTCCAGATTGTGCTAAAACAGCAGGGTTGCAACTCAGAATCATCACCTATCTAACACAGTTTGGGTGTTCGACAGGTCACTCCATGTACATTTGTGAGAATGCTGTGAATTCTGTCTGCACAATGACAGAAAAGCCAAAAAGATTATCTACCAGAATGTGCCCCTGCCACTGATACACAACCGTACTCAAGGACTTAAAACAGGTGACCTCCTGAGCAGCATAGTATCAGCAGAGGTGAGCAAGAGACCCAGAGGAAGCTTTCAATGTGCTGGCCTTCTCAGCATGAAAAGATCACAGACACCAGGGGTTTGGATACAGATCACAATGATGGTCCAGGCAAACTGGAATCTAGTTGCAAAGGGCATGACATACCACTATTCTGTAGAAAAAAAAGCCCATTTATTATACATTCAAATGTGAAAGAGTAAAACACTTTTCAGATGCTTACAAAAGGTTTAAACTATTTATTTATTTATTTATTTATTTATTTAGGTGGGGGCAAATTAAAAGAAAAAAAAAATAAGCAGAGATCGAACCCATGGCACTTAACCACTGAGATACATGCTCAGCACACTTTTCCTTTTAAGACAGTACTCACTAACTTGTTCAGGGCCTAGTAGGTGGCTGAGGTTAGCATCTAAATTAATGATTCTCCTCGTTGAGCCTCCCGAGCTGCTGGGATTACAGGCAGGCACCCTGCACCAGTGAAAAGTTAGATTCTTTAAAAAACAATAAGATAAACAATTTTATAAAAATGATAGGCAGTAAATACAAAGATCAGCATGCATACCCAAATGATGCAACAGGGGGCTGGAACTATCACAGCACTGCAATGAAACAGAACAGAACAGAAAGCCGGAAACATTTTGATTCTGTCATCAGCTAGAAGGTAATAGAACCCCAAAATAACCTAACACAAGTATAGCCAATGATCTTCAAAGAAAGAAAGTCATTTACACCCAAGATTGTAGTTATTCCAGGGAGAGGAGCTGCTCCACACATACCTCCAGAGAAAAGTGGAAACACAAGCAGAACCATCAGAACAAGACATCACCATGGCCAAAACCCTGAAAGGATCCCAACAGCTCCATGAGGCAGTCACAAGGAAGAATGGAGAGCGGCAAGCAAAGTGTGACCTTCTCTAGCCCTTCAGACTGACCCTCTCTGGTACAGGACAGAGGCCTGACATCCCAATGTGAGAGCGTGGTCACTGTCTCCAGAGTGCACACAGCAGATCTGATGTAAGTATGGACAATCGATACTAAAATCATTAAGGAACTATGTTAATGTCTAAAACAAACTCTCCCTCTTCTATTTCAGAAGTGATCATTTTGAAAAAGAAGCAGAAATTCCTTAAAAGAAATTAAGTAAACAAACAGCCTGCATTAGAAAATCAGAGCAAATCATTGTTTACTCTCTCAACCATCAACTAAAATCTGATTGAAAAGAAGCTTCAGAGAGAGACCAGACTCCAGAATTCCGGGGTTAAATTTTATATTTATGTATTTGTTTGTTTATATTTTATACCAATGATTGAAACCAGGGGTACTTAACAAATGGGCAATTTTAAAATATTATTTCTAATTTGAGAAGAAAAATTCTAAGTAGCTCAGCACCTAAGATGTTGAGGATGGCTTTGAACTTGGGATCCTCTTGTCTAACACTCCTCAGTTGCTGGGATTACATATATGTATCACTGTGTCAGCCATAGGCTAAACTTTGCAAATAACTGTCTGGAATTTTTAATGTGCATGGACCTGAAACAAAGCAGAAACATACAAAACTGTCCAGAACGAGGAAGACTCTGCAGTTACACCTGAGACAACACCACAAGTCTGTAGAGTCTGACACCACACAGCAAAGAAGCAGACGGGAGGGCTTCACTGGCCATTCACCAACAGCAAAACACACAGCCTTCTCAGGATCACAGCAACACTCCCCAGAATAGGCCACATTCTGAGCCACAAGCCTCACCTCAACAAGTGTGCAACACCAGTGAAATCCTAAGTATGCTCAAAGAACATGGGAGCTAAGCAGAAATGAGATCAGAAGCAGCTGGAAAGCCTCCAGGAAATGGGAGATGCAACACAGGACTCTAAACAGACTCAGGGGAAAGAGGTGATGCAAGGGAAAACTGGACCTTGTTTAGAAAAAAATGAAACGTAAAAGTCCAACATGGGAAACTGCACCGATCTTGTGTCAGTGGTATCTACAGCATCCAAAACATTATCCAAGGGATCCAAAACACATTTCAGAATAAAAGAGAAAAAAAGCAATCATTAAACCTTCCACTTCAGAAAACCAGAGAATGAAAAGCAAGGTAAGTGTAAATTAACACAGGCAAATAACATAAAAGGTATTGATGAAACCACAATCAGGAAGTCAGCAGTCTGCAAAACCAAGTTCTTCATGAAGATCAGCATCACTGATAAACTGAAAGGAGGATAAGGAAACAGAGCACAGGGGTGAGGTTATGGCTCAGTAAAGAGCTTGCCTAGCACCAGTGAAGCACTGGGTTCAATCCTTACCACCACATCAAAGGAAGTAAATAAAACTAAGGCATAAGAAATACTATGACATTAAAGTAAGAAGACAACAGAGGACAGAGAAACTATGCATTAGCATTAAAAGAGCCATTGTTAGCATTCATGGGCAACTTCAAAAATATCATGAACATGTGCTCGATAAAAATTAGATAACTTAGAGGAACTGGCCCAATACTTTGAGAGAAACAATCTCTTATAACTTACACAGAAGTACAGATACACAATACAGATGGGCCCATGCCTATTGAAGAAATTGACTCAATAACTGATTACTATCCAAAACAAAACATAGGGACTCTCAGCGTCTCCAGTTGCTGTGTGCACATGGAGGACCGAGCTAGCTTGCAATAAACACCTCTTTGCTGCTTAAAAAAACAAAACAAAAACAAAAAAACATAGGGCTCTGATACATCAGACAGGCTTCCAAAAGGCGCATAGGAACCACCACCAATTATCTACATTTCTTTTCTAGCATGAAGAAGCAGAGAAAACAACGGTTTCTTCTGAGGCACATGTTACAATATTAACAAAATGAACATGATAAAATAAGGGAGCTATGAATTACTCTCATGGTCATAAAAGCAAAACACCTCCACAAACATTACTCAACTAAATACAAAAATAAATAAAAAGAATCATACAACAATTCCATGAGAGAATTACACCTACGCAAGGTTGATTAAAAATTTAAAAACTAATTAACATCATCCATCCCAATAGGAAGCTAAATAATAAATATCATGGTTATATCAATACTAAAGAAAAAAGTCGAGAATAATGAAGAAATATACTGAAGCTCACAAAATTACAAATTTCTTTAGAGAGAGACATGAACTTTATCTCTATGTGAAATAAGTCAAAGAATTATGAACATCAACAAGATGATATCACGGTTGTAAAGCACAAGGTTAACAAATAGGAAAATTGTTAGCAGCAAGGTGGGCACAGAGGCAATGCCCGGGATCCCTGAACTAGTTGAACTATCTGCAGTGACAAGAGCCAGGAGGATCCCAGCTTTGAGGCCAGCATGGGCTGTTTTACAAAACTGTCTCTAAATAAATAAATAAATAAATAGTACTAAAAATGTAGGTTAATGGTAGAGCACTCTTGAGTCCAACACCCAGGACCAGAAAACAAAACAAAACATTAACACAAACATACACCACTTATTTAGCACACATACACAGAAAGGAAGAAAGAAAGCAACACTCATATATAAAACTGAAAAAAAATCTGTATGACAAAAAGTGCAAGTTTTTAAGGAGAGAAGGAAAGACCCGGCAAACATGTGTAGATATTTCATGTTCATATTGGAGAAGCTTCAGTGTAATCATCAATTATTATCAATGTCAGTTATGGATTCAATAAAATCAAAATAAAATACCTTTTATGTTTCATTTACAGTCATAAAAGGCCCATAACAAAAAAAAAAAAAAAAACCCACAATAATGAAAACTAAATCCATACAATGGACATTATCTGAGGTTCAAACTACTAAAAGGCTACAATCATCAAGACAGTGGTATTTGGCACAGTAGAAATATACTCTACTGATATTTGACAAATAAGCAAAGGAGAAATCACTGCAAAATATACTCTCTAGAAAAGTGTTGCCAAAGCACCTGTACATTAGCATGAAAAGAAATGGAGCATAGTTACTTCACAAATGTCACAAACTCAGCTCCGAGTGGAGACTCGGTTTACAAATATGACACAGGGCTGGAGGTGCAGCTTTAGCAAAGCACCTGGCTGGCACTTAGGAGGCTGTGGATTCTCTACCTACCACCAAAATATTGCCTACCCATCCTCCAACTAAATTCAAAATTTAGAACTTCATAAAAATAACGAAGAAGTACTTACACACAAATATGGACTTGGCATGAAAGCTTCATATGCAATATGAAAAACATGATCCGTGAGTGAAACACTAGTAAACAGAACTTTATCAAATTGAAGTTTCCATTTTTCAAAAGATAAACTTAAGAGAATAAGAAGACAAGCAGAAAAACTGGAAAAATGTTTTCAGAACACACAATAACTATGGACTGGTGTTCAACATACATGAACAACAACTTAGTAAGAAAGCAAGCAACCAACTTAAAACTGGGCAGAAGATCTCAAGAGACACTCACACAGGCAGCACAGAAAGACAGTGAAAACATAAATCATCAAGAACTCTTTCCCTGCTCATGTGAATGGAAAGGAGAACAGATACTGTGGAAGACACTCATGTTCTTACAAAATCAACAGTGTGCACTCTACAATTAACTCAGGGGCACCTTTCAAGAAGTGAATGGAAAAACTACAATATTACTACACGAAGAATATCACACATAAAACGAGCTCTCCACCTGGAGAGATACAGCACCCTTCAATGCAGATGGTAAGTGAAAGAAGCCAGTCTCAAATGGCCAAATGCAGTAAGACTCCAAGTCAACATAGTTCTGAAAAAGGCAACCTTATGGAGGAACTAGCATGACAATGGGTGCCAGAGACTTAGGGCATGTGTACAGAAGAAAGTTTGAAAAGTAAGAAGTGATAAAAAGAAGAATCACAAATTCTCAGGGCCGTGAATCTCTTCTGTATGACCTTGTCATGTAGAGTACATGACACACACAATGATATCACAAAGAGGAGGAAACCTAAGGTAATGTATGATTTGGACTGATGATAATGTGTTGCTTCATTCACACTCTTCATCAAATACACTCAACTGGATCATTAACTAACAGACATCCTACACCAATGCCAGATGTTGAAAACAGTGGAGACTATAAGCTGGATAGAAGGGGTGTATGATACTATGTGTAATGGTTCACTTGAATTGTCACCTTGATTGGATTCAGAGATGCTGATGATAATGAAACATTTGAGTGCTTCTATTAGGGTGTGACTAGGAGAGATTGCCATGTGGGATACCAAAGTGGAGAACGTCCCTAGATGTGGGCAACATCAACCCACTAGGACACTGGCTTGGATGGAATAAGAGTTGGAAGAACAAGGCAGCAGCATCAGAGCAAGCTGGATTCTTTTCAGACGGCTTTTGCACTGCTGCTGTGATCACCTGAAGATATCAGACTTTCCCTTCTTCACTCTTCTAAAGCAGATTCTGCCAGGATATTTCCAGGGAGTGTCCAAAAGCACTGAATCACAGACTAGGGCACCACCATCAAACCCTCTTGTTCTGAAGCTTAAGTATCTTGGACTGCACCTCTCCTACTTCTATAGCTCTCAAGCCTGAAGAGGGCCACTGTGGACTATCCAGCTTCTGGTCATCTAACACAATCTAAAAAACAACTTTTTAAAACTATACTTCCTCTCCATCTGTTCATCTAGAGAACCCTAATACACTATATAAGCCTACAACTACTCTAAGAAATAAACCTAATTTAATAAAGAAGTGGATAAACCACCATACCATAGCATATTCACAAATTATACATAAGAAGTAATATTACATAATGGATATATTTTCCATAATAATGCAAGAACAAAGGAAAGTGGATGACATACACACACACACACACATACACACACAGTATAAAGAAAAGAAAGAAAATGGATTTTCAATACTGTTCTCATCTAGAGAAATGGATAATTTATTTTAAATGTCATTATAATGGGATTCATCCCAGGGATGTAAGGTTGCTTCAAAACACAGAAATCAAGAAACATAATTCATCCTATTAACAGAATTAAACACAAGAATCATATGATCTCTCAATATATGCAGAAAACGCATTTGACAAAATACAGCACAACTTCATGTTCAAAACAGTACAGAAAATAGGGACAGTAGGAACACACCTCAACATTGTAAAACTGTATCTGCTAAATCCAAGGCCAGGATCATTCTAAATGGGAAAAAAATGAAAGCATTCCTGATGTAAATGGAGCAAGATAAGGATGTACTTTTTCACCACTTCTATTCAACATCATCCTTGAAACTCTAGTCAGAGCACTTAGAAAAAAAGAAATGAAAGGAATACAAACAGGTAAACAAGAACTCAAACTATTCATATTTGCTAGTGACAGGATTATATATCTAGAAGGTCCAAAAAATTCCACCAGAAAATGTCTAGATTTCATAAATGAATTCAGCAAAGTAGCAGGATATAAAATCAACAACCATAAATCGAATGCATTCCTATATATCAGCAATTAATCTTCTTAAAGACAAATTAGAAAAACTACTCCACTCACAATAGCCTCAAAAATAAAACTAAATACCAGGGAATCAAGCTAACAAAAGAGGTGAAAAACCTCTGATTTAAAATATAGAATACTAAAGAAAGAAATTGAAGAACACCTCAGAAGATGGAGAGATCTCCCAAGATCCTGGATAGGCAGAATTAATATTGTCAGAATGGCCATACTACCAAAAGTATACAGATTAATGCAATTAATACAATTCCTATTAAAATCCCAATGAAATTCTTCATAGAAATAGAAAGAGCAAACATGAAATTTATTTGGAAAAATAAGAGACTCAGAATAGCTAAAGAACTCCTTAACAAGAAAAGTGAAGCAGGAGGCATGACAATACCAAACCTTAAACTACACTACAGAGCTTTAGGAAAAAAAAAAAAAAAAAAAAACGCTGCAAAATATCGGCATCAAAATAGATTTGTAGACCAAGGTACAGAATTGAGGACACAGAGACAAACCCACTTAAATATAGTTATCTCATACTAATCTAAGGTGCCAAAAACATTCAGTGGGAAAAAAAGAGCCTATTCAACAAATGGTGCTGGCAAAACTGGAAATACATATGTAGCAAAATGAAATTAAACCTCTATCTCTCAACCTGCACAAAAATCAACTCAAAGTGGATCAAAGACTTAGGCCCTAAATCAGAGATTTTGTGCCTAACAGAAGGAAAAATAGGCCCAAATCTTCACACCCAACTCACAGCTCACCCCGCGGGACCTGCGACCCAAATCTTCACACATTAGCCTAGGATCTGAGTTCCTTAACAAGAATCCTAAAGCACAAGAAGTAAAATCAAGAATCAATCAATGGAATGGATTCAAATTAAAAAGCTTCTTCTCAGCAAAGGAAACAATAATGTAAGAAGAAAGCCTACATGATTAGAGAAAATCTTTACCACATGCACCTCTGATAAAGAATTAATCTCTAGGATATATAAGGAACTCAAAGAACTTAACACCAAAAAACCAATAACCCAATCAGTAAAGGGCAAAGGAAATGAACAGATATTTCACAGAAGAAGAAATACAACTGATCAACAAATATATGAAATAAAGTTCAACATCCCAGGCAATTAGAGAAATGCAAATCAAACTACTCTAAGATTTCATCTCAGTACTGTCAGAATGACAATCATCAAGAATGCAGGCAACAATAAATATTGGCGAGGATGTGGGAAAAAGGTGCACTCATACGTTGCTGGTGGGACTGCAAATTGGTGCAACCACTATGGAAAGCAGTATGGAGATTCCTCAGACAACTGGGAATGGAACCACCATTTGACCCAGCTATCCCTCTCCTCAGTCTATACCCAAAGGACTTAAAATCACCATATAGATAGCGATGCAGTCATGTCAACGTTTATAGCAGCTCAATTCACAATAGCTAGACTATGGAACAACCTAGGTTTCCCTCAATAGATGAATGGATAAAGAAAAAGAGGTATATATATATTTAATGGAATATTACTGAACTTTAAAAAACACTGAAATTATGCATTTTGCCAGTAAATGGTTGAAGTTGGACAGTATCATGTTAAGTGAAATTAGTCAATTCTATAAAACCAAAGGACAAATGTTTTATCTAATATGTGGATTCTAGTTTACAATAAAGTCACGGGGCGGGGGCACTACGGAAAAATAGTGTTACCTTAGATTAGGTAGAGGGAAGTGATGGGAGGGGAGAAGAGGGGATGTGGGGATGGGAAAGATAGTAGAATGAAATAAACATTATTATTGTATGTATATGTGTGACTACATGAACAATATGATTCTGCAAGTTGTACACTCAGAAAAATGAGAAGTTATTTTCCATCTATGTATAATACACCAAAGTATATAAATGCATCCTACTATCATGTATAATTAAATAAAATTAAAAAAATTTGAAAAATATAAACTATTTTCTTCAGATATGGTGGTCAGTGCTTTTAATGCTAACAGCTTGAGAAGCTGAGGCTGGAGGATCACAACTTTTAGGATAGGCTGGGTAACACAGCCAGATGCTGTCTTATATTAAAATTTAAAAGGGCTGGAGATGAAGAACAGTAGAATAAATCAGACATTATTACCCTATGTGCATATATGACTACATGACCGGTATGAATGTACATTATGTACAATCAGAAAATGAGAACTTTCACTCTATTTATGTATGATGTGTCAAAATGCATTTTACTGTCATGTATAAGTAACGAAAACCAAGTAAAATAAATAAATAATTTTCTGCAAAAACCAACAAAACAAACAAAAAGGGCTGGGGATGCAGCCCAAGATTCAGAATCCCTAGTACAACTAACCAACTGCTTTATTTTCTTCAAAGCAGTTATTTTACCCAGACACGGGATGTGCCAAGTGATGGTTCTTTACCCTCAAGTATGATATTCAGAGACAGAAAACAAATGCTTTCAAAAGTGTTATTCTTGCCAGGGATACTGGAACAGGCCTATAGTCCCAGGGTCTCAGGAGGCTGAGCAGGAGGATCACAAGTTGGAGGACAGCGTACAAAACACCTGGAATAAGATCTCAAAATTTTAAAAGAGGAAAAATATGCGTGGCTGGGATTTCACTGATAAAGCTTCTCTAGTTTTGATCCCCAATAGAAAAACAAAATATTCTTTCCAATATTTCTCTAGAGGAAAAGTGAAAATTTCATTTGAAACACAGGAGGAAGAGCAGATATTTATGACGGGAAGTGGAAAAGATGGTGGCATTTTAGAACGCAGGAGGCAACTGCAGTTTGAAAGACCTACAGCAGCTTTCAGGGGAACTAAACTGGGGGAAGGAAAGTGGATTTGGGATCCTGCTTCCTACACGCTTGGAAGAGTGGGTGCGGGCCACCAGCAGGGAGGGGAGGGGAAGCTGGGGACCTGAGCCGCCCATTCAAAAATGGAAGCCAAGGGACAGGGCCCAGGGCCACCTGCCAGTGGGAACTGGGCCTCAGGCTCCGCAGCTGACCTCAGGGACCAGCCCACCCCTAGGGCCCAGAGAGCAGAAGCCCAGGGCCATCCGCCATGGAGGACTAGGCTGCACCCTCTGCACCAACCTCGCGCACCCAACACCCAGCTCACCCCGCGGGACCAGTGGACAGAGGCTTAGGGTCAGTCGCCAGGGAGGTGACTTCAAGGTTCTTGCATCCAGCCCAACCCCCAGGACCAGGGGACAGAGACCCAGGGCAACCTCCAGAGGAGACTCGGCCAGGCTCTGCAGCTCCCCCGTTTGCGGGGCCCCAAGGCAGGTGCTGACCCCGTGGCTCCAGCCCTGGACACAAACTCACCATTTTTGTCTTCCTGGGGGACCCCGGGTTCTCTCGAGGAACCTCCGGGAACCAGAGATGGAGGGGGCACAGGCTGCTCAGAGTCACCCAGGCCTTTCTGGCAGAGCACGTGGGGCCCGGAAAGGGAGGAGCCGAGTTGGTCAGGAAGAAAAGCTCGCGAGATTTCCAGAGCCCGCCCTTTCCCATTGTTGTCGGACCTGATTGGACACTTCCACCCCAGCGTGTCTGATGGGCCGCCCTTAGGCACGCCTCTGCATTGTGACTGACAGCTGAGTTTATCCAATCACTACCTAAAACTGGATGGAGTGGCAGATCCTTGGCCCCAGCCCTTTTCAGGTGAGACTTTTTAGCTAGACTGAGAACGACACCAGGTGGGAAACCTTTGCTTGGAACCTGGTACAGTTGGGAACCTGTGGGATTGAGCTCTGGCTGAGGGAGACTGCTTTCCCACCATGGGTGATGCCCTGGGTTTTAACCTCACCACAGAAACAAACAACGATTAAAACAAACCAATAAAAAAGGTGACTTGGTGGGTGGCGGAGGCAGGAGGAGCCCAAGGTTCAGGTCAACATCTAAAAACAGGGAGATCCTAGCTGAAATTAAAATAAAGAGGGTTGGGGATCTAGCTCAGAGGTCAAGGCCCACAGGGATTATCCCACAGAACCTCAAAGAAAAAGATACCTCTATGCATATATAGTGTCCCCTGGTGCGACCTCAGGCAACTGAGCAAGACAGTCTCAAAATTCTTGAAACAATATTTAAAGATATCACATCTATCACACTTGTATGATATCTAAAAATGCAACGAGTTTGACAATTATTTCAGTAATTGTCCTCACCTCCTGGCCACTGATCTTATGAGGAGGTAGCCTGAGCAATTGGTGTTGGTGATTTGGCTCAGTGTTCTCTCCCCAGCAGAATGGGGGTGGAAGGAAGGCAATGTGCCCTGGAAATAAAATGAGTGCCTTGTGCTTAATGTAGGTGCTCTACATTAAGACTTTGTGAAGTCTTCCACATGTGGCACACTGTCCCGAATTCATTCTACCAAACAATGTCATTCATGGATAATAGAGGCAGGGGGCTAATTACGAAGAGTCACATTCCCACAAGTGTAGAAGAGTGGCCACATGCCAGTTGAGGGCTGAGAACTTCAGGTGCATTTTTTCCCCCTTCTGTGCTGTGCATTGAATCCGTGGCAGGGGCACTGTAACCCTGAGCTCCATCCCCAGCCCTCTTTTTTTATTGTGGTACAAAGAAGGTGGGTGGGAGCATAAATGTAATGGGTTTGAGAATAAAACTCAGGATGGGGACTCCAATTTACTATTGACAAATGAAGCACAAGACAAATAAAAAGATTAGAGTGGGCATGGTTGCACACATCTGCAATCCCAGTGACTCCAGAAGCTGAGGCAGGAGGAGTGTCAGTTCAAAGCCAACATCAGCAAGAGCGAGGCAGTAAGCAACTTAGTGAAAACATGTCTCTTAAACAAATACAAAATAGGGCTCGTGATGTGATTGCCGTGAATTTAATTCCCAGTACCAAAAATAAATAAATAAATCCTAATTATATCATTGGTCTCCTTTTAACTTCCTCAAAAGACATTGAATTACAGAATGCAATAAGTATTCTAGCCAGTTACTGTTTAATCTGGAATTTAACAGCTATAGGACATATAAAAAATAATATGCAAAAATTAAATGAAGAAAAGGATTTACAGCTGTCTGTGTAGGAGGGTGGAGATATTAACTTTGTTTTTGAAACCAGGGATTAACCTGAGGTCTGCCTAAACACTGAGCCAAATTTTTAGCTCTTTTTACTTTAATTCTTTTTCTTTTCTGTTTTTTTTTTTTTTTTTTTTTTTTTTTTTTTTTTTTTTTTTTTGAGACAGGTTCTTGCTAAATTGTTTAGGGCCTCACTAATTTTTTTTTTCCTAGTGTGAACAGACCAACACTCCAAACCTCACTAATTTGTGAGGCTCGTTTTGAACTTGCAATCCTTCTAACTGAGGACCTTGTGCACCAGAAAATAAAATGCTGACTGTACTGTTTTCTGTGTGCCTTCTCCCACAAACATTTCATCTTGAAAGACCATCATTAAAACATGTGTCCTTCTCTGTACATTTGTCTCTCAGTCTTTTGTTATAGTTAAAGCTCATCCCGGAGTTTCATAAATTGACTTCCAAACCACTCATGTATAATCAAATCAAGCCTTTATTGAAGCTCACCAGTGGCGGCTGACCACAACATAAAGCTGTTTCCCTGATCAGCCTGGAACAATTGCAAGGGTGCTTCTTATAAACCTGAAAACTACAGAAGGGACGTTCGGGGGTCTAGCAATGCAAGCAAGCCAGGTTACAGAAGCAGGAGAGTGCAGTCAAGGGGCAGGAAGCCTAACCAATCACAGTTAGCCCAGTCACCCCAGTTACAGAAACAGAGCCCCGTTACCCTAGTTACAGAAACAATACCCCATTAGATAGTTCCATGTTCTTAAAGGTTTCTATAGCAAAAGGAAAAGAACATCTTTCCCCAGTCATGACTCTTCTACTTGGCATGGTTGTTTTACAGGATGAAGTCATAAAACAAAATGGAGTCACATTTGCTCCTACTATCACACAGCTACAAAATAAAATAAAAATAAATAAGAATCTAATTAGAACTGCTCATCATGAGCCAAGGTGACATAGATTTAGTTACCATTACAGTGGGTACTTGAAGGTTGGATGTCACCCTGTGGTCAGTCAAAAGTTAAGTGGTGGACCTGGGCAGGACTCTCTGAAATCTTGTCTGGAACTCCAATGAAACTGGAGTGCAGAAGGGGTACACTCTCCCTCTCCTCTCTGAGAGGACCCAGTCTACACCTTTAGAGTGTCCCTTTCCCCTGTTTCTAGCCCTTCAATAAGCTCATGCCTATTATTTGGCAACACGTCTCAAGTTTTTCTGACTAGATTCCAAGAATTGAGGTTTGAAGGGGGTCTTCACACTGCTTCAATATCACAAAAGTTGCCAGGTCTGCAACAAGCTCATCTTTGGGTTAGAACAAGTGAGCATATTTGTCACACATGATGACACATCTCTAGGCCAATACATAAAAAAAAAAAACCAGAAAATCATTGAAGAAATTCTGTAACCTCACTTGCAGTGGAAGCATAAATGAGAGTCAGACTCCATCATTCCTCCTGCATTAAGAAATCCTGCAAGAGGAGTGGGAAGTGTGTGGGAAGGGCACCCCCTGCCAGGCTTTTGCGGGATCACACAGCTGCCCTGCTCTCAGCATTCATTTTAGCTCAGACTATGTCACCTAAGCAGGGAGCAGAGATGGGACCTCAGATTCCCCAGGCTTCAGAGGTGCGGGGTGTTTGCACAGAGCAGGACGATAACCCTGGGAAAACAGGGGGGATAAAATAATACTGCGGGATTCAGTGAGACCCAGTCTGTAAATAAAATACAAACATTTTCATTAGTGATCAGGCATTTTGATGATAAAAATCTGTGAGATTCCATAGCATCTGGAACAAAGGCAAAGGAACTTCACAGCTGCATCTGCATGAATGTTACCCTCTGTCAGAGGTCCAGGAATCTTGGTGTGGCTAGATATATCGGTGAAAAAAAATGTGGGATGTGTGATTGTGTAAAAGAGTGTAAAGGAGAGAGAGAGAGAGAGAGAGAGAGAGAGAGAGAGAGAATAAATTAGAATCCAAACGGGGGCATAACACAGCCATGGAAATATGAGGCACAAGCTTAGCTGTATATTGAGAATTTGTAATACATTTAAAATAGTAGAAAACAATTTCAGCATTAGGATAATGGTAGCTAACTCAGCTTGCTATGGAAAAATCTGAGTTAGAGTATAATAGTCACTTTATTTATCATTAATAAAAACAGACATTATTCCTCTTTGTTTACCTCCATGTGAATACACCACAATTTCATCTATAAGAGAAACAGTAGAAATTAAGGGAAAAGGCTATAATGCAGGAACCACATATACCAAAGACAGTTGTCCATCATGAGGCATGTGAAAACAGTGGGCACTAAAATTTTAGTTAATACAGCTTGATAATAGGTTGAACTGTAAGTATTAAAGATATAGGGTGGTTTTTTTTTTTTTTTTTTGTAAGTATGGCATAAAACATGAATGTCCATACCTCTTAAGGATAAAATTTTAGTATGACCATTAGCAATTAGTTGAGAAAACATCTCATCAAAATACAAAATATTACAGCCTTTAAAATGAGGAAAATATAACCATTTTATTATACACACTTTCTTATTATGAATTGCAACTACTGATAAAAAGCATAAGGTTTCCCAACAAAAACTATCAACGATAATGGCACATTAGATATAGGAAGTTGATCAACCATCACTGTCGTTAACTTTTCATTAATTCTGTGTAAAGCCTGCTTTGAAGAAGTCGAATAAAGAAAGGAGGCAGCAACCTGTTTCTTTAACAACTGGAAACAAAAGAGGAGATCAGCTCGGCATCAGCTTTAATTTTTAATTTATTTATTTAAGAAAACATACTTATGAAGACTAATCCTATTAATGTTAAATTTAATTTACTCATTTTAATTGTAACAAAAATATAAGAAAAACATTAATAATATTTATCATCCTTTTTCTGTTGAAAAATTGAAGTAATGAATATTATGTTTTACATATTTTTTGAAATTAATATTTTATTGTTTGGCCACCTAGAAAAACCCATGAGCCCTAACCTTAAAGACATTTACATATTTATTTAATTACTTGATTTGCATTAAGTTATCTGGATCCATTTAATTCTTTGAATTTTAATAGATGAGTGTTCATTTGTCTAAATGTCAATTCAATACCAAGTATATAATATGTAGCCATAAGACAGGCCTGTGTAATTGGAAATGTCAGGTATAAAATCCAAAAAACATGTTGGACATTGAAATCATTGGTTTCATATAGCTAGCATATTTGTCCTTGATATTATCAGACTTATTCCCAACATAACCATGTTTATCTTCGTAAAATTTATTAAAAGAAAGATTTGAATGTGTTTAAGAGTTAACTCTATAGAAACTGGCCATTGCAGAAAGACATAATATAAAAACCTTTATAGTTAGATAAAAAGAGACTAATCAGAAAAACACATCAACTTACATAGAACATTTAAAAACTTACATGGAGTAATATCAACATTTTTGTCAGGTCAGAATATATGTTTAACTCACAAGGATCAGTTGGAAACCTGTAAAATTCTTAAAAAAAACTTTTGAAAAAAGAAAACTTGAACTTTTGAAATCTTTTTACTTCTTTTCTTTTTGTTTTGCAACATTACAAAAGGGGAGGCTTGGATTTAAAAGATACACTTCTTTTGTCTAAACTGGTGTTTTACAACCCTAGTACATCATATAGTGTCTGTAATTCACATTTTAATATAAGGCTAGTAAAGTTAGAAATCCACCAGAAGTTAAAAGTAAGGACAACTGTAGTATCATTCTTTCTTTTATAAGATTATTTTCTTAAACATGGTGTTGCAGTTTATATTCTTTCTGGAGAGTTGTTTTTCTTTTTGTTTTCAACCTTGCAAATCTTGTAACATTTTCCACACATGGTTGAACATAACCAATGATTTGTTGTGGATTGGAAGGGGCAGAGCATGGTAGCCACAGGGATGTTTGGGATGCTTGTTTATTTTTGTTTTCTTTTTTTTACAAACTGGTGTGGCCTCTTGAGGCCATGCATAAAGCCATACCATAAAATTATTCATTACCATGACATTAGTACTTGTCTGATAATCCTGTAATCGACTGCTTAGTAGTACAAAAAGTTTATTTAGGTCTACTCTTAGTAATTGACAAACATCACCAGTAACAGAAGAGTCTAACATTTTATCTTCCCTTTCATTTAAAAGTTGTTGCTGGGGATTAAACCTGGGTGCTTGTGCATAGGAGGCAAACACTTTATCAATTGAGTTATGGCTCCTGTCCCTGTGACCCCTCATTGGATGTCTTTAGTAGTAATCAAGACTGTTTCAGCGCTTTCTCTAGTAGCATGAAAGGACTTGTGAAATGAGGTTGAGAGGTCTCTGTTTAAATTGGAAATGTGTGTATCATGGGATCCTGAGGGGGCTGGAGAAATTAGTTCCTCTTCCTTTTGTCCTGAGTTTTAAGGCAGTGGCAAGCAAGGTAGCTTGATGAGTTACCATTTTAGTGATTTTGGAATTTTCTAAAACAGTACATTACAACTATTCAAATAGAACAGAAGGTCATTGCTTATGCTCTGGCTGACCGGCAAAATTTAACCCAGTGGAACAGAGAGCTAAATCATGAAATCCCCCTTCCTTCACAGCTTGTCCCAAACAAAGTTAACTTGAATTTAGCTGGGGGCAGGACATTAGCTAGAGGCAATGCATGAAGAAAAAGGTTGTAAATCACCTAGGGGAGCAGCAGGTCGCAGGTCGCAGGTCGGGAGTGTACAGAACAAGCAGCGGCAGGTCCCTTAAAGGGACGGGGTGGCCAGGTACAGAAAGAGAAGAGCATGCAGTTTGAGAAGCTGAGACTTTATCAATTTCATCCCTACAAACAAACTCACTTTGCAACAAGGGTATGGGGGCACGTGATTCCTCTATCATTCCACCCATCTTCTCCCCATCTTTCAAATTTAGTGATCCATTTTCTGGATAGAAGGGACTGCAAGAGCTTATCCCTGTTAGCAAGGCAGTAAGATTACCATCACTTACAGTATGCCCAGCCTTGCACAGTAGGAAAGAAAGTTCCTCTCTGTGGTGCAGCTGCATGTCAGACAAAGAAGTCCCCTTGAGTTTCCGGGCCAGTGTGAGCCACACCTTCCTCTACCTGTCTAAATAGAAAAGGTCTCTGTCTGGGTTGATCTCCTTGTCCCAAACTCTCTGTGGACTGGGAGGACATGTGGGTTCTAGTGCCTCACGTTGGGCTCCAGCTGTAAAGGAACACTTGTGGAGAAATACCTGTGAGAAAACACACAAAGACAGACACAGACGCAAATACTGCAGCAGACAGCCAGGAGGAGTAGATAGGAGTGAAGCAAAGTGGTAAAGAAGAGGTGCCAAAGTGAAGCGTTTGCTCCTCCCCGCCCAGGAGTTTATTAATGCAAAGAAGACACACCTCTCCTTTCTATGATTATATCCTGATTAGCATTTCTTTATTTTTTTACAGGTTTCATTCACTTTATTATTATTTTTGTATAAAAACTGTATACTGTAACCACAACTGGAGCCTGAGCCCTCTGGACAGACTCTGGTGTGGATTTTCACAAGATGGTCAGTGAATTCCTGAAAGGAGACTTGGTGAACACAGATCCTTTCCAGAGATCAGTGGTCAAATAGCCGTATGTCTTGGAGATGACATCAAAGGTGGCCTTGGCAAAATTGCCCGAGGTGGCAGTGCAGCCCCCTGGCAGAAGTGTAGCAGTCACCCATAGCAGCCTGCATCAGTAGCTTCTTGCGTACATGAGCTGAGACAATGCCAGTACCTCTGGGGGCAAGGTTGAGCCATACCAGCACAGAACCACAACATCCTGTCACCTTGCAAGGGACAGTGTGAAGCTTGCTAATCTTGTCCCCCTAGTAGCCTCTCTGCACAGGAACAATGGAGAGCTTTGACTTTTTCTGAGATCATTGACTTTTTTCTGAGATTATTAGTTTTTTTTTGGGGGGGGGCATCACTTAAGGATGAGGTTTTGAAGATCATGCCTGTACAGAAACACACTCGTGCTGGCCAGAGGACCAGGTTCAAGGCATTTGTAGCTATTGGGGACTACAATGGTCACATTGGACTGGGAGTAAAGTGTTCCAAGGAGGTAGCTGCTGCTATCCGAGAGGCCATCACCCTGGCCATGAGATAAGGTCCAGGTTAGAAGTAACACAGGGCTCCTACCTACCAAGGGCATAACCATGGAAACCAGATTGTGCCTGCATAGTTGGCTCCATAGCTCAGAGGGAGGAGGCTGGGCACCCCAGGTCTGGGAAGCAGGGAAAGTTGTAAAGGACAATGCTATGGCAGCCAGGCAGTGCATGCTCTTGCACAGGACTTTCCCATTTAGCAGGTATTACCTAGCAGCCAGGCATTCTGTGTCTTTGCAAAGAAACTGTCACAATCACAAAGTCTGTAGACCCCAATTTCAAACACAGAATTTCTACGCTGCAATACAAATCATGAGCAACATCTCTTTTTCTTAAGACAAAACAATTCTTCAAACAATACTGCAAGTATATCACTCAACAACATGAGCTCTATCCGAAGGGATTTCTTTAGAAAGAACAGATTTTTTTTCCTATCTCTTGGTAATTTAAATTTCTTCCCTGCTCTTATTCTTCTGTATTTTTTTCTTTGTTTCAAAATCACAAATCAATGTGAGCCACCTATCCCATAATAACCAGGATGATCACATGCTACACTGAGAATTACAAAAATAAAATCAGCAGTGTCTCCATCGTTGATTCTATTCCTTTTATACAAAGATCTCAAAAGTATATTCTACATCATAAATCTTTTACTAATATTCCAACCACCGCAAATTTCCTGGTAAATTTTAAAAGCTCACAAGGTATCATATGAAAAGATTTCTCAAAGTATTCAAGTCAAAATATTTGCTCCAGGACCAGTAAAAATGTTCTCCAAAGTTTCATTTTTATAAAAATAGATGCTTTTTTTTAAACCCAAATCAAAGAGGCTCTAATCTCTTTGGAAAGTTACTGCTTTACACAAAATTCTACAGTATTCTTACATTTGATAAACCACAACATAAAGAAAGACCACTGACTCCAGTTGAAATCAAATTAAAGCAAGCTGGTAATTCCCACCAGCCAGGGCTGCCTCTCCCAAAACCCGTAGGAACAGAAGACAGCCCCGCAGCTTTCTAGGAGTGCAGCTTTCTAGCACAGAATGTTTCAAGGGGGGGGGGGCATGTCTTGAGATCTTACAGATAACAGGATTTGACAAGCATAACACAAAGGCATGTAGTAGGTTAATGGTCCAGCACTTAGGGAGTAAATTTAGATCCCAACATCAGAATTTATGAGGCACCATTAGAGCTTCAGAGAGGGTCATTGTCTGGCCAGAGAAGGCCAGAATTTATGAGGTCCACTAAAGTTTCAGAGAGGGCTGCTATCTGGTCAGGGGAAGCCAGGCATGGGTAAGTTCAAGGCACAAACAGGCATTCCAAGCAAGTTTAGAAGTTGTGGTAATTTATAGTAAAGCCAAAATTAACTTTTCATGCCTTTGTGGTGAGATGGCTCCCAATCTAAAGGGGGAATTAAGCTGGGTTTACCAATTTAGAGACAGGGTCTCACTGAGTTGCTCAGGGCCTCACTAAATTCCTGAGGCTGGCTTTGAACTCACAATCCTCCTGCCCCAGCTACCTAAGCCACGGGAATTATGGGCATGCACCACCTCACCAGCAAGAACAGAAAATTTAATAAAGAGTACCTTATCATATTTTAAAAAAAAAATTCTCTTCAAACATCATAAAGAATAAGAGAATAGTCTCTAGGTTTAAGTATTCCAAAATGTATGTGTACAACAAAATATAATTAATACATAATTATATTTATTTTAGTTATACATACAATTTGATGTGAAAATATTTTTTAATATTTTTTATTTGTTTTAATTAGTTATACATGACATAGAATGTATTTATGCACTTTGATATATCATACGTAGATGGGATAGAATTTCTAATTTTTCTGAGTTGACATGTTGCAGAATCATATTAGTCATGTAGTCCAATATATACATACAGTAATAATGTCTGTTTCATTCTACTAGTATCTTTCCTATCCTCACATCCCTCTCCTTTTCCCTCTCATCACTTCTCTCAACCTAATCTAAGGTAATTGCTATTCTTCCCTAGTCGGTCACCCCCCCATTCCAATTATCACCCGCATATTAGAGAAAACATTCGGCCTTTGGTTTTGTGGGGTTGGCTTATTTTGCTTAGAATGATATTTTCCAACTCAGACCATTTACTAGCAAATGCCATAATTTTAGTCTACTTTAAAACTGACTGATATTCCATTGGTTATATATACCCTGTTTTCTTTATCTGCTCATCTATTGAGGGACACCTAAGTTGGTTCCATAGTCTAGCTATTGCGAATTGAGCTGCTATAAACATTGATGTGGCTGCTGAGAAGGTCACATATGTGAAAATTTAAAAAAAAAAAAACAGGATGCTGAGCAGGAGAAACCATTTCACATTACACATTTAATTAGTTTATAGTATCCAGACTATATAAGGAACTCTAGTGAGTCCATTATAAAATGACAGTTGACCAATTAAACAATGAATTCAGAACTGTGAAACCCTCAAAGAGATCTGCTGCCTTTTATGGTGTTTCCTGAGGATGATGTTCAATGTGCCAATTGTTAACCTTCACTCCCCATCATCTGGATGATCCTAGAGAAAGGGCGCCCCTTTCCTGTATCAGGACTCGGTTCCTGAAGTCTTTCCCCACCCCCCGGATGGAGTGGAGGGCTACTGGGGAATGAACTCAGGGACTCTGACTACTAAGCCACATCCCCAGGCCATTATGTATTTTATTGATAGAATGGGTCTCACTGAGTCCGACAGTGCCTGTTTTCCCGAGGTTACTGACATGCTCTGTGAAAATATCCCACACCTGGGGAATCCTGTCTCTACTCTGAGCTCAGGTGACACAGTCTGAGGCTAACATGAATGCTGAGAGCAGGGCAGCCGTGTGATCCCGCAGGAGCCAGGCAGGGGGCGCCCTTCCCACACACTTCCCACTCCTCTTGCAGGATTTCTTGATGCAGGAGGAATGATGGAGTCTGACTCTCATTTATGCTTCCACTGCAAGTGAGGTTACAGAACAACTCCAAAGCTCTAGAGGACACATTTCGGTATCATGTCCAACTACAGCATCAACTAGTTATGAAAATTAAATGTTTCCCTGTCTCACCAGAATGAGAGGATCTCGGAAAGGGCTGTCAGGGATGGCGGGATGGGGACATGTGCTCTTTTCATAACCTTCCTGGGATCCCAGGAAGAGGATCCCAGTTTTCCCATCTCATCAGAGCTGGAGGGACTCATTGGAGCTCCTTAGGCCCCAGCTTCACCTGCTGCTGAGGAAGAGGGTGCACCTGACCTTGTGTGAGGAGCTTCTTCCACTGACAGGGCTTTGACCTGCAGGCCAGGAGGCTGCAAGGGAGGTTGGGTGTTCACAGGGCCGTCCTCAGAACCATGGGCCAGTTTCCTCATCCCCATGACTCATTGCTCTACAGCTGTCATCCTTCAACAGTGACCACATGTGACCCTGTATGTGGAAAAGGGTCCCCAAAATCACCTGCCAACAAGTGGAAGAGGCGACAAATCACTTAGCTTGGGAAACCAAGAGGCCTGGGACTGAAGCCATCTGGGTCATTCTGACAGAAGACACCCTGGGAAGGGCATTGCCATTAGCAGAGTTCTGGTTTCCTCAGCCAGAGCAGCACAGTGACATCTGTGCTGCCACCTCCTCCTCTGATCCTCCTCGAGTGGTTTCACAATGATCTATAAACCCAGATGACTAGGACGCTGATGCAAGCGCACAGGTTCTAGGTGGACAGAATTTCTTTCTCCTAAGGATCATTCTCACTTGACCCCGGTAAACTCTGCCGTTCCACACCCATTGTGCCTCATTCTCTCAGCAGAAACACATGGATGACCACAGCATTGCCCCATTTACACAGAAAAGAAAAAAACAAACAAACAAACAGACAGACAAACTAGTTTCTGGCAAGACACACCCATCATAGGGGCCAGGGATGGAGCCAGTCAGCTGCCTGACTCCTCAAATCCATGTTTAGTCTGTGCTTCCCTCAGACCAAGGCAGCATCCCACACCCAGTCCCTCTAATTTTCACTTTAAAACTGAAAAAAAAGGGCTCTTACAGGATTTGTTGGGTTGTTTTTCTGGCCAGGCATCTAGTATGAAAGGGCTGGCACTGAGGTGGACAGCAGAGTCTCAGTCCTCTCCTCCCACTCCAAATCCCCCTCCAGGGAAACCCCTGTGTCTAGGCTGTTGTGCTGCCCTTGCTGCCAGAGGACAGCCCCACCTCAACCCCCAAGCCCTCTGTGGCTGTCCTGACATGGGAAAGCTGGTCATCCAGAAGGACTCCCTGACACCCGTCTGGGTCTCACCTTTCTACTCGATTCTTTGAATTGCCCAGAGCCCAAGGCTGTATGCACCCAAGCAGCCAGAACTGAGATCTGGGACAGAGTTGGGTCCAATTCTCACCATATTTCTTGTTCTGGGCCCCAAGAACTGATGAAACATGGGGATGAGGGACTTAGGGAGGCCTGGGATTGTCACTGTCCTGGAAATGGGTTTTGCAGAGGTCTGTGCAGAGCCCCAGATCACATCTGCAACCCACATGGCCTGAGACTTGATCCCCAGCCCAAGACCTGTGTGTGTCCCTCCCCTTGGCAGGAGCAGCCTCCAGAACTCAGCCTTCACATGGGAGGAAGATGTGGCATGTCTGTCATTCTGTCATTGCTTCGCCACCCATTGTCCTCATGGTACCCCACTCTTCTGTTAGACATGAGGCCCTCTTTTAGGTGCCAAAGTCAGCTTGTGTTTTCTGTTCACCCTGGAATCTTTCATATTTGTAAGAATGTGAGAGGATGTGATAGGATGCTTTCATATGCCGGGGAGGACATGAGGCCAAATCATCTAAGATTATGTAGACACTATCATCTTTTTGTCTACTGGAATGTGTTTTGGGCTCCTACAATAGCAAACTCAAACCAAATAGCTGAACTCTAAACTCTCATTTACATCAAAATAAGGATTTTCTATCTTATTAACAAAATATTTTGCTTTGTTCCAGGTGTGGTGGTGATATCTGTAATCCCATCCACTTGGGAGGCTGAGGCAGGGGGATTAAGAGTGCAAAGCCAGCCTCAGCAAAGGCGAGGTGCTAAGCAACTCGGTGAGATGCTGGCTCTAAACAAAATACAAAATGGAGCTGAGGATGTGGCTCAGTGGTCGAGTGGCCTGAGTTCAATCTATGAATCCCCCCACCCCAAAGGGTCAACTGTTTCTTCTGATGTGCAGAATCACAGCCTCTTCAATAGGAGTTGCTGCACTGTGCTTCTCCTTTGCTAGCAAACAATTTTTTACCTGTAATCTCACAGTGTGGCCTCACTATTGATTGGCATGGGAAAGAGAACGGAGCATTCAGTAACACCTTAAGCTCATGTGTCCCTGTCTCATGGCTGTTATCTCTCAATAAATTTTGGTTTTGAAATATTTTTCCTGATATTGGGGAGGTAGTATAGTAGAGCTCACTCATGGTGTCTGCTTTCATGGTGTAGGACTCACATGCTCTTATTTTCAAAGTCTTTATACATTTGCATCCCAGAAGTGTCACCTGGACATAGCACAGAATTGAACCTTGTTTTCATTGTCTGCTGATCTCTACCTTAGGATAGGATTGTCCAGTCAATTGCCATATAATGTCACTGTTGATGTAGTTGGATTTATGTCTGCCCTTTCTCACTTTGCATTTCCTTATTTTTTAAAAATTTCTTTATCCCTCTGTGAACGTCTAGAGCGTTCGGGTCCCTGGGTAAGGGTCACGAAATAACCGGGACACAGGGGATGCAGAGCCAAGGCAGCAATCGCAACTGCATGCTGAAGTTTATTTGCAAGTTCCTTTTATACACTTCTTCTAACAAAGCAAGCAATTCTTCAATAACATTTTACCCACATTGTCCAAATATCATGCCTCAGCAGATACACAGAGCTAGATTCAAATTGTTCCTGTTTGTTTGATAAGTACCCTCCTAAAGTTCTTTGTAGACATTATCTAGTCCTCTGAGGATGCATTTGTTTCTTCAGAATGTACTGTTCCCAGGATAAGTATGCAGGAAGCTTCTTCCTCTTGGCCAAACCATGCAGAACTTGTGCCTTGCGATAAGGGGAAGAGAACGTTTTCTCCTCCTAGCTGAGGTTTGCCTCAGCTGACCTAAATCACAGCCACAGCTCTTGCAAAAAGTCAGGCCTGAGGGAGCTAAACTCTGCACACTTAAACCCCAACATCCCTCTTCATGGTGTTTTTGTTGATGTTTTGTTTTGTTGTGTTGTGTTCTGGGAATTGAGCCAAGCAGTGCTCTAACACTGAAATACATCCCTTGCTCCTTTTGAAGTTTTATTCTGAGACAGTGAGGCTAAGATACTGAGGCTGGCCTAGAATGTTTGATCCCCCTGTAAGGGTTTCCACCATTCCAGGCTACTGTTCTATTTTTGTTTTGTTTTGTTTTTGTTTGCTAACAATGAATTTCTTCAATGATTTTCTTTCATTTTTTTTTTTTTGGTGTATTGGCCTAGAGATGTGTCATCATGTGACAAATATGCTCACTTATTCTAACCCAAAGATGACCTTGTTGCAGACCTGGCAACTTCTGTGATATTGAGGCAGTGTGAAGACCCCCTTCAAACCTCAATTCTTGGAAGCAAGTCAGAAAAATTTGAGACATGTTGCCAAGTAATAGACATGAGCTTACTGAAGGGCTAGAAACAGGGGAAGGGGACACTCTAAAGGTGTAGACTGGGTCCTCTCAGAGAGGAGAGGGAGAGTGTACCCGTTCTGCACTCCAGTTTTATTGGAGTTCAAGACAAGATTTCAGAGAGTCCTGCCCAGGTCCACCACTTAACTTTTGACTGACCACAGGGTGACATCCAACCTTCAAGTACCCACTGTAATGGTAACTAAATCTATGTCACCTTGGCTCATGATGAGCAGTTCTAATTAGATTCTTATTTATTTTTATTTTTTTTGTAGCTGTGTGATAGTAGGAGCAAATGTGACTCCATTTTGTTTTATGACTTCATCCTGTAAAACAACCATGCCAAGTAGAAGAGTCATGACTGGGGAAAGATGTTCTTTTCCTTTTGCTATAGAAACCTTTAAGAACATGGAACTACCTAATGGGGTATTGTTTCTGTAACTAGGGTAACGGGGCTCTGTTTCTGTAACTGGGGTGACTGGGCTAACTGTGATTGGTTAGGCTTCCTGCCCCTTGACTGCACTCTCCCACTTCTGTAACCTGGCTTGCTTGCATTGCTAGACCCCCGAACGTCCCTTCTGTAGTTTTCAGGTTTATAAGAAGCACTCTTGCAATTGTTCCAGGATGATCAGGGAAACAGCTTTATGTTGTGGTCAGCCGCCACTGGTGTGCTTCAATAAAGGCTTGATTTGATTATACATGAGTGGTTTGGAAGTCAATTTATGAAACTCCGGGATGAGCTTTAACTATAACAAAAGACTGAGAGACAAATGTACAGAGAAGGACACATGTTTTAATGATGGTCTTTCAAGATGAAATGTTTGTGGGAGAAGGCACACAGAAAACAGTACAGTCAGCATTTTATTTTCTGGTGCACAAGGTCCTCAGTTAGAAGGATTGCAAGTTCAAAACGAGCCTCACAAATTAGTGAGGTTTGGAGTGTTGGTCTGTTCACACTAGAAAAAAAAATTAGTGAGGCCCTAAACAATTTAGCAAGAACCTGTCTCAAAAAAAAAAAAAAACAAAAAAACAAAAAAACAAAAAAAAAAAACCAGAAAAGAAAAAGAATTAAAGTAAAAAGAGTTAAAATTTGGCTCAGGTTTAGGCAGACCTCAGGTTAATCCCTGGTTTCAAAAACAAAGTTAATATCCACCCTCCTACACAGACAGCTGTAAATCCTTTTCTTCATTTAATTTTTGCATATTATTTTTTATATGTCCTATAGCTGTCAAATTCCAGATTAAACAGTAACTGGCTAGAATACTTATTGCATTCTGTAATTCAATGTCTTTTGAGGAAGTTAAAAGGAGACCAATGATATAATTAGGATTTATTTATTTATTTATTTTTGGTACTGGGAATTAAATTCACAGCAACTTGGCTACTGAGTGACATCACGAGCCCTATTTTGTATTTGTTTAAGAGACATGTTTTCACTAAGTTGCTTACTGCCTCGCTATTGCTGATGTTGGCTTTGAACTGACACTCCTGCCTCAGCTTCTGGAGTCACTGGGATTGCAGATGTGTGCAACCATGCCCACTCTAATCTTTTTATTTGTCTTGTGCTTCATTTGTCAATAGTAAATTGGAGTCCCCATCCTGAGGTTTATTCTCAAACCCATTACATTTATGCTCCCACCCACCTTCTTTGTACCACAATAAAAAAGGGGGTTGGGGATGGAGCTCAGGGTTACAGTGCCCCTGCCACGGATTCAATGCCCAGCACAGAAAGTGGAAAAAATGCACCTGAAGTTCTCAGCCCTCAACTGGCATGTGGCCACTCTTCTACACTTGTGGGAATGTGACTCTTCGTAATTAGCTCCTTGCCTCTATTGTCCATGAGTGACATTTTTAGGGAGAATGAATTCGGGACAGTGTGCCACATGTGGAAGACTTCACAAAGTCTTAATGTAGAGCACCTACATTAAGCACAAGGCACCCATTTTATTTCCAGGGCACATTGCCTTCCTTCCACCCCCATTCTGCTGGGGAGAGAACACTGAGCCAAATCACCAACACCAATTGCTCAGGCTACCTCCTCATAAGATCAGTGGCCAGGAGGTGAGGACAATTACTGAAATAATTGTCAAACTCGTTGCATTTTTAGATATCATACAAGTGTGATAGATGTGATATCTTTAAATATTGTTTCAAGAATTTTGAGACTGTCTTGCTCAGTTGCCTGAGGTCGCACCAGCTGACACTATATATGCATAGAGGTATCTTTTTCTTTGAGGTTCTGTGGGATAATCCCTGTGGGCCTTGACCTCTGAGCTAGATCCCCAACACTCTTTATTTTAATTTCAGCTAGGATCTCCCTGTTTTTAGATGTTGACCTGAACCTTGGGCTCCTCCTGCCTCCGCCACCCCCCAAGTCACCTTTTTTATTGGTTTGTTTTAATTGTTGTTTGTTTCTGTGGTGAGGTTAAAACCCAGGGCATCACCCATGGTGGGAAAGCAGTCTCCCTCAGCCAGAGCTCAATCCCAGAGGTTCCCAACTGTACCAGGTTCCAAGCAAAGGTTTCCCACCTGGTTTCATTCTCAGTCTGGCTAAAAAGTCGCACCTGAAAAGGGCTGGGGCCAAGGATCTGCCACTCTAGCCAGTTTTAGGTAGTGATTGGATAAACTCAGCTGTCAGTCACAATGCAGAGGCGTGCCTAAGGGCGGCCCATCAGACACGCTGGGGTGGAAGTGTCCAATCAGGTCCGACAACAATGGGAAAGGGCGGGCTCTGGAAATCTCGCGAGCTTTTCTTCCTGACCAACTCGGCTCCTCCCTTTCCGGGCCCCACGTGCTCTGCCAGAAAGGCCTGGGTGACTCTGAGCAGCCTGTGCCCCCTCCATCTCTGGTTCCCCGAGGTTCCTCGAGAGAACCCGGGGTCCCCCAGGAAGACAAAAATGGTGAGTTTGTGTCCAGGGCTGGAGCTACATGGTCAGCACCTGCCTTGGGGCCCCACAAACGGGGGAGCTGCAGAGCCTGGCCGAGTCTCCTCTGGAGGTTGCCCTGGGTCTCTGTCCCCTGGTCCTGGGGGTTGGGCTGGATGCAAGAACCTTGAAGTCACCTCCCTGGCGACTGACCCTAAGCCTCTGTCCACTGGTCCCGCGGGGTGAGCTGGGTGTTGGGTGCGCGAGGTTGGTGCAGAGGGTGCAGCCTAGTCCTCCATGGCGGATGGCCCTGGGCTTCTGCTCTCTGGGCCCTAGGGGTGGGCTGGTCCCTGAGGTCAGCTGCGGAGCCTGAGGCCCAGTTCCCACTGGCAGGTGGCCCTGGGCCCTGTCCCTTGGCTTCCATTTTTGAATGGGCGGCTCAGGTCCCCAGCTTCCCCTCCCCTCCCTGCTGGTGGCCCGCCCCCACTCTTCCAAACGTGTAGGAAGCAGGATCGCAAATCCACTTTCCTTCCCCCAGTTTAGTTCCCCTGAAAGCTGCTGTAGGTCTTTCAAACTGCAGTTGCCTCCTGCGTTCTAAAATGCCACCATCTTTTCCACTTCCCGTCATAAATATCTGCTCTTCCTCCTGTGTTTCAAATGAACACAGTCTATTAATTTTCACTTTTCCTCTAGAGAAATATTGGAAAGAATATTTTGTTTTTCTATTGGGGATCAAAACTAGAGAAGCTTTATCAGTGAAATCCCAGCCACGCATATTTTTCCTCTTTTAAAATTTTGAGATCTTATTCCAGGTGTTTTGTACGCTGTCCTCCAACTTGTGATCCTCCTGCTTCAGCCTCCTGAGACCCTGGGACTATAGGCCTGTTCCAGTATCCCTGGCAAGAATAACACTTTTGAAAGCATTTGTTTTCTGTCTCTGAATATCATACTTGAGGGTAAAGAATCATCACTTGGCACATCCCGTGTCTGGGTAAAATAACTGCTTTGAAGAAAATAAAGCAGTTGGTTAGTTGTACTAGGGATTCTGAATCTTGGGCTGCATCCCCAGCCCTTTTTGTTTGTTTTGTTGGTTTTTGCAGAAAATTATTTATTTATTTTACTTGGTTTTCGTTACTTATACATGACAGTTAAATGCATTTTGACACATCATACATAAATAGAGTGAAAGTTCTCATTTTCTGATTGTACATAATGTACATTCATACCGGTCATGTAGTCATATATGCACATAGGGTAATAATGTCTGATTTATTCTACTGTTCTTCATCTCCAGCCCTTTTAAATTTTAATATAAGACAGCATCTGGCTATGTTACCCAGCCTATCCTGAACGTTGTGATCCTCCAGCCTCAGCTTCTCAAGCTGTTAGCATTAAAAGCACTGACCACCATATCTGAAGAAAATAGTTTATATTTTTCAATTTTTAAAAAATTTTATTTAATTATACATGATAGTAGGATGCATTTATATACTTTGGTGTATTATACATACATCGGAAATAACTTCTCATTTTTCTGAGTGTACATCTTGCAGAATCATATTGTTCATGTAGTCACACATATACATACAATAATAATGTTTATTTCATTCTACTATCTTTCCCATCCCCACATCCCCTCTTCTCCCCTCCCATCACTTCCCTCTACCTAATCTAAGGTAACACTATTTTTCCCTAGTGCCCCCGCCCCGTGACTTTATTGTAAACTAGAATCCACATATTAGAGAAAAGATTTGGCCTTTGGTTTTATAGAATTGACTAATTTCACTTAACATGATACTGTCCAACTTCAACCATTTACTGGCAAAATGCATAATTTCAGTGTTTTTTAAAGTTCAGTAATATTCCATTAAATATATATATACCTCTTTTTCTTTATCCATTCATCTATTGAGGGAAACCTAGGTTGTTCCATAGTCTAGCTATTGTGAATTGAGCTGCTATAAACGTTGACATGACTGCATCGCTATCTATATGGTGATTTTAAGTCCTTTGGGTATAGACTGAGGAGAGGGATAGCTGGGTCAAATGGTGGTTCCATTCCCAGTTGTCTGAGGAATCTCTATACTGCTTTCCATAGTGGTTGCACCAATTTGCAGTCCCACCAGCAATGTAAGAGTGTACCTTTTCCCCCACATCCTCGCCAATATTTATTGTTGCCTGCATTCTTGATGATTGTCATTCTGACAGTACTGAGATGAAATCTTAGAGTAGTTTTGATTTGCATTTCTCTAATTGCCTGGGATGTTGAACTTTATTTCATATATTTGTTGGTCAGTTGTATTTCTTCTTCTGTGAAATATCTGTTCATTTCTTTTGCCCTTTACTGATTGGGTTATTGGTTTTTTGGTGTTAAGTTCTTTGAGTACCTTATGTATCCTAGAGATTAATTCTTTATCAGAGGTGCATGTGGTAAAGATTTTCTCTAATCATGTAGGCTTTCTTCTTACATTATTGTTTCCTTTGCTGAGAAGGAGCTTTTTAATTTGAATCCATTCCATTGATTGATTCTTGATTTTACTTCTTGTGCTTTAGGATTCTTGTTAAGGAACTCAGATCCTAGGCTAATGTGTGAAGATTTGGGTCGCAGGTCCCGCGGGGTGAGCTGTGAGTTGGGTGTGAAGATTTGGGCCTATTTTTCCTTCTGTTAGGCACAAAATCTCTGATTTAGGGCCTAAGTCTTTGATCCACTTTGAGTTGATTTTTGTGCAGGTTCAGAGATAGAGGTTTAATTTCATTTTGCTACATATGTATTTCTAGTTTAGCCAGCACCCTTTGTTGAATAGGCTCTCTTTTTTCCCACTGAATGTTTTTGGCACCTTAGATTAGTATGAGATAACTATATTTAAGTGGGTTTGCCTCTGTGTCCTCAATTCTGTACCTTGGTCTACAAATCTATTTTGATGCCAATATTTTGCAGCGTTTTTTTTTTTTTTTTTCCTATAGCTCTGTAGTGTAGTTTAAGGTTTGGTATTGTCATGCCTTCTGCTTCACTTTTCTTGTTAAGGATTTCTTTAGCTATTCTGAGTCTCTTATTTTTCCAAATAAATTTCATGTTTGCTCTTTCTATTTCTATGAAGAATTTCATTGGGATTTTAATGGGAATTGTGTTAATTGCATTAATCTGTATACTTTTGGTAGTATGGCCATTCTGACAATATTAATTCTGCCTATCCAGGATCTTGGGAGATCTCTCCATCTTCTGAGGTGTTCTTCAATTTCTTTGTTTAGTATTCTATATTTTAAATCAGAGGTTTTTCACCTCTTTTGTTAGCTTGATTCCCAGGTATTTAGTTTTATTTTTGAGGCTATTGTGAGTGGAGTAGTTTTTCTAATTTCTCTTTAAGAAGATTCATTGCTGATATATAGGAATGCATTCGATTTATGGTTGTTGATTTTATATCCTGCTACTTTGCTGAATTCATTTATGAAATCTAGACATTTTCTGGTGGAATTTTTTGGACCTTCTAGATATATAATCCTGTCTCTAGCAAATATTAATAGTTTGAGTTCTTGTTTACCTATTTGTATTCCTTTCATTTCTTTTTTTCTAAGTGCTCTGACTAGAGTTTCAAGGATGATGTTGAATAGAAGTGGTGAAAAAGTACATCCTTATCTTGCTCCATTTACATCAGGAATGCTTTCATTTTTTTCCCATTTAGAATGATCCTGGCCTTGGATTTAGCAGATATAGTTTTACAATGTTGAGGTGTGTTCCTACTATCCCTATTTTCTGTAGTGTTTTGAACGTGAAGTTGTGCTGTATTTTGTCAAATGCGTTTTCTGCATATATTGAGAGATCATATGATTCCTGTGTTTAATTCTGTTAATAGGATGAATTATGTTTCTTGATTTCTGTGTTTTGAAGCAACCTTACATCCCTGGGATGAATCCCATTATAATGACTTTTAAAATAAATTATCCATTTCTCTAGATGAGAACAGTATTGAAAATCCATTTTCTTTCTTTACTTTATACTGTGTGTGTGTGTGTGTGTGTGTGTGTGTATGTCATCCACTTTCCTTTGTTCTTGCATTATTATGGAAAATATATCCATTATGTAATATTATTTCTTATGTATAATTTGTGAATATTCTATGGTATGGTGGTTTATCCACTTTTTTATTAAATTAAGTTTATTTCTTAGAGTAGTTGTAGGCTTATATAGTGTATTAGGGTTCTCTAGATGAACAGATGGAGAGGAAGTATAGTTTTAAAAAGTTGTTTTTTAGATTGTGTTACATGACCAGAAGCTGGATAGTCCACAATGGCCATCTTCAGGCTTGAGAGCTATAGAAGTAGGAGAGGTGCAGTCCAAGATACTTAAGCTTCAGAACAAGAGGGTTTGATGGTGGTACCCTAGTCTGTGATTCAGTGCTTTTGGACACTCCCTGGAAATATCCTGGCAGAATCTGCTTTAGAAGAGTGAAGAAAGGAAAGTCTGATATCTTCAGGTGATCACAGCAGCAGTGGAAAAGCCGTCTGAAAAGAATCCAGCTTGCTCTGATGCTGCTGCCTTGTTCTTCCAACTCTTATTCCATCCAAGCCAGTGTCCTAGTGGGTTGATGTTGCCCACATCTAGGGACGTTCTCCACTTTGGTATCCCACATGGCAGTCACTCCTAGTCACACCCTAATAGAAGCACTCAAATGTTTCATTATCATCAGCATCTCTGAATCCATTCAAGGCGACAATTCAAGTGAACCATTACACATAGTATCATACACCCCTTCTATCCAGCTTATAGTCTCCACTGTTTTCAACATCTGGCATTGGTGTAGGATGTCTGTTAGTTAATGATCCAGTTGAGTGTATTTGATGAAGAGTGTGAATGAAGCAACACATTATCATCAGTCCAAGTCATACATTACCTTAGGTTTCCTCCTCTTTGTGATATCATTGTGTGTGTCATGTACTCTACATGACAAGGTCATACAGAAGAGATTCACTGCTCTGAGAATTTGTGATTCTTCTTTTTATCACTTCTTACTTTTCAAACTTTCTTCTCTACACATGCCCTAAGTCTCTGGCACCCATTGTCATGCTAGTTCCTCCATAAGGTTGCCTTTTTCAGAACTATGTTGACTTGGAGTCTTACTGCATTTGGCCATTTGAGACTGGCTTCTTTCACTTACCCATCTGCATTGAAGGGTGCTGTATCTTTCCAGGCTGGAGAGCTCATTATATGTGTGATATTCTTTGTGTAGTAACATTGTAGTTTTTCCATTCACTTCTTGAAAAGTGCCCCTGAGTTAATTGTAGAGTGCACACTATTGATTTTGTAAGCACATGAGTGTCTTCCACAGTATCTGTTCTCCTTTCCATTCACATGAGCAGGGAAAGAGTTCTTGATGATGTTTTCACTGTCTTTCTGTGCTGCCTGTGTGAGTGTCTCTTGAGATCTTCTGCCCAGTTTTAAGTTGGTTGCTTGCTTTCTTACTAAGTTGTTGTTCATGTATGTTGAACACCAGTCCATAGTTATTGTGTGTTCTGAAAACATTTTTCCAGTTTTTCTGCTTGTCTTCTTATTCTCTTAAGTTTATCTTTTGAAAAATGGAAACTTCAATTTGATAAAGTTCTGTTTACTAGTGTTTCACTCACGGATCATGTTTTTCATATTGCATATGAAACTTTCATGCCAAGTCCATATTTGTTTGTAAGTACTTCTGCGTTATTTTTATGAAGTTCTAGATTTTGAGTAGAGAATCCACAGCCTCCTAAGTGCCAGCCAGGTGCTTTGCTAAAGCTGCATCTCCAGCCCTGTGTCATATTTGTAAACCGAGTCTCCACTGGGAGCTGACTTTGTGACATTTGTGAAGTAACTATGCTCCATTTCTTTTCATGCTAATGTACAGGTGCTTTGGCAACACTTTTCTAGAGAGTATATTTTGCAGTGATTTCTCCTTTGCTTATTTGTCAAATATCAGTAGAGTATATTTCTACTGTGCCAAATACCACTGTCTTGATGATTGTAGCCTTTTAGTAGTTTGAACCTCAGATAATGTCCATTGTATGGATTTAGTTTTCATTATTGTGGGTTTTTTTTTGTTGTTGTTATGGGCCTTTTATGACTGTAAATGAAACATAAAAGGTATTTTATTTTGATTTTATTGAATCCATAACTGACATTGATAATAATTGATGATTACACTGAAGCTTCTCAAATATGAACATGAAATATCTACACATATTTGCCGGGTCTTTCCTTCTCTCCTTAAAAACTTGCACTTTTTGTCATACAGTTTTTTTTTTTCAATTTTATATATGAGTCTTTCTTTCTTTCTGTGTATGTGTGCTATATAACTCGTATATGTTTGTGCTAATGTTTTGTTTTCTGGTGCTGGGTGTTGGACTCAAGAGTGCTCTACCATTAACCTACATTTTTAGTGCTATTTATTTATTTGTTTATTTATTTATTTAGAGACAGTTTCGTAAAACAGCCCATGGTGGCCTCAAAGCTGGGATCCTCCTGGCTCTTGTCACTGCAGATAGTTCAACTAGTTCAGGGATCCCGGGCATTGCCTCTGTGCCCACCTTGCTGCTACCATCAGTATAACAATTTTCCTATTTGTTAACCTTGTGCTTTACAACCGTGATATCATCTTGTTGATGTTCATAATTCTTTGACTTATTTCACATAGAGTAATGGTTCATGTCTCTCTCTAAAGAAATTTGTGATTTTGTGAGCTTCAGTATATTTCTTCATTATTCTCGACTTTTTTCTTTAGTATTGATATAACCATGATATTTATTATTTAGCTTCCTATTGGGATGGATGATGTTAATTAGTTTTTAAATTTTTAATCAACCTTGCGTAGGTGTAATTCTCTCATGGAATTGTTGCATGATTCTTTTTATTTATTTTTGTATTTAGTTGAGTAATGTTTGTGGAGGTGTTTTGCTTTTATGACCATGGGAGTAATTCATAGCTCCCTTATTTTATCATGTTCATTTTGTTAATATTGTAACATGTGCCTCAGAAGAAACCTTTGTTTTCTCTGCTTCTTCATGCTAGAAAAGAAATGTAGAAAATTGGTGGTGGTTCCTATGCGCCTTTTGGAAGCCTGTCTGATGTATCAGAGCCCTATGTTTTTTTTGTTTTTGTTTTGTTTTTTTAAGCAGCAAAGAGGTGTTTATTGCAAGCTAGCTCAGTCCTCCATGCGCACACAGCAACTGGAGACGCTGAGAGTCCCTATGTTTTGTTTTGGATAGTAATCAGTTATTGAGTCAGTTTCTTCAGTAGGCATGGGCTCATCTTTTTGTGTATCTGTACTTCTGTGTAAGTTTTATTGTTTCTCTCAAAGTATTGGGCCAGTTCCTCTAAGTTATCTAATTTTTATCGAGCACATGTTCATGATATTTTTGAAGTTGCCCATGAATGCTAACAATGGCTCTTTTAATGCTAATGTGTACTTTCTCTGTCCTCTGTTGTCTTCTTACTTTAATGTCATAGTATTTCTTATGCCTTAGTTTTATTTACTTCCTTTGATGTGGTGGTAAGGATTGAACCCAGTGCTTCACTGGTGCTAGGCAAGCTCTTTACTGAGCCATAACCTCACCCCTGTGCTCTGTTTCCTTATCCTCCTATCAGTTTATCAGTGATGCTGATCTTCATGAAGAACTTGGTTTTGCAGACTGCTGACTTCCTGATTGTGGTTTCATCAATACCTTTTATGTTATTTGCCTGTGTTAATTTACACTTACCTTGCTTTTCATTCTCTGGTTTTCTGAAGTGGAAGGTTTAATGATTGCTTTTTTTCTCTTTTATTCTGAAATGTGTTTTGGATCCCTTGGATAATGTTTTGGATGCTGTAGATACCACTGACACAAGATCGGTGCAGTTTCCCATGTTGGACTTTTACGTTTCATTTTTTTCTAAACAAGGTCCAGTTTTCCCTTGCATCACCTCTTTCCCCTGAGTCTGTTTAGAGTCCTGTGTTGCATCTCCCATTTCCTGGAGGCTTTCCAGCTGCTTCTGATCTCATTTCTGCTTAGCTCCCATGTTCTTTGAGCATACTTAGGATTTCACTGGTGTTGCGCACTTGTTGAGGTGAGGCTTATGGCTCAGAATGTGGCCTATTCTGGGGAGTGTTGCTGTGATCCTGAGAAGGCTGTGTGTTTTGCTGTTGGTGAATGGCCAGTGAAGCCCTCCCGTCTGCTTCTTTGCTGTGTGGTGTCAGACTCTACAGACTTGTGGTGTTGTCTCAGGTGTAACTGCAGAGTCTTCCTCGTTCTGGACAGTTTTGTATGTTTCTGCTTTGTTTCAGGTCCATGCACATTAAAAATTCCAGACAGTTATTTGCAAAGTTTAGCCTATGGCTGACACAGTGATACATATATGGAATCCCAGCAACTGAGGAGTGGTAGACAAGAGGATCCCAAGTTCAAAGCCATCCTCAACATCTTAGGTGCTGAGCTACTTAGAATTTTTCTTCTCAAATTAGAAATAATATTTTAAAATTGCCCATTTGTTAAGTACCCCTGGTTTCAATCATTGGTATAAAATATAAACAAACAGATACATAAATATAAAATTTAACCCCGGAATTCTGGAGTCTGGTCTCTCTCTCTGAAGCTTCTTTTTAATCAGATTTTAGTTGATGGTTGAGAGAGTAAACAATGATTTGCTCTACTTTTCAAATGCAGGCTGTTTGTTTACTTAATTTCTTTTAAGGAATTTCTGCTTCTTTTTCAAAATGATCAGTTCTGAAATAGAAGAGGGAGAGTTTGTTTTAGACATTAATATAGTTCCTTAATGATTTTAGAATCAATTGTCCATACTTACATCAGATCTGCTGTGTGCACTCTGGAGACAGTGACCACGCTCTCCCATTGGGATGTCAGGCCTCTGTCCTGTACCAGAGAGGGTCAGTCTGAAGGGCTAGAGAAGGTCACACTTTGCTTGCCGCTCTCCATTCTTCCTTGTGACTGCTTCATGGAGCTGTTGGGATCCTTTCAGGGTTTTGGCCATGGTGATGTCTTGTTCTGATGGTTCTGCTTGTGTTTCCACTTTTCTCTGGAGGTATGTGTGCAGCAGCTCTCTCTCCCTGGAATAACTATAATCTTGGGTGTAAATGACTTTCTTTCTTTGAAGATCAATTGGCTATAGTTGTGTTAGGTAATTTGGGGTTCCATTACCTTCTAGCTGGTGACAGAATCAAAATGTTTCCAGGCTTTCTGTTCTGTTCTGTTTCATTGCAGTGCTGTGATAGTTCCAGCCCCCTGTTGCATCATTTTGGTATGCATGCTGATCTTTGTATTTACTGCATATCATTTTTATCAAATTGTTTATCTTATTGTTTTTTAAAGAAACTAACTTTTCACTGGTGCAGGGGTGCCTGCCTGTAATCCCAGCAGCTGGGGAGGCTCAACGAGGAGAATCATTAATTTAGATGCTAACCTCAGCCACCTACTAGGCCCTGAACAAGTTAGTGAGTACTGTCTTAAAAGGAAAAGTGTGCTGAGCATGTATCTCAGTGGTTAAGTGCCATGGGTTCGATCTCTGCTTATTTTTTTTTTCTTTTAATTTGCCCCCACCTAAATAAATAAATAAATAGTTTAAACCTTTTGTAAGCATCTGAAAAGTGTTTTACTCTTTCACATTTGAATGTATAATAAATGGGCTTTTTTTTCTACAGAATAGTGGTATGTCATGCCCTTTGCAACTAGATACCAGTTTGCCTGGACCATCATTGTGATCTGTATCCAAACCCCTGGTGTCTGTGATCTTTTCATGCTGAGAAGGCCAGCACATTGAAAGCTTCCTCTGGGTCTCTTCCTCACCTCTGCTGATACTATGCTGCTCAGGAGGTCACCTGTTTTAAGTCCTTGAGTACGGTTGTGTATCAGTGGCAGGGGCACATTCTGGTAGATAATCTTTTTGGCTTTTCTGTCATTGTGCAGACAGAATTCACAGCATTCTCACAGGTGTACATGGAGTGACCTGTTGAACACCCAAACTGTGTTAGATAGGTGATGATTCTGAGTTGCAACCCTGCTGTTTTAGCACAATCTGGAAATGCTTTCACCTTAGGTTTGTTTGCACCAGCATCATTACAGGCACGAGAAAACTCTTTCACAACAGACATCCATTGTACATGTGGTCCCTCCTTGCTCAAAGAGTTTTGTTCAGAACGTGGCCATGAGGTACATGAAAGTTCCCATGGTAGTGAACTGACTGCTGTTCATAAGAGTTTTTCAACTGTTGGACATCCATTGTTGCTGTGAGATTTAGAATCGTAGTTCCTGTTGTTTATTAAGAAGACCGTTTTGAGTCTCCTGAAACTTTGTAAGGTTGTTGTTCGGACAAGGTGACATCTCTGTTCCATTGAGGTATTTATAAGACACCTGTGATCTTTCCATGACACCATTGTGCTTTGAAAGTGACCACAAGAAATTATCAAATTTCTGTGTTCATTAATTATTGTACTTGTTTACTAGTTGACTAAAGTCTTTATCTGGAGTACAGCACCTTCAAACTTCTTGTTGCTCTCTTGCTGTAACCACATAGATGAGCTCAATCCCCAGTTCACAAATTCTGACAACCTGTTTGAAAGTTTGTCTTTATATTGTCTATGAGAGAAGTTTCTTTGTGACCCATGCCTAGAAGTTGTGAGTAAAAAAAGGGCTGATTCTAGGAATTTCTTTTTAGATAGAACAATGGACTTCCAGAAAGTTTCAAGAGATGAGTAAATACCATGTTGTCTATGTTAACTGTGTAGGCACAGTGAAACACTGTGGTTGGAAAATTTGCTCTCAAATGCTGTTATCCATGATTGTAGCAATTTCCTAGTAAGTTGCCTTTCTTTTCTTAGAGTAAGTACTATTAGGAGTGCTAATATGAGTTCTGTACTGCACAGAACATTTTTAGGATGTGTAATAGAGGTGCAACCAACCCAGAAGTGAGGAGTGACTCAGGAGCCCACCTTACTTACTGTGAACTTACCAAAGGAAGGGTATAAAACACTTTGCTTTTTGCCTTCCGAGTGGCCCAGTTCAAGTGTTGGAATGTCTGAGAAGAACTGAGTGCCACAAAGATTTGATGAACCAAGTTGTAGAATTAATCAGAAGGTCAGAGAATCATCTGAATAGCATGCATGTTAAGTGTAGATTTATCAAGTTGTCAGTCTATCCTGGACTACACTACACATTTGTGGCATTTTTAAGATCTCAGTGACCTTTGAGGATGTGGCTGTGAACTTCACCCTGGAAGAGTGGGATTTGCTGGATCTATCTCAGAAGAACCTTTACATAGACGTGATGCTGGAAGTCTTCAGAAACCTGGCATTTATAGGTAATATTGATGATTCTTTAATTAATCAACTAGAGAACTCATGAAGATTTTGGTCATTTATGTAGAATTTGAAAGGGCAATCAGTTGGTGAATTATTTAGCATAAAGAGCACGTAAAGGCATTACTAGCTCCTCAAAATTTATAAAAAGATTTTTCTGGTTTGTCATTTTAGGAAACAGATGGAATGACAAGAACATTGAAGATCAGGTCGAAAATTCTGGAAACAATCTTAGGTAATTATAGTCACAAGAGAAATCCTGGAGGTAATCTGAGAATATCATATAAATTTTAAAACAAACCAACCAAAGAAATATGCACAGGTTGAAATGTACTTATTTTCTTAAATTTTTTACCAAAAATATTTACATAACTGTAAAAGATATTCAGTCTTTTCAAAGTTGCTGACATGCAAAAAGTGGTATGAAATTGTGTATGTGAATAACACTATTTGGATATTAGCCATAAGGAAGCTATGTTGAGAAAGATTCCTTTCTTTCAATTTCTTTAGATTTAGGCACTTTGTACAAGTCAGAAAACCTAGCCTTTCCCTGATGTTAGTAGTAATGATAGCTTATTCTAGCCTTTCCCTGATGTTAGTAGTAATGTCAGCCTAAAACCTATAAATAAATAGAAAATCATGCATGAATTAAGCACTGATAATGTGAGTATTGTTCTTCAAAGAAGTTATATCTTGAAATTCAAAGGCAAAGAAGCTAGTTTGGGGAAACTTTCAATGAGATGCCAATTTTTAACTGGGCATAGAAAGAGTGTAATAGAGTAAGTCCAAATGACTGCATCATGTGTGCAAAAGACTTCATGTGCCCTTCCTTCCTTTATAGGCAGACCAGTTCTCACTCTGGAATCAAATTCTACAAGCACGAGGACTGTGAAGAGAAGCCATGTGGATTTAAACAGTACAGGCAATCTCTGGTTTCTCTTGAAAGTGTTCAGAGACAAATGTTAATACAATCTGCAGATGAACCTCATGAAAGTACACTGTGTGGGAAAGTCATCAGTTGTCCCCGTGACATTCAAAGGCATGAAAAAACTCATGGATGGCAACCCCATGAAGGTCAAAAATGTTGTGAAGCCTTTTCTTCTCTCCCGGGTGTTCCAAGACACATGAGAACACACAGTGGAGGCCAATCTTTTCAGTGTGAGGTATGTGGGAAAGCCTTTCCTTTCCCATCTTTTTTGAGGAGACATGAAGAGACTCATTCTAGAAAGAAATTCTATGAATATAAACAAGGTGATCAATGCTTCATTACACTCAGAAGTCTTCCAACTCACCCGATAAGGCAGAGTGGGAATACACGTTTTAAATGCAAGCTATGTGGGAAACAATTTGCTCATCCCTGTTTATTCAGAATACACCAGAGAACACATACTGGAGAGAAACCCTGTGAAGGTAGGCGATGTGGAAAAGCCTTTGCTAGATCCCATCAGCTTCATAAACAAGGAAAAACTCACACTGGAAAGAGGCCCTATGCATGTAAGCAGTGTGGCAAATCCTTCACTCAGTCCTCCTATCTTCTAAACCATAAAAGAACACATAATGGAGATAACCCCTATGAATGTAAGCAGTGTGGAAAAGCCTTTGCTAGATCCGGTGATCTTTACAGACACGGCAGAATTCACACTGGAGAGAAGCCCTTTGAATGTAATCAGTGTGGCAAAGCCTTCACTCAGTCCTCTCATCTTCTAAACCATAAAAGAACGCATACTGGAGAGAAGCCCTATGAATGCAAACAATGTGGAAAAGCCTTTGCTAGATCCTGTCAATTTCAAGTACATGTAAGAACTCATACAAGAGAGAATCTCCATGAATGTAAGCAGTGTGGCAAAGCCTTCACTCAGTTCTCTGACCTTCAGAAACATAGAAGAACGCATACTGGAGAGAAGCCTTTTGAATGTAAGCAGTGTGGAAAAGCCTTCGCTACATCCAGTGATCTTTACAGACACGGAAGAACTCACACTGAAGAGAAGCCCTATGCATGTAATCAGTGTGGCAAAGCCTTCACTCAGTCCTCTCGTCTTCTAAACCATAAAAGAACACATACTGGAGAGAAGACCTATGAATGCAAACAATGTGGAAAAGCCTTTGCTAGATCCAGTAAATTTCACGTACATGTAAAAACTCATACAAGAGAGAAGCTCCATGAATGTAAGCAGTGTGGCAAAGCCTTCACTCGGTCCTCTTACCTTCAAAATCATTTAAGAACACATACTGGAGAGAGGCCCTATGAATGTGAGCAGTGTGGAAAAGCCTTCACTCAGACCTCTCACCTTCAAACACATAAAAGAACTCATACTGGAGAGAGGCCCTATGAATGTGAACAATGTGGCAAAGCCTTCACTCGGTCCTCTTACCTTCAAAATCATTTAAGAACACATAGTGGAGAGAAGCCCTATGAATGTCAACAATGTGGTAAAGCCTTTGCTACATCCTCTAACCTTCACCAACATGAAAAATTGCATACTGTAGAGAAGCCCTATGAATATCAAAAATGTGAAAAGGCCTTTGCTACATCACCTCATCTTTACACCCATTGAAGAACACATACTGTAGAGAGATTTTGCTCATGAAAACAATTGGCAAAGTCTACTGTTACTACTGTTTCCCTCATAAATATGTAGAAAATTTACTGGAGAAAAATCCTTTGAATGTGAAATGTGGATAAATCAGTATTTCTTGCCACCTTCAAAGACAAGAAAAGGCTCCCACTGCCAAGTATGTATGTATATATATATAGTAATGGAGCTTTAGCCTGGTGGAACTCTAACACTGAGCAACATTTGTATTTCTTTTTTTTTAAATTTTGAGATAGTTATTTGCTGTGTTCCTTAGAGTCTTGTGAAGGTGCTGAAACTGGCCTCAAACTTGTGATCCTTCAGCCTTAGCCTCCCGAATGTCTGAGATTAAAGGCAGATATCACCACATCTGACTGAATAACTCTTTAAATATAAAAAATATATGACAAATCAGTCCATTTTCTCTGTTGCCTTCAAAGCCATTTCCCTCACACTGGAAAACAAGCCCTCTGAATTTGGGAGATTTGCTACAACCCATCAAAATATATTTCTGACTAATTTTTCTTCTCACATATGAAACTACTCATGTAGAGAAGCTCTGTGAATATAAGAAATGTGATAAGTGTTCTTTTCAGTTTCCTCTATGGACTGCGAAGATTCTTTTGGAAAGACTCAGGCCAAAATGAATACATTCTATGCATGTAAGAAATTAAAAGGGCTCAAGTGTTCTAATTTGTTTAGTTTTATGAATGCATTCATACTGTAAACAATCCTGTGGATGAGCAATGTGGGGCTGTGTTCAACTTTCCCAGTTTCTGTAATACAAAATGATTCATATCGGGGACAAAAGTTCTGCTCTTTAAAACAGGTTGTAACACTTTCAACTTTTCATGTCCCTTTGAGCATCATGGAAAAACTCAGTGTAGAAAAGCCTTGTATGTAGAAATGTAGTGGGACCTTCAGTTGATTCCGATTTAGTTGGACTTTTTCAGACTTGAAGAAATTTTTATTTTCTTTTATTTATTTGTTTGTTATGTTATGAGAGATTCAACCAAGAGATACTTAACCACTGAGCCAAATCACAGTTCTTTATATATATATTCAATTTTGAGAAATGTTCTAATTGGATTGCTTACTTCCTAAGTTGCTGAGGCTGGATTTGAACTTGTGATCCTCCTGCCTCCCCCTGATATAGTCATGCAGTGCCTTCAGCAATCAACTGTTTTTTTTGTTTTTTTTTTTTTTGAGAAAATGATTATAGGTGTGGAAAAGTGTGTGTTCCTTCATTTCTCCCCTGTCTATTAATAGGTAATGAAATGCACCCTGGAGTGGGCAAAGGATGGCATCAGCATGAAGACAAGAAAGCGTCATCCTTTCTGGGTTAAATCTGTCTTATTATTAGATTCAATTTTCCTGTTTTTATGTTTTTTTTTTTTTTCATCTGTAGTCAACTCTCAAACATTATGACATATACTGTGCATACACTTGTGTGTAAAATCTTGTATGCATTATAATTTTATACATAGAAATATATGGGAAAAATTTAGAGTTTTCATTTTTCTATTTTCTGTAAGTATGTGTTCTCTCATGTAGTCCACCTTTTCCAATAAAGGAGTCAGCCAATAAAATATATTTAAAACTCTGGTCTCATAATCAAAAAACCTTTTTCCAGGCCCATGTTTAGTTCAGATATTTTGTCCTCAAATATTTTATGACTTTCATATATGTTGTGACAAAGAAACATTGTGAGAGGTTTTGGATATAATTCTTAGGTTCAGAGAATGACGAGGGTAAGAAAAATTACATCATCAACATCATCAAGTCTGAAGTGCTTAAGCTCTGAAACCAATCCCTAGCCCTTTTTATTTTTTATTTTGATAGAGGGCCTCACTGTGTTTCTGAGGCTGAGTTTAAAATTCCAATTCTTATGATATCGGCATTGAGATTACAGACACATGCCAGCATGCCCAGGTCCTGTATGTTTTCTGAAAACCTGATCCCAGGTCTACGCCATGGTGAGGGCATCTTACCTTACTGTGGAACCATGGTACACTGCCCTGAGGTTTCCCAGGTGTGTGCCACAGGGTGGGCAACTCTGCCTGACGTGTGGAGCCCTTACACACTCTTCCCCTATCCAGGGTACCCTGCAAAGTAAAAAGAGCGTGGCTTCCAGCAGAGAACCTGGCTTCTCATCTGCTGTAAGAGTGAGATTTAAGTGATCCACATTGACCTGCCATGTGCTCCATCTCATTGAAGACTCTGCATGTTAGGCTGGTTGTATTATGCTTCCTGAAACATGCCACCAGGATATGAACTGTATTCATGTCATCTATAAATGGCTGTGGTTTATAATTTAAGGTTTCAGTTTAGTCTGAGGTTACCACAAATTATATTTAACCAAAAATGAGTAAAGTGGGAAAAGGGGTTGAGGATGGAATGATTTTTTATCTCTTAGTAATTTACTTGGATAGTGCTTTTTTGGGGGTCCACATTAAGGCCATTTTTACTTTGACTTGGAACGATTTCATAGCATATTGCTGGAACATGCATGAGAATTTTAAAAAATGGCTCCTGAATTCACCAATCTCTAGAGTCGAACCAAATGGCCTTTGACAAGTGTCAGAGGATGCCTGTGGCTCTACTTCAGGTGCTACCTAAAGCCTTCAACCAGATCTACGTTGTACAGTCCATGCTGTGGAGAAAGCGATCTCTGCTCAGGGTAAGGTTTTCACTGGATTGTCCTGGGTTAAACCTCACCCACACTCTAGTATTCTAGTGTCATGGATCTTGTGTGGTCATTGATAAGAGTTTCTTACATACTTGTGTCCAAGTATTAAATGTATCAAACATACTAAAGATGGGGTGATTGTCACTGCTATCTCTGTTACCAGCCTTTAGGGGTGCATCTCATACTGTTCATTTAGAAACAAATGGTCAAAAGACAGTGCTGTGGCACTTCTGTTTTCAATAAATGCAGCTTAAGCTACCAAATATGCACTTAAGTCTTTAAAAGATAGTTTTGAAAGCTCCCCAGGAGTACTGAAAACTTTCATTCCACCTAATAAGACGTTTTGGCAATTGCCTAATTTGATATTTCTGATTAAATAGAAATATTGCGTAGTGGTATGTAATCACTTGTTGCAGTCAGAATTTTTATGTGATAAATCCTTTTGCGGAAGGCAAGGGTTGCATGCTTGCTCCTGCCCAGTGTGAAGCATATGAGTGAATGGAAATTTTCTGGGGTGGGAACATTCTCTGTAGAGTTTAGTCCTGGTGAGTACATCAGTGCAGAAATCAGACTTCTGTTAGGGCCATAGTATCTTCTGTGAGGATGTGCCTACCACTTCTGGTCAATAGTGTAGGCATATAGATGGCAGGTGGATGGCCACCTTCTGATGTGTTTAGGTGAGTATCTGAGCCAGTAGGAAGAGAATTAAAAGATCCTTTGATTAAATAAGAATTAAAAGATCCTTTGCTATACTGATGACATGATATGGATGCCAAACCCCATTACAAGTAACCTCTTGGGCCTTGAGACACATTTTATTTCACACATGAATTTTCCCACAAAATTTCGTAGTGAGATGCTTTTGTGGAATGAACTGGGATGAATATAAAGAGATTTATTTAATGACATAGTGTCCTTGACATTTGGAAGACCTGCAGCAGACTTAAACACTTGTTATAATTTTATGAAAAAGTGTAAAATTCTCAAAATGCTTTTCAATCACCAGGTGTAGTGGTACACAGCTGAAATCTTATTTTGTCAGCATGCTGAGACAGGAGGATTGTGATTTCAAAGCCAGCTTTCACAAATAGAGTTTCTAAGCAACTCAATGAGTTGCATATGGATCAGGTTTTAATAAACTGTTTCGATGGGTGGTTGGAACTGTCCATGATACCATTTTCTTCTTCGGATTCTCAGGCATGGTTTAGCAGTTCAAGAATGCTGTGAAATGATCAAGTTCAGTCAAAAGCATGTATTGGATTTAAAAAATAATAATATTGCAAAGGCCATGAGGGACAGTTCCTTCTCTGGGAACTCTCAGTAATTAATGTGAATTAATGACAAATTATTGTAGTATCATGTGATTTTTACATAGAATGTTTTTACTTCCTAATAACTTAGTTAGATACATGAGGTTATCAATCTAATCTGTTCTTTTCATGTTGGTTTGAAATGATATTTAAAGAATAATTTACTGTTCTCAATTTTTTTACCAATTTTTAAAGTTCATACCATAATTAAATATCTATTGCTCAATAAATACTCAGGATTCTACCTAATTAAACAAAAAAATACATTTGTCCGTCCAAGTTTAAAATAACTGAAGTTCATTTAAAAGTTTTTTCTTTTATATTAGGTAAAGATATATATACATATATATATAAACATTGCATTATTATTTTTATACATATTTCTATGAATGTCTGTAAGCATCCATTAGTTCTCTTTTATTATGTCTCTCTTTTCTGTTTTCTTTTATTTATTTGTTTTTATGTGGTGCTGAGGATCAAACCCAGGGCCTCACACGTGCTAGGCAAGTGCTCTACCACTGAGCCCCAGCCTCAGCCCCTGTTTTCTATTTTTTTCTTAACGTCAATTATCTCATGCTGTTGCTTCTGGCTCATCTTCCTTTTGTTAGATTTATCCAGTTTGACCTATAAAATTGTATTTCATATTTTTGCCAATCATTGTAATTAATTTTCCAATAGCCTTTTCTCTTTATCTCTTAAAATTAAAAAGACATGGGGCTGGGATTGTGGCTCAGCAGAAGAGCATTCACCTAGCATGTGTGAGACCCTGTGTGCAATCCTCAGCAGCATATAAATATGAATAAATAAAATAAAGGGAAAAAAAATTAAACAGACATGGTGTTTTGATTTAATGACAGCTGAGTCTTCCCCAAAGTTGTGAAATTTCCTGTAAAGTGACCATTCTTTCAGTCACTTCCAACCTAGCAAATACACTTGTTTGTGGCTGGGTGGTAGTGAGAGTATCCTTTGTGTGTGTGTGTGTGTGTGTGTGTGTGTGTGAGTGTGAGTGTGTGTTTGTGCATGCATGTGCACACAGGATTAATTGTTTGCATCTTTAGGTTTCATTATGTGAGCTTTACTCAAGTCTGTTGAACTTCAGCTCTAACATAATACATAAGCCAAAAAAATCACAGAAACTTGGGGAGTACCTCTCAAAATTGTCCAATGATCCACTTCATGAAGAACAAAATCCCCTATACTCCTCTGATCTGAATATTGTCAGGATGACAGTTCCTTCTTCCACTTAGGCAAATGAAAGGTTTTCTGTCACATGATTTTTGAAGGGCCCATAAATCTGTGGTTTTGGTGCATAAGCATCACAGAAGCACAGAGACATAACACAAATGCTGTTTGTGAAGAGCTTGGGCACAGCTGGGAATCTGAAGTGAACATGGGGATAAATATCAGACATGGGAACGACATTCTACAACACTCTGGAGATTGGATGAAGACCAAAAGGAGACTAGATGGAGGTGAACAGTGAAAAGCCAGAGTATGAATTTCCTGACTAAATATGTGAGGTCTTGGCAGTAAAAATTCAGTATAAATTTTAGAACAACAACAAAAAAAATATGTTTCCTGACTTAAGATGTGCTGCACCTGGAAGTGCTGAGAAAGCACCTCTTGAGAAGGAAAAACCATATTTCCTTACAGTGAATAGTAAAAGTGAAATTCTGGTAATAAATCTTAATGAATAAATATGGAAAAAAATAGATCCCACTGTGAACATTTTTAAAGAATTTTGTAATATGGACCTTTATTGGATGCATTTACATAAATTTTTTATGTCTATGTTCTGGGAAAACAATTGCATATAATAATTTGTAAGTTTATTTATGGATATTAGGTGTGTTCATTTTCTGCTAATTTACTATCAATAAGGAGATTTTTTTCTTGGTCTAATTGAAACAAGATTGGAAATTTTCTACCTGGATGGGCATTAGAATAAAATTTTATTCAATTTTTCTTCTTATATTTTTCTATTTATTATTTGTGCAAATTCAAAACAAAGAATCATTTTTTTCTGAGTAATAACTCTAATCAAATGCAGTAGATTTTGTATATTCTTCCTCTCATTTTATAAATTTAATCATTATGAGTTATTTTTCTTTCAATTTAAGAAAATTATTATAGGATTCAGCAGAGAACTCATTTGGAATATTGAAGTCTTTGTTCTAAATATCACATGTCAAATTAATGCTACTTTATAGGGGCTCATTCCTAAGGAACTAAACATCAGTGAGGACTGGGAAGTTCAAGCAGAGATCAAGGGTGAGGACAGGTGAGCCATAAGACGTACAAGCCACGGTTCAGTCTAATGAGTGGAGTTAGGAATATGAAGCCCTTTCTGTCATCCTCCTCACCCACCACACAGAATCCATTGACTTCTCACATGACCTCTATTCCTAGTGAATCCCACAATGTCTGCCAAATGAGGGTTTACTTTTTACTTGCCACATCTCATACAGTTACTGAAATGGGTTATAGAAAGCAATGATGCACCAAGAGTTACACTCATACTTAGCACATATTACAAGATGATGTAGAGTTTCACTCATACTTAGCACATATTACAAGATGATGTTAATAATATTTAAACTTGACAAAAAATTTCAGCTTATTTTACTAATTTTTTTCCAAAATATTTCTAACTGAAAATCATTTGGTATAATTTTCTCATAAAAATTATATGAATCTGCAAAATTTACAATTCTCAAGAAGTAATTTATGTTCAAATACTATGTAACTCTTGCTGGAAATGAATTTTGTATCATTCAGAGTTTAAACATTAAAAAAAGAATAAATAAATAAAGAAGCACACACACACACACACACACACATTTTTTGGCAGTATTGAGTGTCCAAACCACAGACATGCACCTATAAGGCAAATTTCCCACCCTAAGTTATACTCTTATTTAAATTTAAATACAAAATGTATCAACAGCTTTCAAAAGATTCTCACAGTATTTCTAACTTGTAAATATTATACAAAAAAGAGAATGTGTGCATGCTTCAGCCTAGCTATGTTTTACATCTTATCTTGAATTACAAAGTACACTTAATTTTTTCTTTAGTCTTAATGATTTCTACTCTTAATGGTTCATCTGTCTCTTTACAATAGCATTTTGAAGCCAAATCTTACTTACTTTTTATCTCTAAAATCGTTCAATAAACTTTAAATTTTATTTCTGTATCTCAACCTGTGAATATTCATCTCATAGGAAGAGTGCTCCCATCCTTAGAATTCAAAATGTCAGATCTGCAATACATCCCTGTTAGGTGTTCTTGCAATGATCATGTGAGCACTTCTATTAAGTTATAAGTACCTAGTGAAGCATAATACCTAAGTTCCCAAGAACATCCTGTCTTTCATATGAGATGGTAAGCCTGTTGCAGATTCCACAGGGAAGTGTTCTGAAACAAGAGAGAAAACTAGCTTCTCACATTGGCTACTTCCACTGCCACTGCCACCAGAGATTCATATCTCTCCTGGGCAAATGTTTGACTTCTCTGTTACATCTGCTGCTGCTGCCATAACTACTGTATCTGAACTCAGTCCATCCTGTGGCTCCCTTGGCAACTAGGAACCATGAGTTTGTCCAAGAAGTGTGTTTGCACCATGTGAGAATGACAAAATAATATCTCTCTGAACAAAGCTGTACATAGAGCAAATTGTGAGCCCTGCTGCTAAACTGAACTCTGTAATAATGCTGTCCCCTGCTAAGATCCTCAGCCTTCATGCATGCTCAGGTATAAAATGATGACTAGCCCAACACAGCACAGCATAGCCTTGAAGCTCTCACAGAGCCCTCCTGGGACTGGAACTCTGTGAATGTGAAGAGGTCTGTGCACCAAGGCAGCCCTGGGAAGGAGAGTACAAGGGGGTAGGAGGTAAAATACAGAATTCAGATATGAATATGGATGGGAATGTGCTATGGGGGGAATGTCTGTTTCCTCCAAAACTCAGGTATCATAATCATCACCTTGTGTTGATGGTTTTAAGAGGTAAAACTTGTGGAAAGTGACTATCATGTCATGAATGTAGGGACTCTTCAATTGAGTCAGGACCTTTGAAAAATGGTTCCTAGTGAGTTTGTTCACCCTCCACCAAGTGAAGACACAGAAGAAGGCACCATGTTAAACAAGAATGCAGCCCTCACCAGACTCTGAATATGTAGATATTGATTTACATTTTAAATACGCTTTCTACCTTAAGGTATCTTGGTATCGAAGATTGAATGCACTAAGGTACAATCTCTGCTGTTCTTGTCAGTTCCTTTCCCTGAAAAGGCCCTGAAGGATACTGAATTAATCAGAGGTGCTGAGTGCAGGCCCTGACCTCATTCCAGGCTGCAAATGGTGGAGGCAATCAGAACCCTGGTGCACTGTTTTTTCACACCCATCTCCTTGGAGAACTTTCGCATCTCTCTGAACTTAGTTTGCTTGAAAGCAAATGTCATGGGCTGGGGATATGGCTCAAGCGGTAGCGCGCTCGCCTGGCATGCGTGCAGCCCGGGCTCGATCCTCAGCACCACATACAAACAAAGATGTTGTGTCCGCCGATAATTAAAAAATGAATATTAAAAAATTAAAAAAAAAAAGAAAGCAAATGTCAGCACTGTGCCCATAATATCAGTAATGGCACCACTGAAACAACATGCAGACTGAACTCTTCTAATAGCCACTTAAGTTAGACCTCAGATGCCAGAAGAAAAACAAACAACTCTATCAGCAATTTTCCCAGGAGGTCATAGGATCAACCCACTGTCTTTAAGACTCTATGTTTTGTTCTTAGCATCTTTTTATGGAATTGCCAACAATTTTTAATGATTTGGGCAGATTGCTCTCCAAAATTTATGAGGTTTTGGTATGAGGTGTCTCCCACCAAGCTCTTTCATGAGAAAAGAGTCTTATAAACCAATGAAAACATTTGAAGATAGAATGAAGTGCACAATTGTGAACAGTTCATTATAGCAAATGGATTAAAAACATCAATGAAGAGAGAATTACTTTCTAAAATGCTTCTATAAAATGCAAAAATTTGTCCTGCAAAATGATGAAGCTGGAGTCCCAGCACCAGTCACACATTAAATATACAGTCATTCATGGTCAAGAAATATAGAAAAAAAAAGTTCAACATATCTAACAATTAGAGATATGCAAATTAAAACTACCTTGCCATTCCATCTCACTCCAGTCAGGAGGGCATTTACCAGGAATACAAGTAACAGTAAATATTGGTGAGAATGTGGGGAAAAGATTCACTCATACATTGCTGGTGGGACTGCAGATTGGTGCAACCACTCTGGAAAAGAGTGTGAAGATTCCTCCGAAAATTTGGAAGAGAAACGTAATTTAACCCAATTATTCCACCCCTCAATTTGTAACTAAAAGGAATTAAAATCAGCAAAGTACAGTAGCTCAGTCAAATCAATGTTTATAGCAGCTGAATTCATGGTAGTTCTTGTGACCTTCAGCAGATGAATGGATAAAGAAAATGTCACAGACACACACACACACACTCACAAACACACACACACGGGGGGGAGGAAAAAATAAAAGTCCATTGGATTAGACAAAGGGAAATTATGGGATGGGAGGCAGAGGGCATAGAAAAGGGAGTAGACTGAATGGGACAAAATATTTCTATGTTAATATATGACTAGAGACTAGGGTAACTTCACGTCATGTACAACCAAAAGCCTGGCTCCTAATAAGTTATACTCCATGTATGTATAATATTTCAAAATATATTCTAATGTCACGTATATCAAAAAAGAACACATTTTAAAAAGTGAAAAAAAAACAATACACTCATGAAGCACACATAGATGCAAATACTGAAATTACTAAAATTCTCAGGGCAACATGAAAAAAAGGAAATATTGATGATCTTGGGAGAGAAAAAGATGTCTTAGAAAGAATACTGAAGGTACAATCAGAAACATTCTTTTTACATTTTTTTTTAAATTTTAATTTTCTGGCATGTAGTATTGAACCTATGGGCACTTAACCACTGATCCACATGCCCAGCTCTTCTTTACATTTGATTTAGAATAAGGTCAAGGGGCTGGGGATGTGGCTCAAGCGGTAGCGCGCTCGCCTGGCATGCGTGCGGCCCAGGTTCGATCCTCAGCACCACTTACAAACAAAGATGTTGTGTCCACCGAAAAAATAAAACTAAAAAATAAATATTAAAAAAAATTCTCTTAAAAAAAATAGAATAAGGTCAAATGCATGCTATGAGGTTATGAAGGCAATAGTAGCAGAAAGGGAAATAGAACAGCGAGGAAGGACAGAGGGACAGCCGGGCAGCAGTACTGAGGAGGTCACTCCAAGGACATGCTACCATAGCCCTGAGGCTCTGGAACACTGTGCACAGACTGAGCAGCAGGACCAGCCCTGGAGGGAGCCTGCCCGGGTCATCGGGGCAGCAGCAGAGACAAGAGGGATCCGGAAGCTCAGGCCCCCTGGCAAGTGTGTAGGGAGGAGTGAGGACTCAGACTCTGTCTGGACCAGGGGAGAGGCCAGTGGGTGTGGCATGAGGCCAGGTCCCCTTCTGGAGCTCCCACAGTGGGCTCAGGTTGAGCAGAGAGCTGAGAGGAGGAGCCCAGGGTGGAGAGTGGACAATGGTGAATGAGAAGAGCTGGGGCTTCCATGGCTTTAGCAAAAGACCCCAAACAACTAGGAACCCTTGAGGCCTGGGCCCATCAGCACGAGTGAGTGCTGTTTAGGGAAAAGCTGGGACCTACTGCATCACCTGTCTAACCCCTGGCTCAGGGGCTGTGGCACAGTAGGCTCTCAGCAGATCTGCTCAGTAACTGGACCAAGCACTAGCCTATGAAGGAAATGAGTACCATGGATGTCGGGGGCAGCAGGCACCATGACCCTAAGTGCTGGATCTGTACTCTGTACCAGCACCCTCCCTGCAACCAGCTTCTAAACTCCTAAATCACTAGGAGAGGGATTTTTAGAAAAAACAGAATTCACAGCTCAGGGTGGACTTGGAGGCCAGCTGCCCAGCGTGTGGTGGTCAGAGCACCCCAGGGGGCTGTCTCCTGCGCAGTCAGCACAAATGCAATCGCTTCTCTTGGGTAAAGCTGTGGGACGAACGTGAGGCAGTCAGTGTCCGGGTCCAGCAGTGCTCACCGGGTCCCACTGTCCCATGGTCTACAGAAGCAAAAATTGCTCTTGACCCCTGTCCAAGCTCTGGGGTGGGCACGTCACAGGCTTTAAGTGGGTGTTATTTGAAGTTGTCCCACACAGGCTCAGAGTCTGAGCCATGACCTAATGGAGTACAACTACATGACTACTGTTTACTTCCCAGGTTGGAAATTGCATAAGATAATGGTGAATGTGTTATCATAGAAGATGTCTCATTTTTATATTATTTTTAACTTGATTTTATGGTAGATTTTTACATATTTTATCTGACATCAGAACAATCTGGATGCTGGGTGAGGAGAGTGATGGACTCCCTAGGGTTGAGGACCCAGGATGTTCCTCTGAGCACTTCTCTGCCTCATCCAGGTGAAGTTCAATGTGCAGGGTGCATTTTGTGGGGGGTATTTGCTAGGTCATTTCCTCTCCACTATGAGGGGAGAGTCACAGGTGTCAGGACTGTTGGTGCTCCCAGGAGCCTGTGTTTCCTTTTGGGAGTGCGAAGCCTGAGCAGGTAACCTGTACACATGTACCAGAGACTCAGAATCCTGTCCCCATTGTGTAATTGAGGAGGACACATGTCTCCCACCACAGGGGTGGCTGAGGTCAGGGCACAGGGCCAGGCTCCCTGAGTTCCTCTCCTGCAGGGATGATGCCTGCTGCAGTTTTGCTTTGGTTTCCATTTCTCTTCTTTACAACTGGCACAATGCATGGTCTCTGTTGGGGGAAATGTCAATACATTTTAACTTTTTTATAAGTATTTTGTATATTTTATATTAGTAAGTGATAAAATGTCATAATAACTGCACAGATGTTATGCATTCATGACATCCTAGATTTGTGTTTAAAATTTATATATTTAGTCACATGTTCTGTCTTTGATTTTATCAAATGGTTGCAAGTCTCTAAACATGTTTAATTTACTAAAAAAGATTTCTGTATGAGTGTGCCCTTGTGTTTGAAACCCACGATGTTGAAAGATCAGCTGTATATGGTGTTTCATAAATTTTATCAGGCGGTTGCTTGGAGCCTTCTTTTGTGCCTCTGATTTTGACAGGAGCTCAGGAACTTGTGGCTTGTGAGAGAAGCAAAGGTTGGAATTTGGCAGGTGTGGGTCTTGCCTCTCTGGAATGACAGAGTACCAGGTGTGAATAAAGATGAAGATGTCAGCCACATTTCCTGTGTGCAGACCACCTCTGCCTCTCTACAGATGACGTTTACTTAGCACATGGGTGCCTGTTTCTTTTTCTGGAGGTTGGAGATAATCATAATAACCATAGCAGAGCCTCCACACCACTGTTTATTTATTGTGAGTAAATAAACCAATATTGTGCTTCTTTAGGCCTGGCTAGGAGTCCATGCTCCAGCATCAGCCATTGTCATTACTGGTGTTGACACCTCTCCTCAAGTGCAGTAGAGATGGGTGAGAACAATGGCAACCCCCAGGGCCACTTCCTCCTCCTGGGTTTTTTTGACCACCCTCTACCTGGAGAGGGGCCTCGTTGTGGTCATCCTGGTAGCCCACCTGCTGACTACTGGGCCACACACCATCATCCTGGTGTCGCAGCTGAATCCCCACCTCCACACACCTGTATACTTCTTCCCCATCTCCCCGTCCTTCCTGGACCTCAGCTTCACCACCAGCTCCATCCCCAGCTGCTCCACAACCTGAGTGGCCATGACAATCAGCCATGGAGGTTGCAAAGTCCAGCTCTTCCTGTTCCTGGGCCTTCATGGAGTGGAGTGGCTGCTGGTGGCCATCATGGCCTCTGACAGGTTTGTGGCCATCTGCAAGTTCCTGCACTCTATGGCTATTATGCATCCACAACTCTGCCTGGTCTTACCTTGGCTCTGTGGTGGCCAACTCTTTGGTCATATCCCCAATGACTTTGCACAACAAGGTGAACCACTTCGTGTCCGGTGTGAGATGCCCACCTGGATCCGCTTGGCCTACATCTGCACTGCTGTGGAGGGCATCGCCTTCACCCTGGCCATGGGCATCTTGCTCTCTCCCTTGGTCTTCATCTTGGTCTTCCGTGGCCACATCATCAGAGCTGTGTTCAGAATCCAGTCATCCTCAGGAAGACAGAGAAGCTGCAACCCCTGTTTTTGCCAACTGCCCTAGCTGGTGACCTAATGCTGGGTTCACAAAATCTGACTCTTCCAAGAACTCAACAAAACAACAAAGAAAGCATCCGTCCATACAGAAGAACCATTTTCAATATTCCAGAGATGGCTCTGTGACTTTAAGGATCCTTGGAAAGAGAGGGAACTGCTGGACTTCTTTAAATGCATACAGTGAATACACAGGGTAGGCTCCATGGAACATTCTATCACAAAAGGGCAAAAGAGTAGCATTTCAATAGAGCAGGTGAGTGTGCCTCAACCTATTAGGTGACTACATCTGAAGACAGGTTTTGCTATCCAAGCTGAGACAACACCCCAAGTCACTACAAAATGTAGTGATTGCTTAGAGCCTGCTGCTTCAGGACTGGAAGCTGTGATTATTCAGATTGGCTTCCACCATTTCTTAACGTATATATTAAAAGGGCAACTGAGGAATTGTATCTTTCAGCCACTGGATTCTTGGACCAAGGTCATCATGCCCTACTATGGAAACACAAAAAGAATTAGTAGAATACATGATTTCAATAACCTAACTTTAGAAGATCCAGGTTATTATTATTACTCTATCACACTCATCAGAAGATTCTTAACATTTTTTTTTCCATTTTATTGAGAAGCATTGTGTTTGGCCATAGTAACATAGACATTTTTGTTTAGCATGGCATTTAAGCCTTTCCACAATCCATAGAGCAGAACGCTAATTTGCAATATTCATTACAGTGGATTCTAGAGCATTTTAACTTAGTTTCAATCCTTCTATCTGCACTTATGTTTAAATTATTAGGAACATCCACATGTTGTAAATTGAGACATAGCCATAAAGCCTGTAATTGTAGGAACAAGGAATAATGTAGTCACTCAAGGATCATGAGACCAGGAGCTGGAATAGGTCTGATTAATTGGCATGCACCTGTTTCAAACCTGTTTGTTAACTTCAGCATTTTATAGTTCTGAAATATCATCTGGCAATAACTAGTGTATGATAAGATAAATTGCATTCATACAGGCTACAGGATATTCATCATCCTTTCTCTTAATTCTCACAGTTAAGGAGTCTATTAGGTCTGTCAGTGATGTAAATATTCTGAAGGTTGAAGACAAACATCAAAACATCCTTTTGAGTGCCATCTCACTGAGGGTTAGTGTATTACCAATAAACCTCCAGGTGTTATGGCATCCTTGTATAATCATCTTTGTCAATTCTGGGAGACCACTCTAAAATATGCCCATTATTTCTAGACACTCTATGTTGCACTGGCAAGATATTTGCACAATCGATCCACTTAGGAAAGGTACCAATTTCTATTGTAGAATGATTAGGGCAACAATACCTTCTTGGATCTGTTATGTAAATAACTGCCTGTATAGGAAAAATCTGTTTTAATTATCTGTCTGACAATTGTGCAGATATATAGTCTTAATTCCTGAAGACCAGCATAATTTGCTGGTTTACTTTTCTTATATGCTGTCCTTTTCTGTAAAGATACTTGCAGAGAGTCTGTTTACCATAGGATCAACATAGAAGTATAACTGACCATTATAAGCCATACAATTAATCTAGTTACATGGGTGGACTTTTCCAGTCCACACTGCAAAGCATATTAAAGGAGGACCAAAGAAATGGGTCCAGAGGACTTTGGTCATAATTTTTACATACCTGACAAGCCTGTGAAGCTTCAGGGCTCTAAATTTTGCAGCTGAAAATTTTCCTTTCTGTGTCAGGCTTTCAATCATTATCATGATGACAGGTTTTACCTCTCCTTCAAAATCTGAATACTTTACTAAATCATATTCAGTAGAAGTAAGACTCTCAGCATCACAGTTAAGAAAATTTTTGAAATATTTGTAAGATCTAGTGCATCCTATGTGGTTCTTTTTCCCCCTTTTTTTATTTAATAAAATTGAGTAAAGGCCTACCATCAGCCATAGTATCATCAGCTAAGTTATAAACAATAGTACAAATATTTAAATACTAAGAAAAGATTTGTCATCATTAATTTAGACAAAAGTTATTTAAAGGGACTATGGAAAAAAAGAAATCCATTTTGTTTCTGATATTAGATTTAATTTTGACTTTAGTTGAATTACCAAAAATAAATATAGTAAGTTGTATATAAAATTTGTACCTTGAATTTAGTTCTAGATAAACTTAAATAGTTATTGTAATTTGGAATGAAGTAAGACAAGTTTTATAACTTAGGAGTGGGGATCTTTCCTAGGGGCATGAGGAAAATATAAACATCTATCTAAAATACAAAGTCCATATGTTAAATAAGCCTAGAGTAGATATTTTGGTTTTTACCATTAATAAAAAAAATGAAATAGAGAAATTAATAGTCTTTTTTCTATGAACACATTAAGTCCTATATCCCCCTCTTCTTGAGGACTCAAAATTTCTAAAGACCCTCTCTGTCTCTTGCCACATCTGCCAAAGGCCCAATCCCAACATAAAACTTCACCACTTGCCTTCCCAGTCCATGAAGCTTGAGGCCATTTGCCTGCGTCTGACTGGCAGATGGACGTCACCCACATGCCCACAGTAAGGAGATTTAAATATCTTCTGGTCTTTCTGTGAGGAGCTGCCCATCTGGGAATGAGTTAACTGGAGCTGCCTGCTCCTGAAGGGTTCCTTTAAGGACATGTGCCTCTTTAGTCAGGTCAGTACCTTGAGGAACATAGCTCTGATTCTCATTATAGCTCTTCCTTGTAATGTTCTCTTGATAATGGGATGTTATTCTGTCCTTGGGAAACTTGGCGGTACATTGTAAGGAGTTCATAAGTAAACTATTCTTTGCTTTGTTTCTGTTTATGGTATCTTAAAATACCATAGGGTGCACAAATGTTCTTTAGTGTGAAAACTGTATAAATATGCAGCACGGCTGAATAAAGTTGCAGTTGCTTCACCTTGAGTGTGGCTTCTGTCCTTCCAATCCCCAAGCCTCTTTTTCAGGACTACGTGGTGTCTAGCATGCCACATCTTTCTAGAAACCTTCAGCAGCTGGACAGAGGCTAATAAGAGGGCCCGAGCAGTAGCTGACACCTTAATAGAAAAAAAAAATCATTCCCAACTTGGGGTCACCTTGCTCACTGCAGACAGGTAATGGCCTGGAACTTACATTTCAAATCTCCCAAATTATTTCAAAGGCCCTAAACATTCCCGGGCACTTTTACATTCCCCATCTTCAGTTGTCTGGAAAGGTGGAACAAACTGAACCCTAAAATCAACCTTGACGAAGCTGTTGATAGAATTACATTTAGACAGGCTGAAACTCCTCCCTTGGGCCCCACTAGGGTTGCAGCCCTGCTCTTGTCAGACGGAGGAGGCCATTTCCCCCTCAAGCTAATGTCAGGTGTCCCCATGCTCCCTCCTACTCTAGCTCACCTACCCCCACCTCCTCCCTTATCTAAAGACCCCTCTCTTACACTCTTTCCCATGAGCCCATGCTGACCAACTGCTGCCCAATCCGAAGGCCTCATGCTCTTCTCTGACTCCGGGAGACTGAGTCCTCTTCTCTCCCCCCCACACCTCCTCCTCTTTACTAACCTCAAAATGGAAGGGACCATTCAGGGTTACCTTACCTACCCCTCTGTGGCCTAACTCGAGGGCATTCCAAACTGGGTTCACAACTCCCATCTCAAACTGTTCACCCCATCTCACTCTATGGCAACCCCCTCTATCTTTGGCATTTCCAAAATTTGGCCTTTCAACCTTCCAAAGTTTCTGGCGGATTCCTGATGGAGGCTCTTGTCAGACAGAGGAAGCCAGGCTACTGCAAAGGATAGAAAAACCCTGATGGCTCTTCCCCCTCTGCCCCCATGGCAGGAACCTTTGTACTTACCCTCTAGCCAGACCCAGTGTCTCCTAAACCAAATCTAGCTAATTTCCCAGAGTGTCCTGGGGCTTGCTCTTCCCAGGGTTCATTTGCTGCCTATAGCCATGTCCCAGAGGAATGCTATGATCAGCCAACCCTCTGCAAATGAGATCAGGCTAGGTATTGAACAGGACCGTCAAATTTTAAAGCTAGACTTTCTCAATGTCCCTAGCCAGATCAAGCCACTCTCAAGACATACTGCTAGACTGTCCAGACTGACATGCGAATGTCAGATGGGGGTGGGGTGCAGGATCAGGCTCACTAGGAACACCATTTTACTGAGCTGCCCCAAGTACTTCCTAATGTCTTCTTCCCTATAAGGTGACCGAGCCCTAAACCTATCAATCAGATGGAAACCCTGATGTAAGGACAGCTTCTTAATTCAGATAGTTAACGCCACTCACCATCTGCTAAACCTTACTAAGACTTCCCGGCCCAGGGGTGTTGGATGGGCCTAAAGGCTGGTTTTTCTCATTGAATAGCAGGTCCTCTAGGCCTGAACAGCTCATTGGTTCTCCATGAGACCTCCCCAGACTCCGCTGACATTTCACCTGAGCTTTCAGAAGTACCCCTCTTCCAACTTGTCCATAGGTTTTAACTCATAGGGGAATATGTCCTCTGGGGACTTGCAGAAATGTCAGTGTGGACAGATATTCTCATACACAGTGTCTCAAACATTGCCGACCGGTCCCCAAGGCCTCCTTCCTGTGCAGGACAGCTATATATCGTTGCCTGCCCCCCAGATGGAAGGGTCTATGTGCTTTAGTTCTCTTATTGCCATCTACAGTCATTGTCTCAGGGAATGGGGAAGTCCCTATCCCTCTTATGAGTCATATGAGCCCTTGACACAAATGGGCTATTGAATTTTTTCCCCTAATATCTGCTCTGGGGATACAGCAGGCCCAGCCTCAGGAACAGTGGATAACCACGTTCATTACCCATGTTCCTCAGTTCCCCTATCAGCTAATAGGAGACACCCAACAGGTAGCCAAGTCTATATACCTCTCCAGAATCAACTGGACTCCTTAACCACTTTTGTTATACAAAACCGCCATGGACTGGACCTATTAACAGCAGAGAGAAGAGACCTCTGCCTATACCTACAGCCAGAGTGGTGTTTTTATGTCAACCAGTCAGGGGTAGTAAAGGACAGGATCAAACAGCTCCAAGAGCAGCTAGATAAGGGGAGACAGCATCTAGGACAACAGTGCCCTGGGGAGCATTCAGTCAAGTATGGCCTTGGCTCCTCCCCCTCACAGAACCCCTATTATCCTCTATGTTTCTCCTAACAGGACCATGCCTGTTCAATTGCCTACAGACAAGATCAGAGAAAGAAACTCACCAATCAGCCAGTCAATCAACTACTTCTCCTTCAAGCCTCCAAGCCCTGATGCCCAAGACCAAGACCTATGACTCATGGTCAAGTCCTCTGACTCCAGAGACTCAGTCCCACCTAAAACCCTACCTCATCCCTTTAGAGGAGTGAGATTCTTTGCCCCTAATCAGCAGAAACAAGCAACAGAAGAAAGACCATTGTCCCCACCCCTAGTATGTATAAAAACAAAAAGGGAGAAATGTTGGCATCGGATCCACCATTTTAGGAGGAGCCATTTTATCTGCAGACCCTGAGGCAATGCTGCTTAGCCTCCCTTAAGAACCTGTGCCTGCTAAAGGGTTGTCCTCACTCCAGCAGATGACATAACCCCTAAGCATGCTGGTGACATTCCTCTTGCAGGCTATAAAGCTGCCCTGTGAGTGCCCACAGGCTGGTGCTCTCTTCGAAGGTACAACCTTATCAGTTTGCTCCAGGCTCTGCCCATAAATTGTGAAAGACCAACCTCACACATGACTGAGTTAACTCCCTTGCTGGGCAATGTGGTGTCAGACACCCATGCTGCTAGACTGCCTTGCTCTTCTAGGGTTCCAGTGCCTGGGCATGTCTTCCTACAGCCCCATGGGTGGAGCTACACTCACCTGTTTTTTTGTAATATAAGCCCTTGCCCTGTTTAAGATACAATGTTCCATGGAAGTGCATTGTGTGTGTCCCCTTCTCTTACTGTGCCCTTGGGTGTGGCCTACCCAGGTGTCAGTCAACCTGCTGACAGTGGACATCAGGAAAAGAGACTCAGCCCCCTGAAACCTGACCCCTTGCCTCATTTGAATACCTTCTCCTCAATAAAGAGGGTCAGCATATTCTCTCTCTCTCTCTCTCTCTCTCTCTCTCTCTCTTTCTCTCTTCCTGTGGACACTTAAGGTCAGAGGAACCATCACAGTGACCCCAAAGAAAAAAGGTATTTGTGTCTTGTGTGTGGTAATTTTGTGCAGCCCAGTTAGCCCAGTTTACCTGGAGTGACCCCTGAGCCTTTTAGCTGTGAACAGAAACTCAGCAAAAAATCTCTCCAGTGGGATTCAGGTGCATCGTGTGGTCCTTGGACATGGTGTGAGTGTCCTTTCACTAGTAGGGACAGAGGGATGCCAAGATATAAGGCCAAGGCGGGTAGCAGTGAAGCCAGAATTAGACAGGCATCAGGGTAGATAGGTAAATGGAGTCAGGTGGCATCAAGGAGGCCAATTTGAGTGTGTCCAGAAAGTTGGAGGCTGTCCCCTGAGGGATGGAAATGCCTTCAGAGCCCTTCCCCCACCCTATCAAGATAACGCAGGAAGGAGAGATGAGGGCGAGAGAGCAGGAGCACAAAGCAAGCCTAAGCCCTAAGAAACAGCAGGACACCCTCCTTCTTGGGACACCAGGATACCAGCCCTGGCCCCCTTCGCCCTCCTGGTGATAGAACAACTTGCCTGTGAGGAGTTCTGCTTCCTCACGTGTTGAGACATAACAGTAGGGAACCTCTCCAAGGCAAGCATGTGAAGGGGAGTTTATGTTAATAAAAATAACCTTTAGACTTCTCCCAAGAGGGAGAGGGGGCCATAGCTGGTTTCTTGGTATCCCAAGAAGGGGGTGTTCTGCCTTTTTTTATTGGTCTTAGGTTTTCTTTGTTCTGGGGCTCTCTCCCCTGATCTCTCCTTCCTGTGTACATGATGAGGCCCAGGAGATTGTCCATGAGGTGGCCAAAATGTGAAGACCAGATGGACAGGAAAGGGCGGGATGGAGCAGCCCAGGACATGTTAATTAATAACTTTCCAGCTCCCTGCAGGGAGGGGCAATTCCTGGGACAGGTTACCTTAGCAACAGGTGGGAGCAGGGGCAGGTTATCTTGGTGAGGGTGGAGGAAGGGCTCTCTCCAACTTCTCAGACTCACTCCAATTGGCCTCCTTGACCTGACCTGACTGGATTTACCTATGTAGACCAACTGCCTGTCTATTTCTGGATTCACTGGGAGAAGTATATCTCCGCCTTTTAAAATAAACCTTTCTTAAATGCTTGTCTTGGTGTGCTTCTCTAATGTTGAACATGTGACGGAACAGAACTTGTCACCCCTAACCAGCTGGGCACATATGCTGTGCCTACTAGATGCCAAAACCTAAAACCTGTGTTTCTCTGCAGAAACCTGTGCATACAGCCAGTGCATCCCAGCTAGGGACTAATGAATGTTTGGGGCCATCTAAGCTCTTCTCACCAGGAAAATAAAATCAAGGCTAATTTGTGTCAGGTAAAGAGGTCTGACTTGAACCAGCTGAAAGAATATTACAACCTCATCTGCATTTTGAACCCCTGTCAGTTACTAAATGAGGAGAATTAAAGCAAAAGTGAGAAAAGGCTTCCTGTTCCTCCACAGTTTTATTGCAGGGCTGGACTTGACTCTACTCAGGGAGGACTTCTGTAAGCATGGACAAGCATATTGGATAAAAGAGCACATTCTTGGATGAAATAAAACATGCACACACTGATAAATGTTAGTTATGGGCTGCTCATGGGCATTAAGTGGCAAAGCGTTTGATTTCACATAGTAGTAACAGAAAGACAATGCTGTGACCTCATACTTACATTTGCCTCACTCCAGTCTCTGAAGCATTCATATGGACACGCTGGCCCACAGAGAGGACGATTGTGGCCAGCAGCTGTGCAACAGTGCCCCCTGGAGGAAGTAGGGAAGATAGCGCTTCATCCCACCACCTGCAGGTGTGACTTGGAGGTAGCTGCAGTGTCCCCACTTGCCTTCTCACTTTTCTAATGCAGACCAGACCTAGAAGTTGTGATGCGTCATCAGCAACACAGTGGTGGGGACCGCTGCTCAAGAAGTGTACCCTTCTCCTTAGCTTTCTTCATTCCCCTGCAAGCCCACAAGGCTGTGTAAGTAGGGTGGATCATAGGTGTGCCAGTGAAGCTGTCCCTGGGCTCAGCTTTGATGTGAAGCCCGGATGTTACAGCTCCATTGAAGGTGACATAAATGTTTGCTTGGCCAAAGTTTAGTCCACCTAATGACTCATCCTTATGAAATACACTTAGAGCAAAGAACCATTGCTACATCCATTTGTTTGTAGAAATTCCCAGGTGAATGCCTTATCAGGGTCCTTGTCCTTCACCATCCCACAGGCAGTAACTGACCATCCTGGGCAGGCTTCAGGTCAATTTAGCGGAGCTCTCTGAGGCTGATGCTCGGTTTAGCCACCTTCCTCTACTGACCCTGCACCACTCCATCCCCACGTGCTGCGCTCCCTCTCAGGACTGAGTCCAGAGGCCCAGCACAGTGGTCCTTGTCTATGGTTTTCCTACAGCACATTAATATCTATCATTGAATATTTTTTTCTCAGAAAAAGACATGAAAATAATGTAAAAAATATCAAAGCCTTCTCCCAGAGACCATGGAGAAAATATGCCATATAAGATCTGAGCAGCTGGAAGGGGAAAGATGCAGTGTCACTTACAAGTGGCCCTTTATTATTTATTAACAATTTAAAAGTTTATGGAGAAGTATTTTACAGAAAATATTTTACAAATATCATTGGGTAAAGGAAGGACAGTGTCCGTACAGGCACATTAACTAGTAAAAAAGGCCCATTTTCCCTGGAAGCAATGTGCAGTAGCAAATGCACCAACAGACACTTGGAACAGTGCACCAGAGTATAAGGACCTTACACGTCTACGTGGGGATTGAAGATTGAACACCACGGAGGAGGGCATGTAAAATCAGTGGTCATAACGCAGAAGGGGGCACTCTGCGCATGACGCAGTGTTGAAAACAGGCCCCCCTGCATCAAGAGCAGGATTCTAAATTCAGGAAACTGGCTGAAGCCTTCTACACAGGAGCACAGCCCAGAGAGCAGAGAGTGACTGCAGAGACGTGAAAGAGAGGTCTCAGGAGGTGTTGGGAAAGAAACTGTCCCCATTAAGGGCCTCTAGGTGGGCTGGGGATTAAATTGGCAGTAAGAGAGAAACAGGGAGAAAAGCTACTCAGTCCCTTGCATGTGCAGGGGTGTCTCAAGTAGAGACCCAGAAAAGGCCCAGGTTGCTGAAGACTGCAGAGCCTCTGGAGTACAGAATGGAACCAGTGGGTGTCAGGATGGTGGAGACAATGACAGGAGGGAAGGTAGATGGTGGGGAGGAGGGGGCCTTGCTGTGCAGACAGGTCCCGGGGTCAGTGTTGGGTGGAGAGGCAGCCCGGCTGGTCAAAATAATAACCTTGCTTTAATTTGATTTTAATTGGAGCCAGTGGTCTTTTCTTGCGTCCTGGTCTAACACCCTCCCCTGCGCCACACTCACTGTTGTTTGTGTTCCTAGAAGCTGCCATTGTCCCTGGAGTGAGATGACAGAGGAATTTTGATCTCTAAGAACCTTTTTAAAATCAGCTGTGTTTCTCCAAATAGAGAAGAGTGACGGAGGAAGGTGAGAGCTGAAGGGACTCAGGTCGACCAGCAGCCGGGCAGGGCTGGGAGCTGGTGGGCTGTGCCAGTGGCTGGAGGGCAGCAGGACAGAGCAGGCTGAACAGACAGATGTCAGTCATGGCTGGGGTCCATCCTGATGGGTGGCTTTTCCTGTCTGAGGTGTAGATCCTCAGGCAGTAGCTGCTCTCTGGATGTCACACTCTCAGGTCTCATTGTAGTGAATGTGTCTGTGCGGGATCTAATTGGAGGCCGCCTTCTCTCTGCTCTGGAGAGGACAGAACAGCTTATGCCCACCCACACATGGGCCACTCAGAGCTAAGGGACCCTCAGTTCCAATGTGTCAGCTCCAGACACACTCAGGTCATTGCACTGGTCAGAGGGCTGGTGGTCACTGTATTAGTCTTCCTGGGCTGCTGTAACAAAACACCTAGCCTGGGGGCCTTCAGACCACAGACCCTGACTACACATTGATGACCTCAGGCCACCACCCAAGCTAACTCCACCTCTTCCTGATGGCCAAACCCATCTCCAGCCCAGTGGATCTTGGGATAAGGAAAGAGATGGCAGCTGGCCATCCCTAGGAGCCATGCTTCCTTCCCATCACCCATGCTGTGTGGAAGAGAAAGCCAGCACATTGGGCCATCTGTGTCCCTTGTCACCAGCCCCCCTTGTCACCTCTGAGTTCTTCAGCATCCTCTGGTCTGGGTCACGTTCTTCAGACCCAGCCACACCCTTGACTCTATTGACTTTGTTGCCCGTGTCCTCATAGAAGCTCCATGTTCTTAGGTGTCAAGCTTTCAATTCTGCAGATGTATCAACAAAATTATTACTTTAATTACTATTATTACTATTGATACTAGGGATTCAACCTGGGGTGCTTAACCACTGAGCTACATCCCTAATCCTTTTTTTCCATTATTGAGGTTAATATGACAGGGTGTATTGGCCCCAACTGGCAAATTTTTATGTTTTATATGCGGGCTTTCTGGCAGAGTTGAGCAGGGTTATTATTTCTTTCTGGTTTAACTATCAGTTGAAACCCAGGAAGCTGAGAGCACTGGGTCAGCTTCTGGGGGTACATTGCTTCCTAGGCAGGATGCAGATGGGTTTGTGGCTTTTCTTGAAAATGTTGGTGCATCTGAAACCTTCACATAAAAAGAGTTCACAAAGGGGGACTTTATATTGAGAGAAAATAATGAGGTCAGTCTGTGCAATAGAATGACATGTTTCAAGGGGGCAAATGAGCTTGAGTTCACAGACATGTTATGAGACTACAGATGCCTGAAGCCTAACCTAATACAATTCTACGTATTATGATATTATTAGCATGTCACCTAATGCAGTAATAATATGATATTATTCTTTTACAATTAATACTAACTCCTACATACAACTTCCCCTATACATTCATGACAATGATTTCCCTTTCTAGAAAGTCTCAAAGCCCTTGTCAGCACCTAAACACAGGGTAAGGACAGGGTTTCCTTGTCTCCCTGGTGTAGCTGCACTGGTCAAAGTTCCTTTCCTGCTTTGAATCAACACCTTTTCTTTTCGATTTTAGGGCAAACAGCTGAGCAGACTTGTGGGATCAGCAGAGTCAGGTCTGTACATAAGAATTGATAATTGTAGAATGTAGACTATCTACATTGAGCACAAGGCGCCCATTTTATTTCCGCTGCACGTTGCTGTTTGAGAGGGTTGCCTGCCTCCTCCCCACCCCACCCCTTTCTCTGCTGGGGATGGAACACTGAGCCACAGCCTGAACCCCAAATGTTTCCTTTTATAGCTCAGGCTGCCTCCTCAAAGATCAGAGGCCAGGAGGTAATGAGAATTACTAAAATATTTTTCAAATTGTTTTCATTACTGGATATCATATATATGATATCTTTAAAGAGTGTTTCAAAAATTTGGAGACCGTGTCTTTCTAATTTGCCTGAGGTATATATATATAATAAACCCAGTGGTTCTTGACCTCGACCACTGAGCTACATGCCCACCCTTTTCATTTTATTTTAAGAGAGGGTCTCTCGGGCCTGGGGTTGTACCTCAGTGGTAGAATGCCTGCCTCACACACATGAGACACTGGGTTCGATCATTAGCACCACATAAAAAGAAATAAATAAAGATTGTATTATCTACAACTTAAAATAAATAAATAAAAAGAGAGGGTCTCATTGTTTGCAGACACTGACCTGACCTTGGGCTCCTCCAGCCTCACCCTCCCTGAGAAGCTGTGCTTTGTTTTTTGTGTTGAGGTTAAACCCAGGGCCTCGCCATGCTCAGAAAGCACTCTATGGCTGAAGCCTAGCTCAGCGCCAGGTGTCACCTCTGCACCAGAGGCTAAGCCAAGGCTTCCCACCTGGATTAGTTCCCAGCACAGCTGAAAAGCTCTGCCTGAAAAGGGCTGGGGCCAAGCATCTGTCACTCTACCCAATTTCAGCCAGTGATTGGATGTTGTTGCATGTCAATCACGATGCAGAGGCGGGTCTGAGGCCGTCCATCCCGGATGCTGGGGGAACTGCCCAATCAGTGCGCAGAGGGAGAGGAAGGGCGGGCTTCCGCAATCTCGCGAGCGTTTCTTCCTCAGCGACTGCCCTCCTCATCCTTCAAGCCGAGAGATCTCTGCTCCAGGGACTCAGGTGACTCTGCGCTGCCTGTGTCCCCCCCACCCCCGTCTCGGGTGCCTGGAGGTTCCTCGAGAGGACGCCGAGTCACCACAGAAGACAAAAATGGTGAGTTTGCGACCAGGGCAGAAGGCACGCGTCACCACCGTCCTTGGGGCCTGGTGCCCGGGTGAGCTGGGGAGCGCGGCGGAGTCGTGGCCCTGTCCCTTGGCCTCGTGGGGTGAGCTGGGTTTTGGGTTTTTGAGGTGAGCTGCTGAGCGTGGCAGAGTCCCCGCTGGAGGGTGGCCCTGGACCCTGTCCCCTGGTTCCCTGGGTTTGCAAGGGCGGCTCAGGGCCCTGGTGTCCCCTTTGCTCCCTACTGGTGGCCCGACCCACTCTTCCCAACGTGGAGGAAGCAGGGCCACACATGCACCCTCCTTCTCCCAGGGGAGCTCCTCCGGAGGCTGCTGTAGGTCCCCCAAATTGCAGGCGCCTCCTGCCTTCTAAAACCCACCTTCCCTCCAGCTCACAGCTCGGCCAGACGTTCGTTCTTCCCACTTGGTCCAAAAGGACACCATCCGCAAATTGTCACTTTTCATTTAGCGAAATATTGGAGAGAATAGTTCTTTTCTTTTAATTGGGGACCCAAACTCGGGGAGCTTTATCAGCCACATCCCCAGCCTCCACTTTTACTGAATTTTGAGATCTGCACCCACTTGGTGTGGAAGCTGGTCTCCAACCTGTGATCCTTCTGTTACCGCTGTTTACCAGTGACGAGTCCTTGCTTCCCCGAATGCTGAAGTATAACACCAGAGAAGCACGCTGAGGCAAGTGTAGAGTGGAAAGTGGAGGTTTATTAAAGGACAGCAGAAAAGACTTCTCCCCGCAGGAAGAAGGGGACCCAAGAGGTGGAATCCCTGTAAGGAGGAGGTCTTCCCTCTTTTATAGCTAAAGTCTTCTTTCCGCTTTCCCACACTTTGTTTCTCATTATGTTGCAGTGATAGAATGCAGGTGGGAAGGTCCAAAAGGTGGGAGATTGGTGGGCTGGAGGAGTAATCAGGGCAGGAAAGGCCTGGGGTGGCTTTTGGATTATGATTATCAGTTCCTTAGAATGGATTCCTGCCTTGGGGACATTAACATTTCAATTGCTGCTCTGGTTTCCAGGACTCCATTCTCTATAAGGGCCTCTGTTTTATTTATCTTACACAATATTAGACCCAATTTACCTAACTACCTATCTGTAAATCTGGCTTCACTTCTGCTTCAGCCTCCAAAGTTCCTGGGATTACAGGGCTGTGTGGAGGGGGCAAAACTGTGACTTATGCAGTCAAGGGGAGAAATAAAGAATGTCCACACACTTGTGCCCCTTTCAATGCTCTATTCACTCAAATTACTCAATACAGTTGAACTGTATAGGTTCTTAATCAAGAAAACAACAATCCTTAATGCTAGGCATTTCCATAGACATAATCAATTCACGGCAAACAATTCTAGGTTAATTAATTCACAGCAAACAATTCTAGATTCATTCTAAGCACTGGAAAACACACTTAATCATGATAAGCTAATGACAGACATTCCCTCTGTATGCTGAGTTTAAAGGTCTTATGTCTTAGGCTTTGAGTCCAGCAGATGCACACTCACTCAGACCTCAGACCTCTGTGCCCAGGTCTGTAACCAAGGCAGTCTTTACCTGGTGTGGAGCAGAGGACCAGTTGAGGAGGGGTCTTAGGAAGGAGTTGCAGCTCTCACCAAGGTCCAGAGGAGGCAGTAAAGTTTGAGAGCAGTTAGGACCACGCAGAGACTCAGGAAAGATGCCAAGTGATGGGATGTCAGGTCCTCAGCAGGCTCTCCAGCTCAAGTGCATCCTTGTTTGAGCTGGCTGAATTCCTGTTCATTTGCTCTATCATTTATACTAAATTTGGGGGCTTTTTACCCCCCTTTCAATCCTTATCAGCTATCACCCTATTTCTCAGTGGGGTCATTTACCCTGGCGTCAGAAACATCTAGTCTGGTGGTCTTCACCCTGATTTTCTCCCTTTCGCTCTCATCAGGCAAGGACAGCCTGTCAGAGGCTTCACTCTCTTTATCAGGGTGAGGGGAAGGAACTTGTTTGAGGCCTTACTGGAGGGATCTGTGGATGTGCCTGGTGAAACTGCAGGTCTTCTAAAATGGAGTTGCTTAGGCTCGGGCCTAAGGCCATTCTAACAAGGCCTATGCCACTGTCCCTGGCAAGAAGAACACTTTTGAAAGCATTTGTTTTCTATTTCTGAATATTATACTTGAGGGGAAAGAAAGGGGAACTTAACAGTTCCCTGTGTTTGGTCAAAATAAGTACTTTAAAAGGAAAAAAAGGCATTTCTACATAGAAGCTAGGAATATTGAATCTTGGGCTATGTACCCAGCCCCCCTCCCTACTTTGACATATATTATTTATTTATTTAAATTTCTTTTTATTAGTTATATATGACATTATAATGCATTTTGACACAGCACACATCAATAGAGTGTCACTGCTCCTTTTTCTGGTTGTACTCCATGTGGATTCACACCAGTCCTGTAGTCATATGTGCACATAGGATAATAGTGTGTGATTCATTCTTCTGTTCTTCATCCTCAGCTCTTTAAATTTGATTTTTAGATGGGGTCTGGCTATGTTGCCCAGCCTGGCCTGTAAGTCCTCCCCCGCCTGCTTCAGTTTCTCAAGGTGTTGACATTAAAGGCACTGGCAATCCCAGCTATGGAAAATAGTTCATTTTGATCCAAATATTAATGAGCATACTCAGGAACATGGATTCAAGTGACCCAAAATGATGTATGTGTCCCACCCTGAAAGACAAGGATTGAACTCAGAGGCACTTAATCACTGAGCCACAATCAGTCCTTTTTATATTGTATTATGAGGCTGATATCACCACGTTCTTTATGGCTTCCCTAAGTAGCTGAGGGTGGCTTTGAATGTAGCGATCTTCCTACCTTAGCCTCTCAAGCTGCTGGGATTACAGTTGTGTGCCACTGTGCCTGGCCTACATGAACTTTTATAAAAGAAAGTTGTGTATCACTACATTAACCAAGTGCATTGGTAGGATCATCAGATGGGTGGGTTACAGGGAAAAAAAAAACAGAAAAAAAGAAAAAAGAAATTTCTTCTGACTGTTGTTATTACATTCTTAGTTTGGTAGATGGTTGGGACTAGATGTCTGGTAAGGGTAGGGATATATTCTGAGAAATTTAATAGATTTGAGAATTGTGGTCTGATACAGAAATTAAGATAATTGGCTATTAAAGGGCTTAAGATAGCCCAAGATAATTTTTGCTCTCCATACAGAACCCTGCTTTTCCACACTCATGGTTTCTGGTTAGCCAAGTCAAATACTCTGAAGGTTCTTTGATGTAGATGCAACTGTATAGAGAACTTGAGTTCACAGCTGTAAAAATCTTGTGCTTCTCCCTTTATCTTCCTTAGGTGTAGACACCATGTCAGATTTCTTGGGCAGAGGTTCCCTTTGGACGCCTCACAGGGTCCCATGTCCTCTGCCACTGTCCTCTCCTGGAGCTGCCACAAGGTGCCCACAGCTGCCCTGGTCCCTGCAGGGTGAACAGAACTTCAGGCCCTGGGTCAGTTCCTCCTAGAGGACACCTGAGGTGTGGGGTGCAGCCTCTCAGAGAAGCTGCTGGGGGCTCTGGGCTGAGGAATCTCCTGGAACAGGCCTCATCTAGACAGCTACTTCCTTGGGACCTGGTTTTTCCCAAGCTCTGTTCCCATTCCTTGGTGAGAGGTGGCCAGTCAGCCTGTGGATGCTGGTGTTGAGGGTCCGGGTCACCAGTGATTCCTGCCCTTTCAGTCTCACAGTGTGAAGGAGCGACACCTCTCCCAGAGCATAAGCAACACCCACCCCAGTGCAGAGCTGTGCAAACCTGAAAAGCCTCATAGAGTGGAGTCATGGTCTAGGTCCCTGGGAGGGTGATCCTAGAGGCTTTCAGGAAGCAAGACCAGGAGGGAGCATGTCCCAGATGTCAGGGACCTTCCCTGCACCTTGAAGCTGACACGTGTGCTCCCTCAGCTCCAAAGCTTTCTGTGTATCACTTTGCAATGATCTGCTCACATTTTGAGGCCCAGGTCTATTTTTTCAGAGCCAAATGGGATGGACTATTATTAAATAGGCAAGAAAGAAGTAGATTTTTAAAAGTCTAGTTACATTTCCATTGTGAAAACAATTACAGCCAAGTACAGTGGTGCACACCTGTGATCCTTGCTGTTCCAGGGCCTTAGGCAGTAGGATTGTAAACTTGAGTACAGCCTTAGCGACTTAGCCAGGCCTTATGTCTGGGGTTGTGACTTATCAGTAAAGTTCCTCTGGGTTTAATCTCTGATCCCAAACCAAAGAAAAAGAACAGAACCGAAAAACAAACAAACAAAAAATAAATAAATAAATAAACACATCTAATTTATCTTTTGCTACCCCTGAGTATGCATAGAAAATTGGTTAGATTTGATCTTGTCTTTTCAATGATTTCCAATTGAAATTCATGTCCTAGATTCCACAATGCCACTTAAGATACAGAGAAACTCTGTCTACCATTATTGCTGCAGGAAATGAATCCATTTCTACAAAAATTATGGTGGATAAATTTATGAATTTGATTTTATGTAAATTAGTTACAGTCATTGACAAGCTGATGAATTTGACAGGAATGACAGTTTGTTGTTACTCTTGTTGTCTGGACTTGGCGGGTTCATGTTAGCTGTGTGTTTTTTGGTATCAGCAATGGAACCCAGAGGTGCTTAGCCACTGAGCCACATCCCTGGCCCCTTTTAGATTCTTCCTTTTGAGTCAGGGTCTTGCTACATCAACTTGGGCCTCTGACCCCTGAACCACTGGGGTTACATATGTGCACCATCACACCCATCTTCATTGGAAGTTTTAAGGACAATATGGCAATACCTAAAATACCCAACTGTGATCATTTAAAAATCACTGAATACTTTATCGGTGAAATAATAAATGACACCTGTTTTCTGAAAAGGAGAGATATATATGTCTCAGTGAGGGTGCTGATCCTCTCACAAGCACTCCCACCATGTCACCTGATTCCTGTTCCCTCCTAATTACCTCCTCCTAGGGCTACCCATTTGGGAGCTGGCCTTTTAGCTTATGAAACTTGGGAGTAACATAAACGCTCTCTCTACTCTCTCTGTCCTGTACAACATTTTCAGTGGTCTTAGATACAGTGTACTATTTTCATTTTAGATATAGTTTTTTAAGTTCACCCCATAAAACACAATAATCCATGCCCTGAATTTCACATAATTTACTGAAATGCTCTTTGTTTTTTCAAAGAGTGTAGATCATGGGCAAGTTCTGTCTCCTTTGTAAGAAAGTGTGTTGTCTTTTCATTGATTTTTGTTGCCTCTCATTGTGTATCTTTTGTATTATAATCTTTTTTATCACTCATTACATATATTTTCAGGATTTTTTTTTGTTCTTGTGTGTGTGTGTGTGTGTGTGTGTGTACATGGACTGTTGAGGATTGAACCAAAGGCTTTCAAGTTCTTACTACTGAGCTACTCTCCACCCCAAGAAAATTAGTATTGTAGACTGGGGTTTACTTATTTGCTGATGTATTGAGTGCTGGGATTGAAGCCAGGGACTTGATCATGCTTATGTTGTCCTCAAAAAAATGAATTTCAATGTGTGAGCAGCATTTTGGAGGTGGGAAGTTGTTTTACTGGGTTATAAACCTAGAGGCACTTGACCACTGAGCACGTCCTCAGCCCTTCCTATTTATTATGTACCTATTTATTTTTATTTTTATTTTGTATAGTTGTAGAGGGGCAGAATACCTTATTTTTGTTAATTTATCTGTGGTGCTAAGGATCATACCCAGTGCCTCATACATGCTAGCAAGTGCTCTGCCACTCAGCTACAATCCCAGTCCCCCCATTTATTGTTGATGAAGACCAAGTTTCACAAAATTTCTGGGTGTCTTGCTAAATTGTAGAGAGAGCCTCCAACTTGGCAGTTCCATGCCTTGACCTCCCTAGTGGCTGAAATTACAGGTGCACACCACCACACCAGCAGTTAGAATACCTTTTACAGATTTATCATCCAGGGGTTTGGATTGTGGCTCAGAGAAAAAGCGCTCACCTAGCATGCTTGAGTCCTTGAGTTCAATCCTCAGCACCACATAAATATTAAATTAAAAAAATTGTGCCCAGCTAGAACTAAAGAATTAATATATATTAAAAAAAGTTTTATCATCCAGTTTCTTTACAGATGGAAATAGTAGTGAAAATCAATTTCGTTGCTTTCGTCCATAGTTTTGAAATTTGTAACTATGACTTTTCTTCTTTGCTTTATTTTTTGCATTATTATTTAGGAAAGGTATTCATTATGTAATATTGTTTCTTATGTTTATATTTGTTAAAGTTTATGGCATGGTAGTTCATTCATTTCCTTATTAAATCAATTTTGTTTTTCAGAGCAATTTTAGACTTATAGTTTGTTAGTCAATGATTTCTAGAGGAACAGCATCAACACGAAGTGTGGTTATAAAAGGGGGACTTATTAGATTGGCCTACTTGACCTGAAGCTGGATGTCCAGAGTGGCCGTCTGCAGAGTGGAGAGCTTGAGAAGTAGTAGCTGCAGAGTCCAAGAGGCTGAAACCTCAGAACAAGAGAGATCAGTGGTGCTGCCCTAGTCCAGACCAAAGGTTCTGGAAACTCCCTGGAGAATCACAGGCAGAGTCCACTTTGGGAGAGTGAGGTAGGCAGAGTCTGATATCCTCAGACCATTGCAGCAGCCATCAAGAACCCATTGAGAAGAAAGGAGCTTGCTCTGCTGCTGCTTCCTTCTTCTTCCAACTTTTGTGCCTCCCAAGACACTATCCTATTGGATGGTGCTGCCTAGCTTAAGGAGGTTCTCCAGTTTGATTCGCTGTTCCACATGCCAATCATTTGTAGACACACCCTCATGGACACACCCCAAAGCTTATTAATCACTGTATCTTTTAATCCAATCAAGGTGAAAATTAAATGTGCCATTACTCATAGTATCGAATACCCCTTCTATCCAGCCGATAGTCTCCACTGTTTTCAACATATTCCATTGGTGTATGATGTTTGTTAGTTACTAAACCAGGGTTGAACATTTGATAAAGAGAATGGATGAAGCAAAACGTTATCATAAGCCAAAGTTCACAATTTACCTTAGGTTCCTCCTCTGTGTGATGTGACTTTGTGTGTCACATAGTATACAAGAAAATGTACAGAAGAGTTTCACTGCTCTGGGAATCTTGTGTTCCACCTGTTCATCACTCCTCTCATTCCTTCCTCCCTCTGTGCTCCCTGAGTCCCTGGCACCCATCAGTTCTGCTAGTGCATCTATAATGTTCATTCCAGAATGTTCTTGACTTGGAATCTTACTGCACTTGGCCATTTCAAACTGGCTTCTCTCACTTTCCAGTCTGCCTTTAAGGGTGCTGTATCTTTCCAGGCTGCAGAGCTTGTTTTCTGGGTGATGTTCTTTGAGGTGGCCAAACTGCAGCTTGTCCATTCAGTATTGAAAGACGCATCTTCATCTTCCTTGCATCTAGCTTTGGGCAGTTCTGGATATGGATGCTGTAGTCACTGTAGTGAGGGTTCCTGTGCCCATAATTTTCACATCATTTTTATAGACACCTGAAGTGTGATGACTTAATCATAGAGTTTTTTGCATTCATGATTGAATTTTGCATTTGTGATTATGAGCATCATTCATAGTTTTCTATTTAATACTTTTCTTGATCCATTTAATTTGGATAATATGGTAACTTATGCCTCAGAAAGAATTAGAAGATTTTAACTGAGCTTCTATGTTCTGGAAAAAATGTAGAAAATTGGTGGCAGTTTTTATGTGTCTCATGGAAGCCTGTTTGTGATGTTAGAGCCTTGCCTTACCTTTTGTAGTAGTAATTAGTTATTGAGTCTATTTTTTTCAGCAGCCATATGCTCATCTATTTTGTGTATTTCCCCTTGTGTGTAAAAATAAAAAAACTGTCTCTCTCACTGAAATGGTCCAGTTTTTGCAAGTTGCCTAATTTTTGTCAAGCACATTTAAGATAATCTTGAAGTCCCAATGCATTGTGGACGATGACAATTTTAAATCTGTTAGTAGGTTTTCAGTCCTCTTTGCTTTTTTCTTTAATGTTATTGTATAATTTACACTTTTAATTCTTTCTTTTTCTGTGTCAGTGAGGATTGAACCCAGTTTTTCCCAGGGCATAGACAAGCACTCTTCCACTGAGCCACATCCCCAGTCCTTGTCCTCTGTATTCTTAGCCTTATGTCAGTTTATCAGAGATGCTGATGTTCATGAAGAAGTTGATTTTGCTGACTGTGGATTTCCTGATTGGGGTTTCATCCACACCTTCTCTGTTACCTTCCTGTGGTTAATTTAGGTTTACCTTGCTCTTCTTTCTCTGGTTTTTTGAAGTGACAGTTTCAATAATTGCTTTTAGCTCCTTTTCTGAAATGTGTGTTGAATGACTTGGATACCTATACAGCACACCTCGGGTATTCTCTATGAATTTCCTGTGATGGACTTTTACGTTTTTTTTTTCCTTCAAAATGGTCACATTTTCTCTTGAGTCACCACTTTGCCCTGTGTCTGTTGAGAGTCTTGTTTCATGTCCCCTTCCCTGGAGGCTTTTCACCTGCTCCTGATCTGATTTCTGCTTTTGCTCTCATGATCTTTGGGCATACATGGGATTTCACTGGTGGTGCACTTGTAGGGGTGTGGGTTATGTCCTGTGCAGTGTTTCTGTGACCCAGAGTCCTCAGTGTGCTTCCCAAGGGTTGAAGGCCCATGAAGCCCTCCTGCCTGCATCATTGTCCTGACAGAGTTGGGCTGATGTCTCTGAGTGTAAATGTGCATTCTTCATTGTTTTGGGTGGTTCTGCATGTTCTCAGTCCTTGCGTGTGGTTCTGTGTCAGTGGCAGAGACGTTTTCTTTTTGCCTGTTCCATCATGGTGCAGACATCCTAGCATGCTTACAGATGTGAGTGGTGGCCTGTTTCACACCCAGACTGTGTGGGATAGTTCAGGAATCTGGGCTACAGACTTGTTGCTTGACCACACTCTGGGTGATCTTCTCCCTTAGGTTTGTTGGCACCACCATTGCTGCAGGCACGATGAATCTCTTTCACAACAGACAACCATTGCACATAAAGCCCAACATTGATCAAAATGTCCTTGAGCAGAACATTGGTATGTGTCTCATGACTACATTATGGTAGTGAACCGGCTGCTGTTAAGAAGAGTTTGACAATCATTGAACATGCCTTGCTGCTATGAGACTTAGAAATGTAGTGCCTTCTGTTTATTAAGAAGATTGTTTTGAGAGTTATAAAATTTTGTAAGGCTGTTGTTTGGACAAGGGGACATTTTTGGGTCATTGAGTTATTTCTAAGACATGTGCCATCTTTCACTTCCCCCATTCTGGTTTGACAGTAACCACAGGAAATTATCAAATTGTTGTGTTTATTAATAAATAAATTAAATTAATCAAATTGAGAACTCATGTTTGTTTTGGCCATTTAATAGTAAGCTAGTTAACTAAATTTGTTCTGGAGTAAAGTACCTGCAAACTTCTAGTTGTTCTCAGTGTAATCACACAGGATGAGCTCAATCTCCAGCTAATGCATTATGACAACCTGTGTGGAAGTTTGTCTCAATGTTGTCTGTGAAGGTATCTTTTTAGTGACCCCATGCCCAGAGGGTGTGCGTGGGGGCTGGTTCTAGGCATTTCTTTAAGTATGGAACAATAGACTTTCAGAGGAAACAAGACATCAGTAAATACCATGTTGTCTATATTAACTTTGTAGGTCCAGGGAGCCACTGTAATTGGCAGCATCTCTTAGTTTCATGATTCCTGCAATTTCCTACTCATCACCTTTGTTTTCTAAACATAAGTACTATCAAAAGAGCTTATATTAGCTCTGTACCACACAACACGTTTCTAGGACATGTAATAGAGATGCAATCAATAAAGAAGTTAGGAGTAATCTGGGAGCCTGTCTTACTTCCTGTGAACTCCCCAAAGAAAAGGTATAAATCACTATGATGTTTGCCTTCTGAGTAGCCAATTTCTAGTGTTGGAATGGCTGGAAGAAGTTGAGTACAGTAAAGATTTGATGGACCAAATCGTGGAATTAATCGAGAGGCCAGGGAATCATATGAACATCATGCATGTTGAGTATAGATTTCTCATGCTGTCAATCTCTCCTGGCCTCCACTATACATTTGGGGGGGATATTTTAGATCTCAGTGACCTTTGAGGATGTGGCTGTGAACTTCACCAAGGAGGAGTGGGCTTTGCTGGATCCTTCCCAGAAGAACCTTTACAGAGATGTGATGCTGGAAGTCCTCAGAAACCTGGCTTCTATAGGTAATAATGACGTTTCTAAAATTAATCAAATCGAGAACTCATGTTTATTTTGGTCATTTATGCAGAAGGTGAAAAGGGAATCAATTGGTGAATTATTGCAGCATAAATGGCACCTAGGATTTGGTAAAGCATTTCTAGCTCCTAAATACTCATAAAGATTGTTGTGTTCTCATTTTAGGAAAGAAATGGGAAGACAAGATCACTGAAGACCATATTGAAAACTCTGGGAGCAATGTAAGGTAAGTGTACTCACAAGAGGAGTCCACGAGGGGGTCTGAGAACTGTCATATCATTTTTAAAGCAAACCAACCAAAGAAGTGTGCATAATTTGAGAAGTATTTCTTCTTATAGTGTTTTTTACCAGAAATATATACTTAGCTGTAACAGATATTCAGTCTTTTCAAAGTATTTGACATTCAAAAAGTACTATGAAATTGCATATGTGAATACCACTATTTGGATAATAGCCATAGAGAAGCTGTGTTGAAAAGGATTGTTTGCTTTCAATCTCCTTATTTTTAGGCAAGTTGAACAAGTCAGCAAACCTAGCCTTTACCTGATGTTGGTAGTAATGTAAAAATCTATCAATACATAGAAAATGGTGAATGAATCAAGCATTGATTACGTGCTGGTCACTTCTTCTTCCTTAAAGAAGTCATATGGTAAACTCAAAGGCACAAGATAGTGTGGGAGAACCTTCAAATCGATTCCAATTCTTACTTGAACAAAGAAAAATGTTAATAGAGTAAATCCATGTCACTTCATTATGTGTGCAAAAGACTTCATATGACCTTCATTCCTTCATAGGCAGATCACATCATACTCTGGACACAAATACTACAAGCATGAGGAATGTGAAGAGAAGCCATGTGAATTTAAACAATGTAAGAATTCTCTGGTTTCTCCCAAAAATATTCACACACAAATGTTACTACAAACTGGAGATGGACTTTATGAATCTACAGTACATGGGAAAGTCATCAGTCACTCCAGTGACATTCAAAGGCATGGAGATACTCATACTGGGTGGCAACCCTATATATATCAGCAATGTGGTGAAGCCTCTTCTTATCCCACCAGTGTTCCAAGACACATGATAACACACAGTGGAGATAAACTTTTTCAATGGGACATATGTGGGAAAGCCTTTGATTTCTCCTCTTTATTTAGAAGACATGAAGGAACTCATTGTGGAGAGAAACTCCATGAATGTAAACGAGGTGGTCAGACCTGTATTTCATACACAAGTCTTCAAAGGCACAGGATCACACACATGGGGAAGGAAGGTTTAAATTGTAAGGTATGTGGGAAAGACTTTGCTTATCCCAGTTTACTTAGAGTACATCAGAGAAGGCATACTGGAGAGAAGCCCTATGAATGTAAGCAGTGTGGCAAAGCCTTTGCTACATCTCATGAGCTTCATATACATGGAAGAATACATACCGGACAAAAGCCCTATGAATGTCAACAGTGTGGAAAAGCCTTTACTACTGCCTCCTACCTTCAGATACATGAACGAACTCATACTGGAGAGAAGCCCTATGAATGTAAGCAGTGTGGGAAAGCCTTCGCTCAGTCCTCTCACCTTCACTCACATGAAAAAACTCACACTGGAGTGAAGCCCTATGCATGTAAGCAGTGTGGCAAAGCCTTTGCTACATCCACTAAGCTTCATATACATGGAAGAATACATACCGGAGAAAAGCCCTATGAATGTCAACAGTGTGGCAAAGCCTTTACTACATCCAGTTACCTTCAGATTCATGGAAGAATGCACACTGGAGAGAAGCCCTATGCATGTAAGCAGTGTGGCAAAGCCTTTGCTACATCCTCTACGCTTCACAGACATGGAAGAATACATACCAGAGAAAAGCGCTATGAATAACAACAATGTGGAAAAGCTTTTGCCACATCCTGTCTGCTTCATACAAGTGAAAGAACAGATACTGCAGAGAAATAGTATGCATGTAAACAATTGGTAAACTTTTCTGTTATTACTGTTTCACTCATACATGTAGAACGTTACTGGAGAAAAATCCTTTGAATGTAAAAATGGTAAATCAAAAACTTTTCAGAAAAGCAACTTTCCCTTAGGAGAGCACCGAACTTAGCAACATAACCCATGAATCACCTTCATAATTCTTTATATTTACTTACGGATTCTAGAATTGCAAAAATAGTTTTTGTTTATCTTTCTACAGACGAAAAATTCCCAGATCTTATGAGTTTAACATCACAACTTCTTCTTCTGTCTAATTCCCTTACTTTCTACAATTCAACCCACAACACTCTGAAATCCTAAGTGCACTACACTTCTGGAGAGAAATTCCAAACTCACTAAATTTCTAAAATTGACACTGAAGTTCAAGTACAGGACACCACTTGTCCCGACATAGGACTAAACCAGTCAGGGTCACTCCAGGTGAACTGGGCTGCATGACATTGTCACACAGAGACAGAGAAATGTCTTTTTCTTTGGTTCTGTGATGGCTCCCTCACCCAGCTCCCCCAAAGGAGGCAAGGCCGGTAAGAATGAGAGAGAGCAGGCCTGGAGCCCCATTTTATTGGGGAGAAGCCACTCAAATGAGGATAGGGTCAAGATTCAGGGGGTGGAGTCTTCCTGATGTCTGCTGCCAGTAGGTTGACATCCTGGAAGGCCACGCCCATCTCATGTGCTGTGTGGGGATCAAGGGCAGAGCAAGGGAAGGGGACACAGAAGGGGAGGTTCCATGGAACATTCTATCCCAAAAGGGCACAGAGTAGGATTCCAAAGGCACAGGAGGGTGTAACCCCACTGGCGGACTCCTACTCCTGGAGCCACACCTCACTATCTGAATGGGGGTGAGGCCCAATGTGTTGTGGGGCACAGCAGCTGTTCCATACTCCCCTACACAGGACTTAAAGTGACTCCCGACAGCAGAATTCACAGCTCAGGTTGGACTCCGGGGCCAGCTGCCCAGCGTGTGGTGGTCAGAGCACCCCAGGGGGCTGTCTCCTGCGCAGTCAGCACAAATGCAATCGCTTCTCTTGGGTAAAGCTGTGGGACGAACGTGAGGCAGTCAGTGTCCGGGTCCAGCAGTGCTCACCGGGTCCCACTGTCCCATGGTCTACAGAAGCAAAAATTGCTTCTTCCCCCCCCCCTCCCGCCCATCCAATCTCTGGGGTGGGCACGTCACAGGCTTTAAGTGGGTGTTATTTGAAGTTGTCCCCCTCAGAGTCTGAGCCATGACCTAATGGAGCACAGCTCCACGACCATGGTTTACATCATGAGTTGGAAATTGTGACGTTTTTGGCAAAAATAATGGTGAATGTGTTGTCACAGAGATTGTCTCATTTGTGTGTTCTTTTCAGCTTGATTTCATGGGAGGTTTTTGCATATTTCATCTGACAAGGGAGCAATCTGGATGCTGGGTGAAGAGGGTGAGGGGCTCCCTAGGATTGAGGACCCAGGATGCTCCTCTGGGCACATCCCTGCATCCTCCAGGGGAAGTTCGATGCACAGGGTGCCTTTTGTCTGGGGTGTCTCTGGGTCACGTCCTCTCCACTGTGAGGAGAGGGTCCCGGGGTCAGGACTGTTGGGGCTCCCAGGAGCCTGGGTTTCCTATTGGGAGTCAGAAGCCTGAGCAGTAACCTCCACACAGGGGCCAGGGGCTTAGGATCCTGTCCCCATTGCTCAAGTGAGGAGAAGGACACGTTTCCCGCCACAGGGGTGGCTGAGGCCATGGCGCAGCGCCAGGCTCCCCGAGTTCCTCTCCTGCAGGGATGCTGCTGCTGCAGTTTTGCTTTGCTTTTTATTTCTCTCCTTTGCAAGTGGCACCTTGTATGGTCTCTGTTTCTGGAAATGTTGATATATTTTCACTTTTTACATGAGATTTGTGTGTATTTTATAGTAGTAAATGATAAAGTATCATAATGACAGCGTAGATTTATGCATTCGTGACATTCTAAACTTTTGATAAAGATTGAATATGTAGGGTGGGGCTGTGGCTCCATGGTGCTGTGCTCACCTAGCATGCAGCAGACACTAGGTTCGACGGTCAGCACCACACAACTATGAAATAAAGACATGGTGTCCACCTAAAAAACAAAAAAAATAAATATTTATTTTAAAGAATGAATATTTAGTTACATGTTTTGTCTTTTAGTTTATCAAATGCTTGTAAATCTCTATGTTTGTTTTATAGACTGAACCAGATTTCTGTATGAGCTGCCCTTGTACTTCAACCCCATGATGTTCAAGGATCAGCTGCACATGGTGTTTCCTAAATCCTATCAGGTGGTTGTTTGGGGTGTTCTTTGTGCCTCTGAGGTTTTGACAGGAGCTCAGGAACTTGTGTAGCTGGAAGAAGCAAAGGATGGAGCTCAGCAGGTGTGTGTCCTCCTGTTCTGCAGTAACACTGAATCGGGGGTGGATAAGGGTGAAGATGGCAGCCACATTTCCTGGGTGCAGACCAGGTCTGCCCCTCCACGTGGGACATTCACTGTTTCCTTTCTATAACTTGGGAATAATAATAATCCCAGCAGAGCCTGCACAGCACAGATAGAGGTTATGTGAATCAGTAAACAAGTCCTCACGGTGCTGCTTGAAGCCTGGCTAGGAGCCCACACTCCAGCAGCCCTTGCCGTTTCTGCTGTTGACACCTCTCCTCAGGTGCCATAGAGATCGATGGGACCAATGGCAGCACCCAGGGCCTCTTTATCCTCGTAGGATTCTCTAATTTCCCCAATGTGAAGAGGGTCCTCCCTGTGGTCCTCCTGGTAGCCCACCTGCTGACCCTGCTGGGCCACACTCCATCATCCTGGTGTCGCAGCTGGACCCCACCTCCACACGCCCGTGTACTCCTTACCCCCTTCGTCCTTCCAGGACCTCAGCTTCACCCCCAGCTCCATCCCCAGCTGCGGCACAAACTACGTGTCCACGACAAGATCATCAGCTCTGCAGGGGCACAGTCCAGCTCTTCCTGTTCCTGGGCCTGGGTGGAGTGGAGGGACTGCTGCTGGCTGTCACGGCCTATGACAGGTTAGTGGCTATCTGGAAGCCCCTGCCCTACACAGTGATCATGATTTCCAGGCTGTGGTGCAGTCAATTCCTTGGTCATGTGTCAGTGACCCTATGGTTACACTGCTGTGCGCACAAGAAGAAGGATCACTTCCTGTGTGAGATACCTATCCTGATCCGTGTGGCCTGTGTCAGCATGGTGGCTATTGAGGGCACTGTCCTTGTCCTGGATGTGGGCATCATGCTGTTTCCCGTGGTCTTCCTCCTGGTCTCCTGTGGCCACATCATCAGTGCTGTGCTCAGAATGCAGTCGTCCTCAGGAAGACACAGTCTTCAACACCTGCGGCCCACCTCACCCTGGGCTCCCTGTCCTATGGGAACATCATCTTCAAGTACATGCAGTCAGGAGCTGCTCCTCCCGGGACCAGGGCAAGGTCCTCATGCTCTTCTACAACCCCATCACCCCCTCCTGAACCCCTCATCTGCACCCTCAGAAACAGGGAGGTGAGAAGGCTGATGCTGGGGAACAGAAAAGGGGACAAGGAGTGAGGGCCCAGGGAGTGACCGGCACACAGCCTCAGGGTCAGCTCCATAAGGGCCACTGCTGTCCTCTGAGCCGTGGGGCAGATGAGGTGTCCGCCTGCAGCTCTCAGCACCCTTGCAGGGTTGGTCTTCTGGGTGCCTGACTAAGGGCAGCGCTGTGGGTTTTATAACAGCACAGGGCCTGTCCCCCACACCCGGATGTGCAGACCTGACCCTGCAGGCTGGTACCAGGGCCACACTGGCAGCAGCCCCCGGGTCCTGCTTCTGTAGTTTGCTGAGTTCACAGTGGTGCTCTCAGCGTCTTAGCTGGAACCTCCCAGCTCTCTCAGGGCTCTTGGTGTGAACCACTGTGTCTTCCTTGGTGGCGTCAAAGCTGAGTTCAGCATGGCTGGGTATTTCCCTCCCATAGGCGTGCAAGGAAGCATGTTGTCTTTTTCTGCCCTTTGTTAGCAGACAGATAAATGAATGGTGGGAGCACAAGGTAAGAGAGTAACTATAAATGTGGCCCAGTGGGCAGACCCCACATGCTTCATTTGCCAAAAAAGCAATGTCTCTGCAGCCCTGCCTGGAGGAAGTGGACAGGGTCTGTCCCATTCCCCAGCAAACCACCTGTTGTCTGCATGGAAATGCAGGTCGGAATTAGTATGGGTGAGAGGAACCCAAGAGAGTATGAAGGGCCTGACTTTTGTGACCCTTTTGCCAGAGCAGATTCTGAAACATAAGGAGGATTCCTCGTAACCATAAAAGTTGTAGCAATGTATAGTTAAGAATGCAATTAGCACTGCTCAGCATGGGGCCCTGATGGCTTGGAAATGACCAGGCCACCAGACAGGCGCGAGCCATGGTCTCCAGAAACCCACTCCAAGTGGCCAGAGAGCCTTTGGAAGGTCTGTGGAAGAGAAGAGATGAAAGTTGATGGAGAGGAACTCAGCCTGCCACCAACACAGCGCCGCCACAGCGCCCTGCCGGTTGGTACCCACAGTCATAGGTTGCCCTGAAGGAGGGAAAGAAGGCAGTACAGGGGATGAGCCCCGGGGGCCATCTGCAGATCAAGTGCTCAAATCATTCACTCTTGAACTTAATGCCCTGCAGACTGGAGAGACCAGCCAGAGTGGCTCCTGAGCCCACAACATTTTTGAAGTGGAAGGCCTTCTTCTATGACAAATGTGAATAGCAGGGGAACCTCACCCCACCACAAATGTTGACCCCCCAGCTGAGTGCTTGTGGGGAGAGGGGATCTACTCTTCTCATGGTGCAAGCCACAGGCCCACCAGGTTATGTCAATCTGGTTCACTCTCTGCTTTAAGAATGTGCTAGAAGGAACCAGCTGGGGGAGGTACAGTGGATACACAGGACCTAAGGCAAAATCCACTGAGGACTTGCCACAGTTTATGGACAGAGTGAACAAGGCTTGAAAGGAAAAGTGTTTCATGAAGAATCAAGGGAAGCCCCAGCCAAGGAGGTGATCAGGGAGGGACTAAACAAGGGACAGAGAGCAGCAGGCGCCAGCACAATGCAGCCCAGTGGATGACTGGATTTGGCCACCCAGGATACAGGGACAGAAGGGGCTCAAGCCTCTCTGCTGGGGGTGTGGAGGGACAGGACAGTTCTGGCAAAATGCCCAGAGCCTCTGCAAATTATTTCCTGAACTGACCAAGGAGGCTTGCAAGCAGCTAGTCAAGACCACAAAAATATGCCCCTTTCCTTCCTGTTGTCACTTAACAACCTGCTGGAGTAAATCCCCAAGATTAAAATCTAATGCCTTATGGCAAGTAGATGTCACTCATTATGTACCTCAGGAAATTAAAATATAACTATGTGGTCACTGATACCTATGCAGGCTGTGGAATGGCCATCCCCATCTACTTAAGTGCTTTGGGATCATGGCAGCTCCTTTCTCCATGAAAACTGACACTGGTCCAGCCTGGGAAACCAGAGCCTTCATGGAATTTTGCTCTACATGGCACAGAAATCATGTCACTGGGATCCCCTATAACCCTCAGGTTTAATGCATTGCAGACAGAACATGCAAGGAATTAATGACCAGGCTACAAAAATGGGGCAGGGGGAGGGAGAAGGCTCTACCAAATCCCCCTCACAATGCCTTGAACAAAATCTTGTTTGCTTCAAATTTTCTTTCAACTTCAAAATTTTCCATGGAAAGAGCCACCCACAAACAGTAGGCCCCCTTCACTGTGCCCTGCCATTTACCTATAATCTCCCAGCTGGATCCCATCACAAGTGCATGATTGTCCAGCGTCCCTCCTAAAACTGGGTCCAGGGTTTGTACATGTTGACAGAATCCTCACCCCATCTGGGTGCCTGCAGTGAAACTGCCTGCCAGGTAAATTGGGCTTTGGACCCTTGGCCACCAAATTAGCCTGGTCAATTGGGAAGGAGCCCTATCTAAGCTCTTTTCTAATAACTCCTTCCTCATTGATCCTGAGGTAGCCGTACAAGGACCACCTGTGCAGGGGAACACCAGCAGTACCACGCCTGCTTGGCCTAGTGGTTTCTCCGTTGTTGATAATGAGACCTACAATCAGAACCGTCCTCTCTATTTTGCTCTTGCTAATGAAACTTTTGTAGATCAATATAACAAGTCCTATGCTGGCTGTCTCTCACTGACACTTGGTAGTTAACGCTACCAAAAGCCATAGACTACATCCCCATGGCAAGTGCAAGAAACTCTTCTGCCAACATGCCCAACAACACTCTTTAGAAAGCCCCCCTCTGATAATGATAGCACCCCTGGAATCCATGTGTGGCAGCCACACCTTATCTCCTTGGTAAGAGAAATTTCTTTGGAGAAGATCAACACCTAAGTGCCGGGTTGGGTGCAGCTCCCTGGAATGTAACCCATGTGCCTCAAACCATGTGGGCTAATGCAGTAACTGCTCCCTGGGATGATCTGTCACCAACCATTATGCAGGAAATCAATATGGCCTGATGGATACCAGGCCAATATTGCTGGCCACTAGACCCTTCAAATGGGTGGCAGCTGGCTGGATGCATGAGTGGATAATGGGCCCTAAACCCAACATATACCTTCATCCCAAAGTATACCCATACCCACTGTGCACAAGCTTGTGTCACGCCACCCTTGCCATGCTCATAATCACTGCCTCTGATGGTGTAAATATCACTCATGCAGAGATCCCTTGTGCAGTCAATGCATCCTGCTGGCTCACAACCTGTCTACACCGGCTATGAAAGCTAAATGTGTATTGATCCTCACATGCCCCCCGCAGCCTGGCTTCCAGTGAACCAGTCCAAGGAGTGGAGGAGTCCATGGGACATGCAGAGGAAGCATCTTCTTAGTGAGATCCTGCACTGGACAAGGCGTGATATTGGCCTCATCATTGCTGGGATTATTACCCTAGTGGCCGCCATCGCCACCATAGCCACTGCCACTGCTGCACTCACTCAGAGGATCCACACTGTGCACACTGGAAACAATGTGTCCCGTGTGTGGCACCAGCCTTCGCCTCTCAAAATGACTTAAATAAACTGAACTGAACCACTATTTTCCTCATTCAGCAAGAAGCAGACCTCCACCAGGAGCCACGAAGTGTTCTGTTTATGTTGCTAAGGCTCACAGTCACCCTGAATTTCATAGTATTTGCGTCACCCAATACGCTGTATCTCACAATGGAACCTTAGAGTTCTCCACTTTTGCTCAGTTCATGAAGGGCGCTTGGGATGCTCACTGTGTTACGACTGCATGACGTCACTAAGGCCATGGTCAAAATCAAGGGGACTAAGGTGTCTGTCTCAACAGCCTCCTCTTTCTTCCAGGGATTGGCTGAACATTGGAAAAACCTGAGAGCCAAGTTACTAACCCTTATAACGCTATTACTCTGGCCCTACTGAGTGTGACAGTAATAATTTTTTTCTTGTGTTGTGAGACGCTTATGCAAGCATGTGAAGGCCACCAAAGAAAAATAAGGGATGCTAGCAAAAGTCCTTGTGGCAAGTCTGCGGGGGAGACGTGGGGACAAGTGCATGGACAACTGCATATGTGGCATACATGAAGGGCACCTGAGTGGCAGGCCACTCCCCTCCAGCTAGGGGTGTGAGCTGCAGGCTGCTCACCCTGTAGGCCCCTCCCTGGGCGTGAGGCCACCTGTTGCAGACCCTGCACTTGCTCCACGGCCTGCTACTTGATTGGTTGTGGCTCTTCAGAGTCACTCCTGTGCCAGCAGTTGCTCAACAGAACAACCTTGGAATCATCGGTAGGCCAGAGGGAATATTGGTGGGCCTGCTTTGGTCTCCTAGAGTTGTTCAGAAATTATATTGGTGGCTGCGTGTAATGTGCTTAGCTGCTGCCCGAGTGTATACACATGGTAACTGCGCAATAAAATCAGACCTGCTTCCTGCTTGGTGTCTGGAGGTCTTGATTCTTGACTCTCTAGCCACACTGTCCTCGACCCTGTTCCATGGGCCTCGTTGCTGGATGAGACAGCGCCCACACAAACACAAAGGCCCGGTTTCCTTGGAAGCAATGTACAGAAGCAAACGCACGGACCCAGACATGGAGCAGTGCACCAGACACACAAGCACCTGAGGACTGAAGATTGAACACCACAGGGGAGGCTTGTAAAACGAGCGGTCATAACACAGGACGGCCAGCAGGGGGCGCTCTGCTCACTACCAAGTGTTGAAAACAGGCCCCCTGCATCAAGGAGAGGATTGTAAACTCAGGAAACTGGATGAAGTGTCTGCACAGGAGCACAGCCCAGAGAGCAGAGAGTGACTGCAGACACGTGAAAGAGAGGTCCCGCGAGGTGTTGGCAAGGAAAAGGTCCCATTAAGGGCCTGTAGGCTGGCTGGGGATTAAATTGGCAGTAAGTGAGAAACAGGGACAAAAGCTACTCAGTCCCTTGCATGTGCAGGGGTGTCTCCCTCAAGTAGAGACCCAGAAAAGGCCCAGGTTGCTGAAGACTGCAGAGCCTCTGGAGTACAGAATGGAACCAGCAGGTGTCTGGATGCTGGGGAAGATGACAGGAGGGAAGGTAGATGGTGGGGGAGGAGGGGGCCTTGCTGTGCAGACAGGTCCCGGGGTCAGTGTTGGGTGGGAGAGGCAGCCCGGCTGGTCAAAATAATAACCTTGCTTTAATTTGATTTTAATTGGAGCCAGTGGTCTTTTCTTGCGTCCTGGTCTAACACCCTCCCCTGCGCCACACTCACTGTTGTTTGTGTTCCTAGAAGCTGCCATTGTCCCTGGAGTGAGATGAAAGAGGAATTTTGATCTCAAAGAACCTTTTTAAAATCAGCTGTGTTTCTCCAAAAAGAGAATAGTGACGGAGGAAGGTGAGAGCTGAAGGGACTCAGGTCGACCAGAAGCCGGGCAGGGCTGGGAGCTGGTGGGCTGTGCCTGTGGCTGGAGGGCAGCAGGACAGAGCAGGCTGAACAGACAGATGTCAGTCATGGCTGGGGTCCATCCTGATGGGTGGCTTTTCCTTTCTGAGGTGTAGATCCTCAGGCAGTAGCTGCTCTCTGGATGTCACACTCTCAGGTCTCATTGTAGTGAATGTGTCTGTGCGGGATCTAATTGGAGGCCACCTTCTCTCTGCTCTGGAGAGGACAGAACAGCTTATGCCCACCCACACACGGGCCACCGCCCCTGGTGCTATTCACCTCCTGAGGACACCTGGCTGAGACCTTCTGGTATCCTCAGTCATCTCTGTGATTCTTGTCCCTCCACAGGAGCAACTCTGTGGAACAGGCACTTCCTGACCCTGCTCTTCCAGCCAGAGGGCGCCTGAGCCTGCCAAGGGGGAGGGGCCTACCATGCTTTGGGGACAAGTGGTCCAGCTTGACCTGCCTTTAATCCTTGAACTCTGCAGAGACCCTTGGGAGACCCGCATCCTCATGCTTGACTCGGATCCCTGGTTCCAGCAGGCTCATAGTTCACACCCAGCCCATGGCTGGCTTACCACATGGCCACATGCTCATCACTCAGAGCTAAGGGACCCTCAGTTCCAATGTGGCAGCTCCAGATACACTCAGGTCATTGCACTGGTCAGAGCGCTGGTGGTCACTCTATTAGTCTTCCTGGGCTGCTGTAACAAAACACCCAGCCTGGGGCCTTCAGTCCACAGACCCTGACTGTTCATTGATGACCTCAGGCCACCACCCAAGCTAACTCCACCTCTGCCTGATGGCCAAACCCATTTCCAGCCCAGTGGATCTTGGGATAAGGAAAGACATGGCAGCTGGCCATCGCTAGGAGCCCTGCTTCTTTCTCACCACCGATGCTGTGTGGAACAGAAAGCCAGCACATTGGGCCAGCTGTGTCCCCAGTCACCAGCCCACCTTGACACCTCTGAGTTCTTCAGCATCCTCTGGGCTTGGTCACCATCTTCAGACCCAGCCACACCTTGACTCTATTGACTTTGTACCCCAAGCCCCTACAGAGGCTCCAAGTTCTGAACTTACTAAGTATCAAGCTTTCAATTCTGCAGATGTATCAACAAAATTATTACTTTAATTATTATTATTACTATTGGTACTGGAGATTCAACTTGAGGTGCTTAACCACTGAGCTACATCACTAATCCTTTATATATATATATATATATATATATATATATATATATATGCCACAGTCTGGCTGGGCACACAATCACGAGCCACCACACAGCTTGTAGATTCAAACAGCAACTCTTTATTCCCGAACTCACACCAGCCGTCTACAATCACGTTCTGGGGAAATCCATGTTCTCTGCCCAAATCCACGTTCTCTGCCCAAATCCACCTCCACTGGGCTTCTATCTCCAAAATATACTGTCTGAATCCCGTGAGAACTCAAGGGGAACTCAGGCAGCGGATACGCCCTATTCCCAGGAGGAATAATCTTAAACCTTAAACCTGGAACCTAAACTGGGAACACCCTAAACACGATTATCTTAAAACCGGGAACACCCTAATCTGCCTTGGTCCTTGAGCAAGGTCACCTACATTCAATGTCGCTGCAACATGTCAGCAACATGGGGTACGCTGGCAAGGAAATTGTCATACCTACTTGGCTAATGGCTCCCAGCATCTCCCCCCTTCTGATTAATTAAACAACAAGCAATGTGGCTTAAGGACCGTGCCTGGTAGGTTGTCCAATTCAACATATGGTTCTTACCCGTCATCGGAAAACTGACCTTTAGGCGTCAGCCTCCTGTCTTAGGTTGATACCACTGCAATTGAATCATACCCGTCACTGACTACCGGTCCAGCATACAGCCATACTTGTGGATAGGTCTATGCACCAGTGGGGGGGTGAGGTTCTTTGCCTCACCTCTGTTGGCCCCCAAATTTGGCCTTGGTGCCAGTGGGGGAGTGAGGTTAATGTGGCTTAAGGACCGTGCCTGGTAGGTTGTCCAATTCAACATATGGTTCTTACCCGTCATCGGAAAACTGACCTTTAGGCGTCAGCCTCCTGTCTTAGGTTGATACCACTGTAATTGGATCATACCCGTCACTGACTACCGGTCCAGCATAAGCCATTGGCCCCCAAATTTTAGACCATCACTAGCAGAAGGGAGGAGGATACAGAAATGCCACGACACCAAGCCAATTGACGGCTCCTTGGGAAAAAATTGCATCACTGGTGACACCATCAGCAAAGATATGCCAGCATTACCACAATTCGCTGCACCAAACGATAGTTACATAGTCCAGGCAAGTTCTGCAAGCAGTTCAAAGCGGAGGAATCTATCAATATGTCCATTTCCTCCCAAAGTAAGTTTCCTCCCAAAGTAAGTTGACTCTTTGATTGAGCATTACTTGTTGAGTTCTTCACCGGCACTGGGATGGAGATAGGAATTCTGGCAATGATGCTAAAGAGACATTATCCTGAAAAGAATTATTAAATATAATGAAAAGGAAAGGTGAAAGTAAACAAACAGATCTGTTAACCTACTTTAAAAACAATCCTTAACAGCCTTTTACCTAATTTAAACTAGTAAACAAACAGATCTGTTAACCACCTTTAAAAACAATCCTTAACAGCTGTTTACCTAATTTAAATTAAACCATTTAAATCACGTGAATAAAAAAAATAATAATAATTCGGATCCATTTTTTCATGAGCGCTCCTCATATAAGAAATATGGACATATGCACATACAGACATACAACACAAAACACAAGAGTGTACACAAACGTACAACACATAAGAAAATAGTAAAGGCCTTGTAGCTTTACCTAGGTGAAATCTCCATTGCAATGTTTAAAAACTCCAGTCAAAAAATAAAACTGATCAGCAAAACATTAACCTAGGTTTTTATGAGCTCAAAAAATAAAAATAGAACCTTATGATGTGGAAAAATGCAATAATAAAATAGCTATTGAAAAAAGCATCCTGGTTTATCAGTGTCGCAGATGTAAGAATGGCCAAGCTGGAGTTCTGGATATCAGCTGTTATGGATTTGAGTCAAATCATCTTCTTTTCGATCTGTAGAGACTGTTTTAGTTAATCTCTCTGGAATCCAAATGGGCTGCTGTTCTCCCTGTGGAAAAACACAAACAGACCCCCGACTCCAGACAATCACTGGGTCAGGACCTTTCCATTGTCCTGTTAGAATATCTTTCCAAAGTACTTTAGGCTTATGTACATTTTTTGGATACATATGCCTTTCCGCAGCACTAAGTCCTGATGAATCCAAATTTAAAAAGTTTAGAGTAAAAAGCGTTATTTTAAGTTTATCTTTGGGGGATATATACCCCCTTCCAATTCCCTCTTTTTGCTTTAATAAGTATGTCTGTATCTAATAGTTGTCTTAGCTTTATGCATTTTCTATCTGTGTAATACCTTACTTGACATTTTCAACCATTTTCTATCTTATTTCTATCTTCTAGTTTTTTGTTTTTTTTTTTTTCCTAAGGTTTGTATTTTTACCCTTAGTTGCTTATTTTCCTCCTAGTTTTTTTTTTTTCCTATTTTGTGGGTTTAAAATTCTTGTCTTCATACATCCTTTCTATCTTTTTACATCTTCTATATCTTTTTTCTTTTTAACTTTCTATACTTCTGTCTTTAAAGTTTTTCACTTTAAATTTTTAATCTTCTTTATCTAAATATCTTTTATCCTATTATCTTCCCATTTTTTTTAAGCAATGCCTTTAAGATTAACTAAGCTTCTTTCCTCCATCATGAAGGCATTTTAACCACCTTCAATTTAACCTTTTAAAGCCTTCCAATTATCATCTATACTGTACTTATAAATGTACTTTTTCACCACCTACAGCTTCACTCTTTTAAACAAGGCTTAGATTCTGTTTAAATCGCTTTAATGTTAGTTTACATGGCTGCCCTTCAACCAAAGGCTTTTTTTTAAACTCCATTGAGAAGCTTTGTCTCAATCTGCCATGTACAAATACCTTTTTTCTTCTTTCTTCCTTTCTCAAGCTTTTAAAGTAAGTCTAGTTTCCTCAAAATCTTTTTAAACGGCATTTTACAACTTTTTACTTTACCACACAGAGATTATCTCATCTAGAAACATTTCTTTTTCCTTTAACCTTTTATATTAAAATATATTTTCACATCTTGAATATTTTTCTATCTCTTTTTTAACCGTTAACCCTTTTTATAAATTCACATTTTGAAACAACTCTTATAAAATTTCTGATTTAGACAAATTACTCCACTTTAATAAGATGAAAGACTTTCATGTTTTTTATGATACTATAATACTATAATTGAAACCCAACTGAAAATTTTTCTACTCTTTGTATATAAATTACACATGATAGAATCTTAACACTTAGTAACCTTGTTTTAGCAAAGACACAGACCAAAGCAATATTAAACATTTTTCCATTCACCAATTTATGAAAACACACATAATGTTTAAATATATTACCTTATGGAACTTAATAAGTAAAGAGTACTTGATTTCATATTTAGTGGTTGATATTTTAACACTTTAGCTTTGTAAATTAATCAGATGTCTGTAAAAACCAAATCTTAGACAAATGTAGTAAACAGAACTAGCCATCTCTTTCTTGAAGAAAAATCCTTCTATAGGATACCATGATGGTCCCATTGATATACTTAATAACTCGTCTTTAAAAAGCCATGGGATACATTTTTGTACTGTATCAACATATGCCCTAATTGTTCTTGGTCTTACTGGGGTGCCTCCTTCCTCTAACAATTTATCTTGCTCGGAGGCGAACAACTTCAAACCTTGAGTCAACCATTTTCCCCAGTTTGCCTGAGAAAGTTCTAGGAACAGGCAAATTGAAATAAAAACAAAATAAATCAAAACAATAACACATTGTTTTTTGAATTGGTCACCCATTCTTTCGATCTTCCTCAGGGGCCAGCAATTTCACTTACCTCCAAGCTTCAGAAGTTCCCCGTACGGGCCACCAAATGCGGCAGTCTGGCTGGGCACACAATCACGAGCCACCACACAGCTTGTAGATTCAAACAGCAACTCTTTATTCCCGAACTCACACCAGCCGTCTACAATCACGTTCTGGGGAAATCCACGTTCTCTGCCCAAATCCACCTCCACTGGGCTTCTATCTCCAAAATATACTGTCTGAATCCCGTGAGAACTCAAGGGGAACTCAGGCAGCGGATACGCCCTATTCCCAGGAGGAATAATCTTAAACCTTAAACCTGGAACCTAAACTGGGAACACCCTAAACACGATTATCTTAAAACCGGGAACACCCTAATCTGCCTTGGTCCTTGAGCAAGGTCACCTACATTCAATGTCGCTGCAACATGTCAGCAACATGGGGTACGCTGGCAAGGAAATTGTCATACCTACTTGGCTAATGGCTCCCAGCATATATATATATATATATATATATATATATATATATATATATATATATATATATATATATTATTTTGACATAGACTCTAAGTTGCTTAGGGACTTTCTGAGTTGCTGAGGCTGGTCTCCAACTTACAATCCTCCTGCTTCAGCCTCCCAAGTCACAGAATTACAGTGTGTGCCACTTCAAAATGAATATTGACACAGGCACATTAACATAGGTTGTAAATTATAAGGTAGAGCTTATCTATTATTACATTATAAATATACAATTATTATTAAATAATGAAATTCTATGTTACATAGTCTATTTAACATTCTATGGGTATTCCCTATCTGGAGCAATGAGACACAGCAGAATCAGGACCCACCCAGCTGCCCCTACCCACACAACCTCCCTCAAACTCTGCTCCCCAGGAAGCCAACTCCCATGGCCCTAGACCATTTCTAACCCATGATCGTACTCAGTCTGTTTGATAATCTGCCTAGCAGCACCCAACTTGCTTGCTTCCTGTGTTCTTAGAGATCTCTGCTCCCAGGACGGAAGGACTCCTCAAAAACATAGTGTTATCTGCTGTGGTGTGGCATGCCTGTAATCCCAGTGGCTTGGGAGGCTGAGGCGGGAGGGTTGAATTTGGGGGCCAGGCTCAGCAATGTAGTGAGGGCCTGAGCAAATGGGCAAGACTCTGTATATAAGATATAAAAAAGGGCTGGGGATGTGGCTCAGTGGTTAGGCACACTGGGTTCAATCTGCAATACCAAAAAAAAAAATAAAATAAAATAAAATAAAATGAAGATAAAACAACCTACTAGGCTGCTAATCTAGGATAATCTTGGCTGATGAATTGAGCATTCGGGATGTTGGTTGCTATGGGAATGATACACTGAAATACAGTGCAGTTTTGTGGATGGGGTGGTGCTGTGTGTCTAGTGATTGGAAAAAAATTATTTAAAATCGACCAGTGCAAGTAAAATTTCTTAGTGCTGCAAAACTCAGCTCCAGAAATGATAATTTTCCAACTGTTAAACTAGAGTATACTGAGTCTGTGAGGGTTTTCCTGGGGCTGTTATAATTAATAACCCAAAACAAAGAGACTGAAATCAAAAGTGATCCAGGAACCACCACCCCCTCCCCCAGCCCTGGAGGGCAAATGGCTGAGACCAGGGTCACAAGGATGAGCTCCCTCCACAGGATCCAGGGAGGCTCCTGCCTGCCTCTCCCAGCTCCTGGGGCTCCAGGTGGCCCCATGATTCCATTCTCTAACTCTGTCTCCATGTGGCTCCATCTCTGTGTCTGTGTCCTCTCTTCTGTCTCTTGTGAGGACACTGCCATTGCATAAGGGCCCCCTGACCCAGAAGGAACCCATCTCAGATCTTTCACTAACTACCTCTGCTGAGACCCTGTTTCCACACAAGATCCCACACAGGGGTTCTAAGGGCCATTTGTGGACAGGACCCACCTCTTACAATGGTGTCCAGCTCCCTCCACTGGCTCCACAGAAGCTCCTTCCTGCCTCTCCCAACTCCTGAGGCTCCAGGTGGCCCTTGGCAGAACAATGTGGTGGCCTCTCAAAAGCTTAGGATTGAATCACAATATGACCCAGCAATGCCACTGCTGGGTTCAGACCCAAAGGATTTGAAAGCTATGGGTGCAAAAGACACTTGCATATCCTGAGTTCACAGAAACCCTGATCCCCAGTATGACTGGGGACTAGGGAAAAAAATATGTCTTCGTGGGGTGTGGGGGAGACAGGGCCAAAATGGGGCAAAAGAGATGGTCTGAGTGGGGGACTTTGAAGGCTAGAAGATCTTAGAAAGTGTGGGGAATTTTCTTATTTTGGCTAAACTGTGTACATGATGTCATACAGGCTTGTAAAATTGTACTCTGTTCTGAGCCCTTTATTCTCAGGATTAGCAAATCACTAACTTTACTCAAATCCATCAGCATGCATCTGTCTATATATCTATCCATCTGTCTATGTACCAGCCATCCCTCCTTCCACCCATCTGCCCATTTTCTCTCCCATGCATCATGGATTTGTCTATTTGCCCACCCATCTACCCATTCATCCAGCCATCCATTCAGACATACATACATCTTCCCATCAGTCCATGCATCCTCCCACCCATTCACCCATCCTTCCATTCATCCAGGGCCATGTGGCCACTTCACCACATCCCTAGTCCTGTTTTGTATTTTTTTTAGAGTCAAGATCTCACTGAGTTGCTTAGCACCCTATTTTTGCTGATGCTGGCTTGAGCAAGCAATCCTCCTGTCTCAGCCTCCTGAGAGGCTGGGATTACAGTCCTGCACCACCATGCTTGTACTTCTTATTTCCTCATTGGTCTGATAACAGGTTGGAGTCACCATCTGGGGTTATTTTCTCAGATCCATCACACTTATGCTCCCACCCACCTTCTTTGAACCACAATGAAAAGGGGGGCTGGGGATGTAGCTCAGTGCTATAGTGCCCCCGTATCAATTCAATCTCCACATGGGGGACAATAAAAGCACCTGGGATTCAATTCTCAGCTCTGGGCAGCTATGTGCCCACGTTTCCACAGTTTTTACACAAGAGCCCCCCTGGTCCATGGGCAATATTGTTAGGTATAATGAATGTGAGACACTATGCAGGATGTGAAAGACTTCACAAAGTCCAACTTAAGAGAAGAGAATAAAATGGTATATACTTTCCATTATTGGGGTTAATATGTCAGGGTGTCTTGGACCCAATTGGCAAATTTTTATGTTTTACTTGCTGGCTTTCTGGCAGAGCTGAGCATTGTTATTATTTCTTTCTGATAGTTAAACCCAGGAAGCTGAGAGCCCTGGGTCAGCTTCTGGGGGTACATTGCTTCCTAGGCAGGATGCAGATGGGCTTGTGGCTTTTCTTGAAAATGTTGGTGCATCTCAAACCTTGACATAAAAAGAGTTCACAAAGGGGGACTTTATATTGAGAGAAAATAATGAGGTCAGTCTGTGCAATAGAATGACATGTTTTAAGGGGGCAAATGAGCTTGAGCTCACAGACATGTTATGAGACTACAGATGCCTGAAGCCTAACCTAATACATTTCTACATTTTATGATATTATTAGCATATCACCTAATGCAATAATAATACAATATTATTCTTTTACAATTAATACGAACTCCTACATACAATTTCCCCTATACATTCATGACAATGATTTCCCTTTCAAGAAAATCTCAAAGCCCTTGTCAGCACCTAAACACAGGGTAAGACAGGGTTTCCTTATCTCCCTAGTGTAGCTGCACTGGTCAAAGTTCCTTTCCTGATTTCAATCAACACCTTTTCTTTTTGATTTTAGGGCAAACAGCTGAGCAGACTTGTGGGATCAGCAGAGTCAGGTCTGTACATAAGAATTGATATTTGTGGAATGTAGACTATCTACATTGAGCACAAGGCGCCCATTTTATTTCCGCTGCACATTGCTGTTTTAGAAGGTTGCCTGCCTCCCCCCCCCCACCCCTTTCTCTGCTGGGGATGGAACACTGAGCCACAGCCCCAACCCCAAATGTTTCCTTTTATAGCTCAGGCTGCCTCCTCAAAGATCAGAGGCCAGGAGGTAATGAGAAATACTAAAATAATTTTCAAAATGTTTTCATTAGTAGATATCACATATATGTGGATATATATGATATCTTTAAAGAGTGTTTCAAAAATTTGGAGACAGTGTCTTTCTAATTTGCCTGAGGTATATATATTGTATATATATATATATATATATATATATATATATATATATATATATATATATATATATATATATATATATATATATTTTAAAACCAGTGGGGCTTGACCTGGACCACTGAGCTACATCCCCACTCTTTTCCTTTCATTTTAAGAGAGGGTCTCACTGACCTTAGGCTCCTCCAGCCTCACCCTCCCTGAGAAGCTTTGCTTTGTTTTTGTGTTGAGGTTAAACCCAGGGCCTCGCCATGCTCAGAAAGCACTCTATGGCTGAAGCCTAGCTCAGCGCCAGGTGTCACCTCTGCACCAGAGGCTATGTCAAGGCTTCCCTCCTGTATTAGTTCCCAGCACAGCTGAAAAGCTCCGCCTGAAAAGGGCTGGGGCCAAGCATCTGTCACTCTACCCAATTTCAGCCAGTGATTGGATGCTGTTGGATGTCAATCACGATGCAGAGGCGGGCCTGGAGGCCGTCCATCCCGGATGCTGGGGGAACTACCCAATCAGTGCGCAGAGGGAGAGGAAGGGCGGGCTTCCGCAATCTCGCGAGCGTTTCTTCCTCAGCGACTCCCCTCCTCATCCTTCAAGCCGAGAGTTCTCTGCTCCAGGGACTCAGGTGACTCTGCGCTGCCTGTGTCCCCCCCACCCCCGTCTCGGGTGCCTGGAAGTTCCTCAAGAGGACGCCGGGTCACCACAGAACACAAAAATGGTGAGTTTGCGACCAGGGCTGAAGGCACGCGTCACCACCCGCCTTGGGGCCTGGTGCCCGGGTGAGCTGGGGAGCGCAGCGGAGTCGTGGCCCTGTCCCTTGGTGTCGTGGGGTGAGCTGGGTTTTGGGTTTTTGAGGTGAGCTGCTGAGCGTGGCAGAGTCCCCGCTGGAGGGTGGCCCTGTTCCCTGTCCCCTGGTTCCCTGGGTTTGGAAGGGCGGCTCAGGGCCCTGGTGTCCCCTTTGCTCCCTACTGGTGGCCCGACCCACTCTTCCCAACGTGGAGGAAGCAGGGCCACAAATGCACCCTCCTTCTCCCAGGGGAGCTCCTCCGGAGGCTGCTGTAGGTTCCCCAAATTGCAGGCGCCTCCTCCCTTCTAAACCCCACCTTCCCTCCAGCTCACAGCTCGGCCAGACGTTCGTTCTTCCCACTTGGTCCAAATGGACACCGTCCGCTAATTGTCACTTTTCATTTAGCGAAATATTGGAGAGAATAGTTCTTTTCTTTTAATTGGGGACCCAAACTCGGGGAGCTTTATCAGCCACATCCCCAGCCTCCACTTTTACTGATTTTTGAGATCTGCACCCACTTGGTGTGGAAGCTGGTCTCCAACCTGTGATCCTTCTGTTACCGCTGTTTACCAGTGACGAGTCCTTGCTTCCCCGAATGCTGAAGTATAACACCAGAGAAGCACGCTGAGGCAAGTGTAGAGTGGAAAGTAGAGGTTTATTAAAGGACAGCAGAAAAGACTTCTCCCCGCAGGAAGAAGGGGACCCAAGAGGTGGAATCCCTGTAAGGGGGAGGTCTTCCCTCTTTTATAGCTAAAGTCTTCTTTCCGCTTTCCCACACTTTGTTTCTCATTATGTTGCAGTGATAGAATGCAGGTGGGAAGGTCCAAAAGGTGGGAGATTGGTGGGCTGGAGGAGTAATCAGGGCAGGAACGGCCTGGGGTGGATTTTGGATTATGATTATCAGTTCCTTAGAATGGATTCCTGCCTTGGGGACATTAACATTTCAATTGCTGCTCTGGTTTCCAGGACTCCATTCTCTATACGGGCCTCTGTTTTATTTATCTTACACAATATTAGACCCAATTTACCTAACTACCTATCTGTAAATCTGGCTTCACTTCTGCTTCAGCCTCCAAAGTTCCTGGGATTACAGGGCTGTGTGGAGGGGGCAAAACTGTGACTTATGCAGTCAAGGGGAGAAATAAAGAATGTCCACACACTTGTGCCCCTTTCAATGCTCTATTCACTCAAATTACTTAATACAGTTGAACTGTATAGGTTCTTAATCAAGAAAACAACAATCCTTAATGCTAGACATTGCCATAGACATAATCAATTCACAGCAAAATGTGCCACAGCCTGGAAGCAGCAAACTAACTGCTGGGTGAAGATGAACTTGTGAAGGTGGATACAGCAGGAGTGGGAGCCATTTATTGTAGGACAGTAGGGGTATATCTACATAATTAAGAACAAGCTGTGTATTCAGTTAATGAAAACTAGGTATAACAGTCAACCAATAAGGAATCATCATCTTCATGATTACACACAGCTTAACTTAATTGACGTAATCTAGACACAGCAGTCACTCATTAAGGAATCTCTATCATCTTAATGGCTTGCTGGGCTTACTTCTCAACCACTACTTCCTTTGGCTAAAAGCCAGGTGCCATCTTGACTTGTTTATCACCCTAACTGCAACAATTCTAGGTTAATTAATTCACAGCAAACAATTCTAGATTCATTCTAAGCACTGGAAAACACACTTAATTTATGATAAGCTAATGACATTCCCTCTGCATGCTAAGTTCAAAGATCTTATGTCTTAGGCTGTGAGTCCAGCAGATGCACACTCACTCAGACCTCGGTGACCAGGTCTGGAACCAAGGCAAGCATTTCCTGGTGTGGAGCAGAGGAGCAGTTGAGGAGGGGGTCCTAGGGAGGAGGTGCAGCTCTCACCAAGGTCCAGATGAGGCAGTAGAGTTTGAGAATGGTGAGGATCTTGCAGAGGCTCAGGAAAGATGCCAAGTGATGGGATGTCAGGTCCTCATCAGACTCTCCAGCTCGAGTGCATCCTTGTTTCTGTTGGCTGAATTCCTGCTCATCAGCTCTATCATTTATACTAAATTTGGGGGCTTTTGATCACGCTTTCAATCCTTATCAGCTACCACCCTATTTCTCAGTGACATCATTTTCCCTGGGATCATCTCCACCCTGATCCTCTTGCCTTTCCCTATTATCAGGCAAGGACAGACTGCCAGAGGCTTCACTCTCTTTATCAGGGTGAGGGGAAGGAACTTGTTTGAGGCTTTACTGGAGGGATCTGTGGATGTGCCTGGTGAAACTGCAGGTCTTTTAAAATGGAGTTGCTTAGGCTCAGGCCTAAGGCCATTCTAACAAGGCCTGTGTCCCTGGTAAGAAGAACACTTTTGAAAGCATTTGTTTTCTATTTGTGATTATTATACTTGAGAAGAAAGAATAATCACTTAACAGTTCCCTGTGTTTGGTCAAAATAATTACTTTAAAAGGAAAAAGCCATTTGTACATAGAACCTAGGGATATTGAATTTTGGGTTATGTTCCAAGCCCCCCTGCCCCAATTTGACATAAATCATTTATTTACTTAAATTTGTTTTTATTAGTTATACATGGCATTATAATGCATTTTCACACAGTACACATAAATAGAGTGTCACTGCTCCTTTTTCTGGTTGTACTTGATGTGGATTCACACCAGTCCTGTAGTCATATATGCACATAGGATAATAGTGTTTGATTCATTCTTCTGTTCTTCATCCCCAACTCTTTAAATTTGATTTTCAGATGGGGTCTGGCTATGTTGCCCAGCCTGGCCTGTAAGTCCTGACCCTCCTGCTTCAGTTTCTCAAGCTGTTGACATTAAAGGCATTGGCAATCCCAGCTATAGAAAATAGTTCATTTTGATTTAAATATTAATGACCATACTCAGGAACATGGATTCAAGTGACCCTAAATGATGTATGTGTCCCACCCTGAAAGACAAGGATTAAACCCAGGGGCACTTAATCACTGAGCCACAATCAGTCCTTTTTAGATTGTATTTTGAGACATGATCTCATCAAGTTCCTTCTGGCCTCACTAAATTGCTGAGACTGACTTTGAATTTAGCAGTCCTCCTACCTTATCCTCTAAAGCTACTGGGATTACAGTTGTGTGGCCCTGTGCCTGGCCTACATGAACTTTTATAAAAGAAACTGTGTATCACTACATTAACCAATTGCATTGGTAGGATCATCAGATTGGTGGGCTGCAGAAAGAAAGAAAGGAAGGAAAAAAAAGAAATTTCTTCTGACTGTTGTTATTACATTCTTACTTTGGTAGATGGTGGGGACTAAATGTCTAGTAAGGGTAGGGATATATTCTGAGAAATTTAATAGTTTTGAGAATTGTGGTCTGATACAGAAATTAAGATAATTGGCTATTAAAGGGCTTAAGATAGCCCAAGATAATTTTTGGTCTCCATACAGAACCCTGCCTTTCCACCCTCATGGTGGTCTGGTTAGCCAAGTCAAATACTCTGAAGGTTCTTTGATGTAGATGCAACTGTATAGAGAACTTGAGCGCACAGCTGTAAAAATCTTGTGCTTCTCCCTTTATCTTCCTTAGGTGTAGACACCATGTCAGATTTCTTGGGCAGAGGTTCCTTTTGGACGCCTCACAAGGTCCTATGTCCTCAGCCACTGTCCTCTCCTGGAGCTGCCACAAGGTGCCCACAGCTGCCCTGGTCCCTGCAGGGTAAACAGAACTTCAGGCCCTGGGTCAGTTCCTCCAAGAGGACAGCCTTAGTTGTGGGGTGCAGCCTCTCAGGGAAGCTGCTGGGGGCTCTGGGCTGAGGAATCTCCTGGAACAGGCCTCATCTAGACAGCTACTTCCTTGGGACCTTGTTTTTCCCAAGCTCTGTTCCCATTCCTTGGAGAGAGGTGGCCAGTCAGCCTGTGGATGCTGGTGTTGAGGGTCCAGGTCACCAGTGATTCCTGCCCTTTCAGTCTCACAGTGTGAAGGAGCGACACCTCTCCCAGAGCATAAGCAACACCCACCCCAGTGCAGAGCTGTGCAAACCTGAAATGCCTCATAGACTGGAGTCATGGTCTAGGTCCCTGGGACGGTGATCCTAGAGGCTTTCAGGGAGCAAGACCAGGAGAGGTCAAGTCCCAGATGTCAGGGACCTTCCTTGCCCCTTGAGCCTGACACATGTGTGCTCCCTCAGCACCAAAGCTTTCTGTGTATCACTTTGCAATGATCTGCTCACATTTTGAGGCCCAGGTCTATTTTTTCAGAGCAAAATGGGATGGACTATTATCAAATAGGCAAGAAAGAAGTGGATTTTAAAAAGTCTAGTTACATTTCCATTGTGAAAACAATTACAGCCAGGTACAGTGGTGCACACCTGTGATCCTTGCTGTTCCAGAGGCTGAGGCAGTAGGATTGTAAACTTGAGTACAGCCTTAGCGACTTAGCCAGGCCTTATGTCTGGGGTTGTTACTTATCAGTAAAGTTCCTCTGGGTTTAATCTCTGATCCCAAACCAAAGAAAAAGAACAGAACAGAAAAACAAACAAACAAAAAATAAATAAATAAATAAACACATCTAATTTATCTTTTGCTACCCCTGAGTATGCATAGAAAATTGGAGAGATTTGATCTTGTCTTTTCAATGATTTCCAATTGAAATTCATGTCCTAGATTCCAGAATGCCACTTAAGATACAGAGAAACTCTGTCTACCATTATTGCTGCAGGAAATGAATCCATTTCTACAAAAATTATGGTGGATAAATTTATGAATTTGATTTTATGTAAATTAGTTACAGTCGTTGACAAGCTGATGAATTTGACAGGAATGACAGTTTGTTGTTACTGTTGTTGTCTGGACTTGGCAGGTTCATGTTAGCTGTGTGTTTTTTGGTATCAGGAATGGAACCCAGAGGTGTTTAGCCACTGAGCCACATCCCTGGCCCCTTTTAGATTCTTCCTTTTGAGTCAGGGTCTTGCTACATCAACTTGGGCCTCTGACCCCTGAACCACGGGGGTTACAGATGTGCACCATCACACCCATCTTCATTGGAAGTTTTAAGGACAATTTTGGCAATACCTAAAATACCCAACTGTGATCATTTAAAAATCACTGAATACTTTATCAGTGAAATAATAAATGACACCTGTTTTCTGAAAAGGAGAGTGATATATGTCTCAGTGAGGGTGCTGATCCTCTCACAAGCACTCTCACCATGTCACCTGATTCCTGTTCCCTCCTAATTACCTCCTCCTAGGGCTACCCATTTGGGAGCTGGCCTTTTAACTTATGAAACTTTGGAGTAACATAAACGCTCTCTCTACTCTCTCTGTCCTGTACAACATTTTCACTGGTCTTAGATACAGTGTAGTATTTTCATTTTAGATATAGTTTTTCTAAGTTCACCCCATAAAACACAATAATCCAGGCCCTGAATTTCACATAATTTACTGAAATGCTCTTTGTTTTTTCAAAGAGTGTAGATCATGGGCAAGTTCAGTCTCCTTTGTAAGAAAGTGTGTTGTCTTTTCATTGATTTTTGTTGCCTCTCATTGTGTATCTTTTGTATTATAATCTTTTTTTATCACTCATTACATATATTTTCAGAGTTGTTTTTTTTTTGTTTGTTTGGTTTTTTTTTGTTTGTTTGTTTGTTTTTTTTTTTTGTGTGTGTGTGTACATGGACTGTTGAGGATTGAACCAAAGGCTATCAAGTTCTTACTACTGAGCTACTCTCCACCCCAAGAAAATTAGTATTGTAGACTGGGGTTTACTTATTTGCTGATGTATTGAGTGCTGGGGTTGAAGCCAGGGACTTGCTCATGCTTATGTTGTCCTCAAGAAAAATGAATTTCAATGTGTGAGCAGCATTTTGGAGGTGGGCAGGTGTTTCACTGGTTAACAAACCTAGAGGCACTTGACCACTGAGCACGTCCTCAGCCCTTCCTATTTATTATGTACCTATTTATTTTTATTTTTATTTTGTATAGTTGTAGAGGGGCAGTATACCTTATTTTTGTTAATTTATCTGTGGTGCTAAGGATCATACCCAGTGCCTCATACATGCTAGCAAGTGCTCTGCCACTCAGCTACAACCCCAGTCCCCCCATTTATTGTTGATGAAGACCAAGTTTCACAAAATTTCTGGATGTCTTGCTAAATTGCTGAGAGAGCCTCCAACTTGCCAGTTCCATGCCTTGACCTCCCTAGTGGCTGAAATTACAGGTGCACACCACCACACCAGCAGTTGGAATACCTTTTAAAGATTTATCATGCAGGGGTTGGGATTGTGGCTCAGAGAAAAAGCGCTCACCTAGCATGCGTGAGGCCTTGAGTTCGATCCTCAGCACTACATAAATATTAAATAAAGGAATTGTGCCCACCTAGAACTAAAGAATAAATATATATTAAAAAAAAGATTTATCATCCAGTTTCTTTCCAGATGGAAATAGTATTGAAAATCAGTTTCGTTGCTTTTGTCCATAGTTTTGAAATTTGTAACGACGACTTTTCTTCATTGCTTTATTTTTTGCATTATTATTTGGGAAAGGTATTCATTATGTAATATTGTTTCTTATGTTTATATTTGTTAAAGTTTATGGCATGTAGTTCATTCACTTCCTTATTAAATCAATTTTGTGTTTCAGAGCAATTTTAGACTTATAGTTTGTTAGTCAATATTTTCTAGAGGAACAGCATCAACACGAAGTGTGATCTAAAAGGGGACGTATTAGATTGGCCTACTTGACCTGAAGCTGGATGTCCACAGTGGCCATCTGCAGCTGGAGAGCTTGAGAAGCAGTAGCTGCAGAGTCCAAGAGGCTGAAGCCTCAGAACAAGAGGGATCACTGGTGCTGCCCTAGTCAGACCAAAGGTTCTGGAAACTCCCTGGAGAATCACAGGCAGAGTCCACTTTGGGAGAGTGAAGAAGGCAGAGTGTGATATCCTCAGGCCATTGCAGCAGCCATTGGAGCAGAAAGGGGCTTTCTCTGCTGCTGCTTCCTTCTTCTTCCAACTTTTGTTCCACCTAAGACACCATCCTATTGGATGGTGCTGCCTATACCTAAGGAGGTTCTCTAGTTTGGTTCTCTGTTCCACATGCCAATCATTTGTAGACACACCCTCACGGACACACCCAGAGGCCTCTTAATCACAGGTATCTCTTAATCCAATGCGGTTGACAATTCTAATGAGCCATTACATATAGTATCAAACACTCTACACTGTTCTCAATATTTTGCATGATGTTGGATGCTTGTTAGTTACTGAATCAGTGTCCTACATTTGATTAAGAGAGTGGATGAAGCAACACTTTATCATCAGCTGAAATCCATCCTTTACCTTAGGGTTCCTCCTCTGTGTGGTGTGATTTTGTGTGTCACATATTCTACATAATAATGTCATACAGAAGAGTTTCAGTGCATCTATGATGTTGTCTCTCCTGGAATGTTCTTGACTTGGAATCTTACTGCACTTGGCCTTTCAGACTGGCTTCTCTCACTTACCAGTCTGCCTTTAAGGGTACTGTATCTTTGCAGGCTGCAGAGCTCACTTTCTGGGTGATGTTCTTTGGTTGGTTAAACTGCAGCTCGTCCATTCAGCATTGAAAGGTGCATCTTCCTTGCTTCTAGCTTTGGGCAGTTCTGGACATGGCTGCTGTAGTCACTGCTGAGAAGTTTTCTGTGCATAATTTTCACCTCATTTGCATAGACACCTGGGAGTGTGGTGAATTAATTGTAGAGTGCACCATGTTTATTTTGTAAGAGCGTGACTGTCTTCCAGAGACAGTGTTCTTCTCTCCATTCACATGAGCAAGGGAATGGTGCTTGCTGATTTAAGTTTTCACTGTCTTTTGGAGCTTGTGTTGTTTGTCATTTCACCACTCCAGTTGAGTACCTGGTGGCACCTCATTGTTCATTTTGAAGTTTCCTATTTATATGCAGGTGAACATCTTCTCACACATGTGTTAACTGTGCCTATTTATTGAGTGATTGTCTTTCCAAATCTTTTTCTCACTTCCAAGTTGGTTGCTTATTTTTTTTACTGAGTATTCTTCATGTATGTTGAATACCAACCCAGTGTCACTATGCGTTGTGACAAAATTTTGTCCATTTGTCCAGCATTTCTTCTCATTCTCTCAAGTGTATCCTTTGAAAAACACAAACTTCGTTTTGATCAAGTTCTATTTACAAGTTTTTTGCTCACAGATCATGTGTTTGATGTTACATATGAAGCTGTCATGCCAGCCCAGATTTCTCTGTAAGTACTTCTGTGTCATTTTAGTGAAGTTCTGAAGTTTGCATTTAGTACTATGATGTATAGGCAATGTTTTTCGGTGCTGGAAAGTGAACCCAGGGCCTGCTAAGTGCCAGGTGGGTGGTTTGCTAGAGCTGCAGCCCCCACTGTGTGTCCTACTTTAACACTGAGGCTCCACTGGGAGCTGATTCTGTGACATTTGTGAGGTGAGAATGCTTCCTTTCTTTGTACATTAATGTCCAGGTGTTTTGGCAGTATTTTCCAAGACAGTGTATTTTCCGTTGATTTTCCTTTGCTCCTTTGTCAAAGATGAATGGAATAGATTTATACTGTGCCAAATACCACTGTGTCTTGATGATTGTAGATTTTTAGTAGTTCTTAGCCTCAGGTAGAGTTCATCCTGTGAATTGAGTGTTCATTACCATGTTGGTTGTTCTAGATCTTTTATTACTGATAACTTAAAAGAATTTTGATTAGGATTATATTGAATCCATAACTGAAGTTGGTAAGAATTGATGATAGCACTGAGGTTTCCCATGTGTAAACATAAAATATCTCCATGTGTTTTCCTTGTCTTTGATAGTCTCATTGGAAGTTAGCAGTTTTTGTCATACAGATTTTTATCAGATTTATGTATGAGTATTTCTCTTTCATTGGTTCTGTATAAGTGGTGTGTGTTTGTTTTTCTTTATGGTTTTGTTGCTGGGTGTTGGACTCAGGGCTGTTCTACCATTGAGCTACATTACCAGTCCTTTTAATGGTTTTGTTTGGAGAGAGAGTCTTGCTAAATTGCCCAGGCTGGCCTCCAAGCTGGGATCATCCTGCCTAGGCCCCGTGAGTGGCAGGGATCAGAGGCATGGCCTCCATGTCCAGCTTGCTGCTGTCAACAGGATAATCATTGCCCTGTTTATAAACATGACAACACTGACATCACGGAGTTGCTTTTTGTGATTCTTTGGGGGATTCCACATAGAGTAAAGATCATGCTGTCTCTCTATAAAGACATGGTGTTTTTCTGAGCTTGAGTGTTTTTCATTATTCTTGATTTTTCTCTTTAACTTTTTATCTAATCAATATTTATTATTTAGCTTTTTGTTATGATGGGTAATGTTAATTGGTTTTCCAATTTTAAATCAGCCTTGAGTCGCTGTAATAATTCCCTCTTGGCTGTGGTGTATAATTTTTTAAATTTATTTTTGGACTCAATAAAGTAATGTTTGAGGAATCTTGCATTCATAATCATGAGAGTCATTCATACTTTCCTTTTCTATATAATACTTTTCTTTATCTATTTAATTTTGATAATTTGGTAACATAGAGCTCAGAAAGAATTAGGAGGTTTTAACTCAGCTTCTGTGTTCTGGAAAAAAACAGTAGAAAGTTGGTGGCAGGTTTAAGTGTCTCCTGGAAGCCTGTTTGACATGTCAGAGCCTTTTTGTGTGTGTGTGTGTGGTGGGGGGGGGGGGGGCGGTAATTAGTTATTGAGCCTGTTTTTTTGTATTTCTCCTTGTGTGTAAGTTGTAGGAGATTGTTGATAAACCCAGTCTGATTCCCTCTTTAAAATTGGGAGCCATCTTGCCACAAAGACATGAAAAGCTAATTTCAGGTTTACTATAAATTACTGCAAATTCTGATCTTGCTTGGAATGCCTGCCCGTGCCTTGAACTCACCCATGCCTGGCTCTCTCTGGGCAGATAGCAGCCCTCTCTGAAATTTTAGTGATGCCTCATCAATCTTGGCCTTCCCTGGCCAGAAAATGACCCTCTCTGAGGCTCTAATTACCTTCATAAACTCTGATGTGGAGGCCAGCAAAAATGTAAAGTAGCCTTGTGTTATGCTCCTCAGAGTTTTGTTATCTGTAATTTCTCAAACTCCTCTTTGGTGACTTTCTAGGCTATAAAGCTGTGCTACAAGAAAGCTCCAGAATTTATGAAGGTCATTAGAGCCTCAGAGAGCATTGTTATCTGGCCAGGGAAGGCCAAGATTGATGAGGCATCACTAAAATTTCAGAGAGGGCTGCTATCTGGTCAGAGAGCCAGGCATGGGTGAGTTCAAGGCATGGGCAGGCCTTCCAAGCAGTTTAGAATTTGCAGTAATTTATAGCAAAGCTGAAATTAGGTTTTCATGCCTTTGTGGCAAGATGGCTCCCAATCTTAAGAGAGAATTAGGCTGGGTTTATCACATGCTAGGGAAGCACTCTTGCACTGAGCCACAAGTTCAGTCTCTGTCCTTTGTATTTTGGGCCTTATGTCAGTTTATCAGAGTTGCTGATGTTCATGAAGGGCTTGATTTTGCAGACTGCAGATTTCCTGATTGTGGTTTCATCAACACCCACTCTGTTACCTTCCTGTGCTTGATTTAGGTTTACCTTGCCCTTCTTTCTCTGGTTTCCTGAAGTGCAAGTTTCAATGATTGCTTTAGCTCTTCTTTTCTGAAAGGTGCTTTGGATGCCTTAGATACCAATGATGCATCCCCTGTGCTGTTCTCTACAGATTTCCTATGGTGGACTTTTGCATTTCATTTCCTTTAAAATGATCACCTTTTCTCTCACCTCTTTGTCCTGATCTGTTGAGTCCTGTGCTTCACCTCCCTTTGCCTGGAGGCTTTCCAGCTGCCTCTGATCTGATTTCTGCTTTAACTCCCATGTTCTTTGAGCATACCTGGGCTTTCACTGGTGTTGCACACTCTCACGGGTGTAGTTTAGGGCTCAGAATGTGCCTTGTCCTGGGGGGTGTTGCTGTGACCCTGAGAACTCGGTGTGCTTTAGTTTTGAGTGAAGGCCAATGAGGCCCTCCTGTCTGCTTCTCTGTCCCCATGTCTTTCCTGACAGAGTTGGGCTGATGTCTCCCAATGGAAGTGTGGATTCGTTGTCCTGGGCAGTTCTGTATGTCTCTGCCTGATGTGTTTTGACTTTGTTTCAGGTGCATGCTTATTAAAACTCTCAGACAGTTAATTGAAAGTTTAGCCTAGGGAGGGCACAGGCCTGTAATTACAGTGGCCAGGAAGGCGGAGGCAGGAGGACTCTAAGTACAAAGACAGCCTCAGTATCTTAGAGAGGCCCTGAATAAATTATATAGAGATCCTATCTCAAAACAAAAATGAATAAATAAAATTAAAAAGGGCTGGGAGTGTGGCTCAGTGGTTAAGCACCTCTATGTTCAAATTCTGGTACAAAAAGAAAAGAGGAGAGGACATTTAACCTAGGCATTTGGGAGCCTGATCTTTCTCAGGGTTGGTCAATCTCATGTGTTGTTTGGTGTTGAGTATTCTTTGTATATTTTGTTGTTGAAAAGTGAATGGAAATGTGTTCTCCCCTTTTCTCCTATGTTACTGTTCCTGTTGGGAAGGCTTCATGCATTTGCTGAGTCGCATTCCTCACACTAAAACACTCAGGGTCACTCCAGGGGAACTGGGCTGCGTGAAATATTCACACAAGAGACACAGATACCTTTTTCTTGGGGTTCTGTGATGGCTCCACTGAACTTAAGGGGAGAGAGAGAGAGAGAGAGAGAGAGAGAGAGAGAGAGAGAGAGAAAACACTTGCTGAACCCTTTCATTGAGAAAGAACCATTCCAATGAGGCAAGGGGTCAGGTTTCAGGGGGCTGAGTCTAGCTTCCTGATGTCTGTGTCAGCAGGTTGACTGACATCTAGGAAGGCCACACCCAAAGGCAGAGCAAGAGCAGGGGACACACAAAGGGAGTTTCCAAGGAACATTCTATCCCAAACAGGGCAAAGGGGTAGGATTACAGAAGAATAGGTGAGTGTAGCTCAACCTCAGGGGTGACACCTACATCTGAAGACATGCCTTTGACTTCCTGAGCTGGGACAGTGCCCAACTGACCATGAAATGTAGTGATCTGTCAGAGCCTCTTGCTTCAGGACTGGAAGGTGGGGGGTCATTAAGAGTGGCTCCCCACATATTTCCTCTTCCTTAATATTTGAAGGCAATTGGGAAATTATATCCTTCCGTCACTGGATTCTTGGTCCGAGGTCATCATGATCTGCTATTGAAACACAAAAGGCATTAGTAGAAAACATACTATCTCAGGGACATAACCAACTTGGAAGATCCAGGTTATTATTATTATTATTATGCCAAACACTCATCAGAAGACTCTTCATCTTTTCTTGACTTATTGGGAAGCCTTGCACTTGGCAATGGTAACATGGACATGTTCATTTGGCATGGTGTTTCAGCCTTTCCATGGAGCAGAGGGCTCAGTCACAATATTTATTACAGTGGCTTTTTAGAGCATTTTAACTCAGTTCTAATTTTTGCATCAGCATTTATCTGACTATGAAAGACCTTGGAAGTAATTTAAGTCAAACATTAAGAAAATCCACATGTTGTAATTTTGAAACAGAGCCATAAAGACTGTATCATAGAAGCAAGGAATAATATTTAAAGTAATCACTTCAAAGATCATAAGACCGGAGCTGGCCTAGGTCTGGTTCATTGGCATGCACCTGTTTCAGACCCCAACATTAACTTCAGCAGAGTGTAGCTCTGAAATACCAGCCGGCAATACCTAGTGACGCCATAAGGTGAGTTGTATTCATACAGGCTACAGGATATTCATCATCCTTCCTCTTAACTCTCATATTTAAGGAGCCTATTAGGTCTGTTAGTGATGTACATATTCTGAAGGCAGAAGACAAACATCCAAACATCCTTTTGGGTGCCATCTCACTGAGGGTTAGGGTATTACCAATCAACCTCCAGGTGCCAGGCATCCTTGTGTAATTGCTTTTGTCCATTCTAGGAGACCAGCCTAAAATGTACCCACTATTTCTAGACCTCTTGTGTTGTACTGGCCAGACATTTGCATAATACTTAGGAATACTCAGGAATAATACTTAGGTGCCAGTTTCAATTGTAGAATGATTAGGGCAACCATGCATTGGTGGATATTTTAAAGAATAACTGGCCTATACAGGAAAAAAAAAATCTATTAATCTTTCTGACAATTGTTCAGTTAGGTAAATATAGTCTTAATCTCTAAGGACCAGCATGATTGGCTGCTTTAGGTTTCTTACATGCTGTCTGTTTCCAAAAGATATTCCCAGTCAGCCTGTTTACCACAGGATCAACATGTGGGTATAGCTGACCATGGCAGTTAGGAGAATTAATCTAGTTATGGGTGGACTTTCCAGTCCACACTGTAAAGTATATTAAAAATGGACCTGAAAAATGGGTCCATAGAAGTCTCTCTATCATTTTTACTTACCTGACAAGCTCCTGAAGCTGCATAGCTACAAACCCTGCAGCTGGAAATTGACCTTCCTGTACCAGGTTTCTCAGTCATTTTCATCACGACTGGTTTAAACTCTTCTTTGAAATCTGATTTAACTTACTGAGTCATGTTCAGTGCAGTGACATTCTCAATATTACAATTAAGAAAAAAATTTAAAATATTTTGTAAGATCTAGTGCGCCTCTGGGGTTCCCCCCCCCCTTTTTTGCCTTATAAATATTGATTTTATAGAAAGCACCAATTTAAAATTGGTCAGTTGCCACATACTAGAAGCTTCCAGAACCACAATTACGAATTTATGAAAAAACAAAAACATCCCCCCCAAAAAACAACAAACAAAAAAACACCCCAGACCAAACTGCTAGAAAATCAAGGTCCCAAATGACCAAAAGATTCTAAAGAAACATGTGGCTGGGGGTCAAGAGACCCCAATGCCTTAACAAGTACCCACAGTTGAAGGGAAAACCATGTAGAAATTCAAACCCACAGTCCTTTGCCCTCTGCCCCCCCACCCCCATGCTGTCAAGAGCAAGTCAAGGGCTTCCAAGTTTCCTGGGCTAGGAGCAAAGGCCACAGCTTAAGTAATGGGAAGAAGGAGAGTTTCCATAATTCGTTTTTTTTTTTCCTCTCTCTCTCTTCCCCTGTAGGGGAAGGGAACACACTGGTAGCTTGAGATTAAGGAGAAAACACTGAGTTTTCTTTCTTTCATGAGGAAAACATAGAGATGGCAGGCTGCTATGATAAAGTGCCAGATCCACCTTGTGATCTGATGGTCCCCAACTCCAAAAGAAAAGAAAGAACACAGCTCCAGATATAAAGAGCTGAGAGAAGGCACAGAAGCGGGCCAGCATGGGGGAGCCCTAGGTGGTACCCAAATTAGCTGCCCTCAGCTCCCTGCTGGTGGGTCCCTGGGGGTAGAGAGTGGCAGGAGGGGGGTGGGGCTGGATGCGGAGGAAATGGAGATGCTGGTGCAAACACCTGACCTGAGGGCCCGCGACCTGGGTCTGAGAAGTGGAAAACCAACAGGGGTCACCGGGAGTTCTGGGTCACCCTGAGCCTGGTCTCAGTTCTGGCGGGTGATCCACACTACCTGGACTGGGGTGTGGGCTGGTGGCCCAGTTCTGGTCCCTGGCTCCCAGGGGTGGGGGAGGGGTGGGCGTGATGGGCTCCTCCCCTTCCCCTCCCCTCCTCCCTGCCAGTGCGGTCCCCACCCAGCCCATTGCAGGGCAGCCTGCTGTGTCACCATCAGCTCAGCTCAGCGACAACACATCTAGTAGGAACATAAGGCAGGTCATGGTGGTGGGGCTTGGGGTGCCAGTGGCAGAGCCACACGTCGCCCTTCTCATCACCCATCTCGTACTGTTGTAGGGACAAATGAGGCAAGGCACCTAAGACAGCAGGAAACAGTTTTGTTTGGCTGCAGCCAGGTTCAGAGGGTGCAGCCTTTGCTGTAATCAATCAATCCCCTGAACCCAAGTTCAGGGAGTTTCAGAGTTTTATACCCAGCATGTAAGGGGAGGGGCTCAGAAGTTCACATAAAAGCAGCTTTTTCTCTCACTGTTCTGGGCAAGTTAACTCTTCAAGGACAACACCTGAGAAGGGGAGAGCTGCTTCTTCCCTTTCTTTCCTCCCCCTTCCTGCTGTTGCCATGGATCCTAGTTGTAACTTATCTTAATGTAGACATCTCTGTGAAGCCCAGCTCAAGGCCAGAGGCCTCGTTTGCACATTTCTTCAAAGTACTATACTGGATGGGTTTGTGATAACTAGTAAGGGGGTGTCCAGCACCTGGAGTGCTGGTATCTTTCAGCCAGTGGCCAAGTAAACAGGGTGGCACAAAAATAGGAAGTTTATCTACATTGAACTCTTTTGCAGAGACTCTTTTGCTGACAGTCCCAAAATCAGCCATGGTGAAGAGGGCTTTTCTGTGGAGAAAGAGGGTGCCCACTTCAGTATCTCTTGCGGCACTGCTTGCAAGGGTCATCGAGGTACAGGGGGTTTCGGCTCCAATGTGTGTGTGGCCCGGATGCTGAATGCCTCGAAATGATGCCCTTGAAGTGGTGGCAGGTGCACTTGAGAAGCCATCTTGGGGGCAGGAAGCTGAAGATCTTGACCAGCACGTGCTCAGGCGGCAGCAGCAGCAGCAGCAGCAGCAGCATGTACTGTGGTGGCTCCAGCAGCCTCTGGATCTTGAAGCGGATCTCCAGGAAGTCGTGTGACACGTGTCGGTAAAGGCAGCACAGGGAGGTGTCTGCTGTGCCCTCAGCATCATCTGGGCCTGGCGATGTGGTTGGCACATCAGCTGGGGGTGGCCCATCTGGCCCCTGAGACTGGAGGAAGGGAGCTGGCCGGGTGGGGTGGCTCCTGGGGACAGTCAGGCACTGCCTCTTCTCTTACTTTCTTGGCACCGTCCTTACCAAAGACACACTCGTCCACCACACCCGTCACCCCCACATCCATGCTCCAAAGTCCCAGGCAGGGGGTGGGGTGGGGCGGGGGGTCTGTCCTCAGGCCTGGAGGGCTTGGGGTCTCAGCCCCGCTGGCGTCATCAGCCCTAGGCAGCAGGAACTCCATGGTGCTGGGAAGGGCACCCTGGAGGGGGCTGATGAGCTGGTGTAAGTCACAGGTGATCTTGTCCTTGATTCCAGCTCCAGGGACCTGGGTTGCCAGGGAAGGCACAACCAGCCAGGCCCCGCCTCCACTGGGTAGGCTGCCTGGGGCTCCCTGCCATTGGAGACAGGAAGGCAGTGCCTACCTCACCAGGACCTGGCCCTGGCGATCCTCCTGGCGGAGGCCCTTGGTCGGAGGGCTATCCACCGGGCCTCAAAATGGCCTACTGCTTCAGCCACATGACTGCAGTCACCACCGCCAGATCTCCTTCAGACCCCAACCCCTTAGGTGGTCCACCTTGCTCAGCAGACACAAAGACCACAGGTGCTGGGGTGGTGGGGCAGGGACAGCTCTGCAGGGCCAGGGCACCCCTCTGTTCTACCAGGGCCACCATCTCTATGACAGAGAGCAAGTCCACATCCTTCCCTGCTGACCTGGGGTCCCCCTCGGCAGCAGGGGTCCCTCCTGGCCACCTGGGTCTGGAGGAGCTTTGGTGGGTTCCAGACAGCTTGGCCTTGGAGCTCCTGTCCCCCCTTGTCTTTATTTAATAAAACTGAGTCAAGGCTTGGCGTAAGCCATAGCACTACCAGTTTAAGTTATAGGTAATAGTACAAGTATTTAAACACTAAGAAAGAATTATCTTTTATGCATTATTGCAATTTCCCAATATAGACTAGTTGATCCATCCTAACAACTTAAAAAGAACTCTCAATCTCTTTGAGAGAAGGTCTCCAAATATCTCTGTATTTTAGAATATTATCCTTTCAGGACTGGGGATGTGGCTCAAGTGGTAGTGCTCACCTGGCATGTGTGGGGCGCTGGGTTCAATCCTCAGCACCACATAAAAATAAAGATATTGTGTCCACTGAAAACTAAAAAGTAAATATTAAAAAATTCTCTCTCTCAAAAAAAAAATTAAAGAATATTATCCTTTCAATAGGTGTCTCTTAATTATCTTTTAGAAAATATGATGAAGGTTACTTCCCAGTGGAGGGAATAACATATAAATCTTACCATATTTTTTGTGGATAATAGGTCTAGTCAGAGAACTTATATCAATGAATTTCCAACCAATTTTGCAACTTTTATTGCTCAAAACCAATGTGTGACTTTAATTTGAAGAACATCAATCTTAATAAAATGTTCTCCCAAATCTCACAATTATCCAACAAAAGTAATATATAGGAATTAGCAGAGTATTTGAGTCAGTCAATTTTAGTCCTCCAAGGAGAATTGTCAAAATTGGAATCTAAGTCAGCAGTTTAATATATTTAGTGTTTAGTCAAGGATGTGAATTTATTCACCAAAATTAATCCTTACCTGAAACAGTGAAAAATCATTAGGCAATAAAGACCTTCTTTAACAAAAATAAACTTAACATTTTAATAGGTCTTTATCTTGTCAAAATATGGGCAAATATTTTAGCTTATATCAGCATAGTAAAATTAGGGAAATACCCTGAAGTATCCTTGAATTAATCAGTTAAATTTTTATGGTCAATCCAGTACATATAAATGTTCTTCTCAATTGTTTTAACTTTCTATGTCATCTGTCTAGATAATGATGTAAAGATCTTTCTATTTAAACAACTACTTTTATCATTAAAATCTAGAATATAAAGACCTGTTTCACCCAAAGATGATCCCTTTCTTCTTCTTAGGACCTCCTATGTGTGCTTTCTCTCTGTTGAAGCATCTTTTTCTTTTATTAGAGTTTTTCCTAGTTACACTTTGGAACAATTTCTGAAAACCGTAGAGTCTAAGCAGATTATTATACTTTCATAAGAAATGTCTGAATGAAAATACAGTTAAAGCCCTTGGATATTCTTATAGACAAAGTCATATCTGTTTATTCTAAAAGTTTGTGCAGTAATTTGAGATTACTTGATTACGTTTTGAAAGTAAATTTATAGTAAAATACATTCATCTCAAATATCTGTAACTAAAAGGCAGAGCATCAGGTAAATGCATGTATAAGAAATATATAAATTATGTGTTTTCTGTTGAAGAAAAACAATTAGATAAATATATATTAATTAAACAATTTGATATGTTAATTATTTTATGGATCAACAACTATAGGTTATTCAAAGAGCATAACTTGTAGTTGTATTAACTTTATGTAACCACGTGGTTCTTAAGATATTTTGGATCCATTTCAATTTATTTTTAACTAAGAGTGCATTCTTATATATGATTCACACGATGTAGCTGAAATAAGATCCTTATGTATATTTTATTCTTTTTGACAATACATAGGAATGAGAATAAGGATTTCTTGATCACAGGAACATTGCCGGCTTTTGTTCCTGCAACAAGCAAATGCATTCCCATAACCTCCAAAATTAAAAGCAAAATATAAAGAGGCATATGTTTGATATTTCTAATCAATAGAACATTATTTAGTAACAACCATAGAGAAAAGTCAGGTTATGGAACTCAAAAATAACTTAAATTTGGGCTGCCACACAGTAACCTGTGGAATTAGGTTTTTCCTGGAAAAGATGTAGTTTGTTAGCATTTACAAGTGGGGATTCTTAAAAGTGCAGGCTCTGTAGTTTCAGGATCAAATCTGTGTGAAACAGGAAGGAAGGTTAGTGGCTGGGAGGCAGGACCAGAAGCCCTGTCTGAGTGACAGTGGAAGGACCAATAGGAAGCCTTGGAAATGCGGGAGCGGGACCAGGAAGTCCACTTGGCCAGCCAGGCTTTGGGTGGTTACCATGGTGATGGAAACAGCATGGAGCCCGTTGCCCATAGTTCAGGGAAGAGGCTCCCTGAGCTTCCCAGCGGGTTGCATTGCATTTGGTTTGTTCCTATGAAGCCTCCTCTGGAGACCTGCACTGCTGTTCGCACTCTTGCAGTTCATGGATGTTTTCCTGTATGATCCCTTCACAGTGTCCTCCTGTCTTTTGTACTTTCCCTGGGAGCACATGGGTCCTTTAAAGGTGAGTTTTAACCACAGACACCAGTGTTACTATCAGATTTTAAGGCATTCTGCACCCAGGCCAGGTTGCTTAAGGGTTCAAAGCACTGTTGGTGGTGGCTCTAGTTACAGACACCACAGGGAGCACCGGCTAGGCTCAGTTACAGTCTTTCTGATCCATAGGACAAGAGTGTAGCAGAGGTTCAGAACCTTCTGAGTATTCACAAAACAATAAAAATATAAAATTCACTTCTCTACAGGTAGAGAATCCTTGTATCATCTCTCAGCACAAAAATTTTCTTCCTTTTTTCTCACTGTCCCAGCACAGACTTCTAGTACATAAACACTCCTCCCAAAAAATCTTAATGTTTCAAAATATAAAGATTCACAAAAACAATCCCAAAAAGTGCACAAAAGCACTTTTCCCATGAAAGAGGACTGAACTTAACATATCCCACTAATCATCTTAATAATACTTTACATTTATTTAGAGTCTAGAATTATAAAATCATTTTTTATAAACACAGAATATTCCCAAATGTTTGAAAGTTTAACCTCACAGAGTTTTCTTCTAATTCACTTACTTTCTACAATTCAGCCCACATTACTCTGCAATCCGAAGCATGGTTAACTTCTGAAGAGAAATTCCAAATGCACTAAATTTATAAAAATCACTCTGGAGTGGCCATATGGGCCACCAATTGTCACATTTCTCACACTAAAACTCTCAGGCTCACTCCAGGTGAACTCTTTAGGTTGAGTGCCGCCAAAGGCCCTGACCTCTAAGAGCTGAGTCCCTCGGCAGGGACAAGCATGTGTCCATGTAAGGGATAGCAAATAGATGGCACCAACTCCCCTACCTCAGTGTTCTCAAAAGTTTCTTACGCTTAAAAGTAAAGGCCCTGATGTGCTCAGGCTCAGGCTTTCGGAGTTGTTCCCCTGGGCTCTGGTGCCACTACTAAAGTGTTGCTGCCAGATCTCTGGGTCTTGCCCTCATGTGCTGCTTCCCCAGAAGCAAGGAAAGAGCAGTGGAAACAGCAAGAGCTCAGTGCTCTGGCTCCTCCAGGTAGCTGTGCTGGGGCCTCTGCTTTAACACAGACCGGTGCTGCTTCACACTCTGTTGCTCCTGCACTCTGCCCACCCCAGCCTGGAGAGACAGCAGTGCTGAGCATGCAATGGATGCAGCTCTTGGTCTTCTCTGAAAGGGTTTCTCCTGGCCTGTGTGGGCTTCCTTACTTCCTCTGTATACCTAGGTATTCTTATTTGGGGGCACAATACAGTGGAGTGAACCCAAGTGTTTTGAAACAATGAGCCAAATCCCCAGCCCCCTGTATTTAAATTTTGTTTTCAATTTTGAGACAGGGTTTTGCTCAATTGCTTAGTCGCTCCCTGAGTTGCTGAGGCTGGCATTGAACTTGCAATCCTCCTGCCTGAGCCTCCTGAACCTGGGTATTTTTGAAACCTGATTTCCAAAAGAAATTCTTCCTCAGCTTTCTTCTCTAGACTTCAGGTGGTGGTTGAGTGCCAAAACAATAACTTGCTACTATTCCTATATGCAGGCTGTGGGTTTAGTTAACTCTTTTTAAGGAATTCCACCTATTTTTTCACAGTAATTTCTTCTGACTTAGAACAGTGAGAACCTTTTTAAAATTTCTTTAAGATGTTAACATAGTTAGTTCTGTGATAAATTTAATAGAAATTAAAGAAACTTGGAAAAGATCTGCTGTGTGCAGTCTGTAGCCAGTGACTAGGGTCTCATACTGGGAGGTCACACCCCTGTCCTGCACCAGAGAGGGGCTTTCTGAAGGGTGAGTGAAGGTCACACCCTGCTTGCTGCTCTCCAAGACTGCTTCATGGAGCTGTGGAGAACCTCTTGGGGCTTTCACACATGATGATGTTCTTGTTCTAATGGTTCTGCTTGTGTGTGGAACATTCCCTCTCTCTGGAGTCATCATCACCTGGGATGTAAATGATTTTCCTTCTTGCAAGGTCCGTTGACTATATTTGTGGGAGTCTCTTTCTGGGCTCTGTTCTGGTCTATGTTGTGGTAGTACTGTGAGGGCCCCAGACTCTGAGTTGTGTCATGTTGGTGTCTATTTTGATCTTTTTTTCTTTTCTGCTTATCGTTTTTAGAAAATTGTTTACCTTATTTTTCTATAAAAGTAAATTTTTCCTAGACATACTGGTGAGTACCTATAATCCTAGCTGCTGGGGAGGCTGGGGCAGGAGGATCATAAGTTTAAAAGATAGTCTCTGCAACTTAGGAGGCCCTGAGCAACATACAAGATCCTGTCTCAAGATATCAAATGTGTCAGGGATGTGCCTGTGTGGTTCTGCTCCCCTGGATTTGATCCACACTGCGTTTTTGTTTATTTATTTGTTTTTCAATTTGTCACACATAAATAAGTAAATAAAAATATATTTCTCTTAAATTTCTGAAATGGGTTTTAGTCTTTCACAGTTAAATGTACAATAAATCACATTTGTCTGCAGAATAGAGGGAGGAAGTACTTGCCACGTAGATTCTCATTTGCCTGGACCATCATTGTGATCTGTCCCCAAGACACCTGCTGTCACCCATAATTTTTCCATGCCATGAAGAACAGCTCACTAAAGGCTTTCTCTTGGGCTCCTACTAGCCTCTGTTGATACTGTCGTGCTTCAAATGTCATGTGTCTTATGTCCTTGAACATGGTTCTTTGTGAGTGGCAAGGTCCTGTTCTGGTAGGTGGTGTTTTTGGCTGTTCCACACTGTGCAGAAATCATAGCCTGCTTAGAGACCCACATGGAGTGGCCTGTTTCACAAGCAGTCAGCGTGGGGTATTCAGGATTCTGGGCTGCAAACCTGCTGCTTTAACACACCCTGGAAGTGCTTGTGCCTGAGGTTTCCTTGCACCAGCTGTGCTACAGGAATGAGGAATCTCTTTCATGACAGACCACCATTGTACATGTGGCCTATCTTGATCAAAGTGTCCTTGAGCAGAACGGTGGTGTGTGTCTCATGACTGTACATGATCTGAGTGAGACATCTGCTGTTCAGAAGAGCTTGAGAATCATTGGACATTCATGGTTGCCACAAGGTTTGGAAAAGGATTTTCTGCTGTCTGTTAAGAAAACTGTTTTTCAGACCTATATAACTTTGTAAGGCTGTTGTTTCGATAAGGTGACATCTGGGGGTCATCGAGTTTTTCCTAAGACATGCCATCTTTCCATACACCCCATTCTGCTTTGACATTAACCACTAGAAATTATTATATTGTTGTGTTTATTAATCAATGTGCTTGATTACTAATGGGTAAATTTGTTCTGCAGTAAAGCTCCTGCAAACTTCTAGTTGTCCTCAGTGTAATCATCCAAGTTGAGCTTAGTCCCCAGTGAACACATTGTGACAATCTGTGTGGAAGATTGTCTAACTGTTGTCTATGAGGGAAACTCTTTAGTGACTCCATACTCGGAGGGTGTGGGTTGGGGCTGATTCTAGGCACTTCTTTAAGGATGGAACAATTGACTTTCAGAAGGAAACAGGAGATCAGTAAATACCATGTTGTCTATATTAACTGTGTAGGCCCAGTGAGCCACTGTGGTTGGCAGGATCTCTCAAATGCTGAGTTTTGTGATCCCAGCAATTTCCTACTCAGTCAGCTTTCTTTTCTAAGGGTAAGTAATAAGGAGGGTGCTAATATTAGCTCTCTACTGCACAGGATGTTGGTAGGATGGTGATAGAGATGCAATCAACAAATAAGTTAAGGGTGACCCGAGAGCCCCTCTTACTTCCTGTGAACTCACCAAAAGTGAGTTCACCAAAGGAAGGGTGTACAACACTCTCTGTTTACCTTGTGTGTGGGGCCCAATTCTAGTGTTGGAGTGGCTGTGAGGACTTAAGTACACTAAAGATTTCATGGACAAAATCGTGGAATTAATCGGGAGGCCAGGGAATCGTGAACATCATGCATGGTGAGTATAGATTTCTCACACTGTCAATCTCTCCTGGCCTCCACTACACATTTGTGGGATATTTTAGATCTCAGTGACCTTTGAGGATGTGGCCGTGAACTTCACCCAGGAGGAGTGGACTTTGCTGGATGCTTCCCAGAAGAACCTTTACAGAGATGTGATGCTGGAAGTCTTCAGAAACCTGGCTTCTATAGGTAATAATGTTGTGTAGTTATTTAATCAAATAGAGAAGTCGTGTTTATTTTGGTCATTTATGTAGAACATGAAAAGACAATCAATTGGTGAATTATTGTAGCATAAAATGCTCCATAAATTTGGAAAAGCATTTCTAGCTCCTAAAAATTTATAATGTTTTGGTTTGGCATTTTAGGAAAGAGATGGGATGACAAGAACATTGAAGATCAGATCAATAATTCTGGGAGTAATCTAAGGTAATTGTACTCACAAGAGGAATCCTTGAGGGAATCTGAGAATGTCATATAAATGTGCACAACTTTAAATGTATTTATTCTTACAAGATTTTTTACCAAAAACATATACTTAACTGAGACTGGGGTTGTGACTCAGTGGTAGAGAGCTTGCCTAGCACACTTGTGGCACTGGGTTCTCTTCTCTGCACCACATTTAAATCAATAAAGTTTATTCACAACTGAAATAAATTTTACATACATGTGTATTTAACTGTAAAATATACTCAGTCTTTTCAAAGTACTTGACATGCAAAAGTACTATGAAATTGCATATGTAAATATCACTGTTTGGATAATAGTCATAGGCAAGCTGTGTTGCAAAGCATTGTTTCCTCTCAATCTCTTTATTTTCTGGCAATTTGAACAAGTTGGAAAACCTAGTCTTTACCTGATGTTGGTAGTAATGTAAGCCTAGCACCTTTAAATAAATATAAAATCATGAATGAATCAAGCATTAATCATGTGCTGATCATTCTTTAAAGAAATCTTATGGTAAACTTCAAAGGCAAAGAACAGTATGGGGAAATTTTCAATGAGATTCCAGTTCTTAAGTAGACAAAGAAAAATTTTAATAGAGTGAATTCATATGACGGCATTATGTGTGCAACTGACTGCATATGTCCTTCATACCTTCACAGGCACTTCAGATCTCACTGTGGGCATGAATGCTATAAACATGAAGAGTGTGAAGAGAAGCCATGTGAATTGAAACAATACAGAAAATCTCTGGTTTCTCTCAAAAGTGTTCACACACAAATGTTAACACAAACTGGAGATGGACCATATGAAAGTACAGTATGTGGAAGAGTCATCAGTTGTTCCAGTGACATTCAAAGACATGAAGATTCTCATACTGAGTGCCAACCCTATGAATGTCAACAATGTGGTGAAGCCTTTTCTTCTCTCCCAGCTGTTCAAAGACACATGAGAACACACAGTGGAGGTAAACCTTTTCAATGTGAGGTATGTGGGAAAGCCTTTCATTCCCCCACTTTATTTAGAAAACATGAAAGAACTCATTCTGGAGAGAAACTCCATAAATGTAAACAAGGAGGTAAAACTTTGGTTTCATTCACAAGTCTTCGATGTCACATGATCAGGCACACTGGGAAAGCACATTTCAAATGTAAGGTATGTGGAAAAGACTTTGCTTATCCCAGTTTACTTAGAATACATCAGAGAACACATACTAGAGAGAAACCCTATGAATGTCCACAATGTGGGAAAGCCTTCAGTACTTCATCTTACCTCCAGATACACGAATGGACTCATACAGGAGAGAAGCCCTATGAGTATAAGCGGTGTGGAAAAGCCTTCACTCAGTCTGCTCACCTTCACTCTCATGAGCAAACTCATACTGGAGAGAAGCCCTATAAATGTCAACAATGTGGAAAAGCCTACACTACTTCATCTTACCTTCAGATACATGAAAAAATCCATGCTGGAGAGAAGCCCAATGAATGCCAACAATGTGGAAAAGTCTTCACTACTTCTTCTAACCTTCACAGACATGAACGAACTCATACTAGGGAGAAGCCCTATGAATGTAAGCAGTATGGCAAAGCTTTTACTCAGTCTTCTAACCTTCACTCAATTGAAAACACTCATATGACAGAGAAATCCTATGAATGCCAACAATGTGGAAAAGTCTTCACTACTTCTTCTAACCTTCACAGACATGAACGAACTCATACTAGGGAGAAGCCCTATGAATGTAAGCAGTATGGCAAAGCTTTTACTCAGTCTTCTAACCTTCACTCAATTGAAAACACTCATATGACAGAGAAATCCTGTGAATGCCAACAATGTGGAAAAGTCTTCAGTACTTTTTCTAACCTTCAGATACATGAACGGATTCATACTGGAGAGAAGCCCTATGTATGTAAACTGTGTGGAAAAGCCTTTGCTAGATCTCCTCAGCTTCACATACATAAACGAACTCATACTGGAGAGAAGCCCTATGAATGTAAGCAGTGTGGAAAAGCCTTCAATGACCCCTCTAACCTTCACAGACATGAAAGAACACATACTAGAGAGAAACCCTATGCATGTCAACACTGTGGGAAAGGCTTCAATACTTCAAGTTACCTTCAGATGCATGAACAAATCCATACTGGAGAGAAGCCCAATGAAAGTCAACATTGTGGAAAAACCTTTGATACATCCAGTGAACCTCACATGCATGGAAGAACTCACACAGAAGAGAAGACCAATGAATGCCAACCATGTGGGAAAGTCTTCAGTACTTCTTCTTCCCTTCACAGACATGAATGGACGCATACTGGAGAGAAGCCCTATCAATGTCAACAATGTGGAAAAGCCTACACTACTTCATCTTACCTTCAGATACATGAAAAAATCCATGCTGGAGAGAAGCCCAATGAATGCCAACAATGTGGAAAAGTCTTCACTACTTCTTCTTACCTTCACAGACATGAACGGACACATACTGGAGTGAAGCCCTATGAATGTAAGCAGTGTGGCAAAGCCTTCACTCAGTCTGCTAACCTTCGCTCCCATGAGCAAACTCATACTGGTGTGAAGCCCTATGAATGTAAGCAGTGTGGCAAAGCCTTCACTCAGTCTGCTAACCTTCGCTCCCATGAACGAACTCATACTGGAGAGAAGCCCTATGAATGTAAACAATGTGGTAGAGCCTTTGCTAGATCCAGTGAGCTTCACACACATGGAAGGATGCATACTGGAGAGAAGCCCTATAAATGTCAACAATGTGGAAAAGACTTTGCTGCCTACTCTCAGCTTCACAGACATGAAAGGACGCATACTGGAGAGAGGCCCTATGAATGTAAACAGTGTGGAAAAGCCTTCAGTGACCCCTCTAACCTTCACAGACATGAAAGAATGCATACTGGAGAGAAACCCTATGAATGTCAACAATGTGGAAAAGCTTTCACTACTTCAACTCACCTTCATAAACATGAACAAATCCATACTGAAGAGATGCCCAATGGAAGTCAACATTGTGGAAAAACCTTTGATACATCCAGTGAACCTCACATGCATGGAAGAACTCACACAGAAGAGAAGACCAATGAATGCCAACCATGTGGGAAAGTCTTCAGTACTTCTTACCTTCAGATACATGAATGGACTCATACTAGAGAAAAGCCCTATGAATGTAAGCAGTGTGGCAAAACCTTTGCTAGATCTTCTCAGCTTCACATACATAAACGAACTCATACTGGAGAGAAGCCCTATAAATGTCAACAATGTGGAAAAGACTTTGCTGCCTACTCTCACCTTCACAAACATGAAAGGATGCATACTGGAGAGAGGCCCTATGAATGCAAACAGTGTGGAAAAGCCTTCACTGTGTCCTCTAACCTTCACAGACATGAAAGAACACATACTAGAGAGAAACCCTATGAATGTCAACATTGTGGGAAAGGCTTCACTACTTCAAGTTACCTTCAGATGCATGAACAAATCCATGCTGGAGAGAAGCCCAATGAAAGTCAACATTGTGGAAAAACCTTTGATACATCCAGTGAACCTCACATGCATGGAAGAACTCACACAGAAGAGAAGCCCTATGAATGCCAACAATGTGGAAAAGTCTTCAGTACTTCTTCTTACCTTCAGATACATGAACGGACACATACTGGAGTGAAGCCCTATGAATGTAAGCAGTGTGGCAAAGCCTTCACTCAGTCTGCTCACCTTCGCTCCCATGAGCAAACTCATACTGGAGTGAAGCCCTATGAATGTAAGCGGTGTGGCAAAGCCTTTGCTAGATCTTCTCAGCTTCACATACATGAAAGAACTCATTCTGGAGAGAAGCCCTATGAATGTAAACAATGTGGTAGAGCCTTTGCTAGATCCAGTGACCTTCACACACATGGAAGGATGCATACTGGAGAGAAGCCCTATAAATGTCAACAATGTGGAAAAGACTTTGCTGCCTACTCTCAGCTTCACAGACATGAAAGGACGCATACTGGAGAGAGGCCCTATGAATGTAAAGAGTGTGGAAAAGCCTTTGCTACATCCTATCAGCTAAACAGACATGGAAGAACACATACTGGAGAAAAGCCCTATGAATGTCAAAGATGTGGTAGAGCCTTTGGTAGATCCTGTGAACTTCACGTACATGAAAGAATACATACTGGAGAAAAGCCCTATGAGTGTAAACAGTGTGGAAAATCCTACACTACTTCGTCTTCCCTTGTGATACATGAGCGAACTCATACTGGAGAGAAGCCCTATGAATGTCTACAATGTGGGAAAGCCTACACTAATTCCTCTTCTCTTCTGATACATGAACGAAGTCATACTGGAGAGAAGACCTATGAATGTCAACAATGTGAAAAATCCTTTGTTACATCCTCTCAGCTTCACTTACATGAACAAACCCATAAGGCAGAGAAATTGTACTCTTGAACACAACTGGTAAAGTCTTCTGTTATTACTGTTCCTCTCATCAACATGTTAGAAGTTTATAGGAGAAAAATCCTTTAAATGTGGAATGTGGTGGGTCAATATTTCTTGTCCCCTTCAAACACAAAAAAGGGCTCACTGTGCTGAATATTGTACTGGGGATTGTACTGGAGATTTGGTCTGGTGGCCCTCTACCACTGAGACACATCCCCATTCCTTTTTGTTTTTTGAGACAGGGACTATCTAAGTTCCTTATGGTCTTCCTAAGGTGCTGAGGCTGGCCTCAGACTTGTGATCCTTCAGCCTCAGCCTCCCAAGTCTCTGGGATTAAAGGCGTACACCACCACATCTGACTGAATAAGTGTCTAAATGTGAAAAATATGGTAAATCATTCCATTTTCTCTGTTGCCTTCAAAGCCATTTCAGTCACACTGTGAAACAAGCCCTCTGAATTGGGGGGGGGGGGGGGATTTGCTACATTCCATCAGCTTCACATCCCAGACCTACTTTTCTTCTCTTTTATGAAAATTTTCCCTGTTTCTTCTGGGGACTGGGAAGATTCTTTTGGAAAGATTTATGCCAAAATGAATAAGTCCTATGTGAGTAAGAAATACAAAGGGCTCAGGTGTTCCAGTTTTGTTCAGTTGTATGAAAGGACTCAGACTGTAGAAAATCCTGTGGATAAGCCATGTGGGGCAGTATTCAGATTTCACAGTTTCCTCCAAAGACATGAAAGGATTCACATCAGGGAAAACCCTACTGCTCTTTAAACGATGTGGTAACACTTTCAAATTTCCAGGTCTCTTGTGTTTTAATGTCTTTATACATGTAGTTTGTTTTTTTTGCTGTTGTTGTTGTTGATGATGATGATGATGATTGTTTGTTTTTGCATTACAATTCTTATTACACATATATACCACAGTTTTCATATCTTTATATATAAAGTATGTTCACACGCAATTTGTGTCTTTATATATTTACTTTGAGTAATGATGTCCATCACATTCCACCATCCTTGCTAATCCCCTGCCCCCTCTGTTTCCCTCCCATCCCTGTCCCCTATTTAGAATTCATCTATTTCTCTCTCCACACCACTATGGGTCAGCCTCCTTATATCAGAGAAAACATTCAGCATTTTTTTGGGGGGGATTGGCTAGCTTCACTTAGCATTATCTTCTCCAACGCCATCTATTTACCTGAAAATGCTATGATTTTATTCTCTTTTATTGCTGAGTAAAATTTCATTGTGTATATATGCCACTTTTTTTTTTTTTTTAATTTATTCATCCACTGAAGGGCATCTAGGCTGGCTCCACAGTTTAGGTATTGTGAATTGCACTGCTATAAACATTGATTTGGCTGTGTCATTGTAGTATGCCGTTTTTAAGCCCTTTAGGTATAGTCCGAAGAGAGGGATAGCTGGGTCGAATGGTGGTTCCATTTCTAGATTTCCAAGGAATGTCCATACTGTCTGTACCAATTTGCAGTCCCATCAGCCGTGTAGGAGTGTACCGTTTTCCCCACATCCTACCAACACTTATTGTTGTTTCTCTTCATAATAGCTGCCATTCTGACTGGAGTGAGATGATATCTTAGCATAGTTTTGATTTGCATTTCTCTGATTGATAGAAATGATGAGCATTTTTTCATATATTTGTTGATTGATTGTATATCTTCTTTTGAGAAGTGTCTCACAGGTCTTTTTTGTGACCACTCATCTGACTTGAGCCCCCAGTATGGTATCATCTCCCTCTCTCACCTAGAGATTTCCCAGATCCTGATCTCTCAATTGTGTCCCAGATTGTAGTCCCCTTCCCTCTCTTATTTATCAGGTCCCAACTGCAGGGCCTCTCAGCCCCAGCTCACTCCAGGTGGGTGGCGCACTGCACTCCTGTCCACCTGAGAGCTGATCTTGTATTGGGAGGCCACTGTGACCATTATCACCGCTGGGGGGTGGCTGGAAATCAGGTACCTGCTGAGATGGCAATTCCATCTGTGAGCTATGTCCCCCATAAAATGGCGAGGAAGGTGATTCAAGATGGAGTCGCTCTGCTTCCAGAACCCGGGTGTCCAGTGAGGTGGGGGAGCTGGCCGATGGCCTTGTGCTGTGGACAGGTAGCAGCCGAGTGAGCTGCGTGGGAGCAGCGCAGCCTGGAGCTCTGCAGAGGGGCTGAGGTGCTTCTGTTGAGCCGCTGGAGAGCCGCGTGTGGGCTCGAACCTGGGCCCTGGCTCCAGAGGCCCAAGACTCACTGGAGCCCAGGGGCTCTGGTTTCTGCGCGGGTGGTCACAGCGCTGGTGATTTCTGTGAAAACCCACGGCTTAGGGGGCTTCTCCCTCTCTCTGAGATGCGGTGTTCCGTCTAGGCGAGACCTTGTGGAGAAGCAGCCTGCCTACTTCCTGGGCTTCACCAGGGAGCAGCAGAAACAGCACCTCCTCTAGCCCCACCTTCCGTCTCCAGGCCTCCGACCAGTGGGAAGGATCGCCCTGGAGGAAAGCGCCAGAGAAGAAATGTGGTGAGACTTCAGTTGACTCACATTCACTTAGACTTGCTCAGACCTGGGGAAATTTTTTTTGAATAATAATAATAATTGTAATAATAATAATTATTATTATAATTATATAATTAATAATAATTATAATAATAATATTTATAATATTATAATATTTACAATAATTATATTAATAAATATATAATAATAATAATTATTATTATTGTTATTATATTATTATTATTTTTACTACTACTTAACCTAAAGGTGCTTAACCACCAAGCCACATCCCAGTCCTTTTTAAATTTTTTTTTTTCAATTTTGAGACATGGTCTCACCAGTCATGGTGCTAAGTTGCTGAGGCTGGCCTTGAACCTGTGATCCCGCTGCCTCAGCCTGATATGGTCCTGCACTGTCCTCAGCCAGCAACCTCTTTTTTGCTGAGGGGAAAGTGTGTGTGCCTTCATTCCTCCTGTGTCTCTTCAGAGGTCATAAAAATGCAGCCTGCAGTGGATGTAGGGATTGTTTCAGCATGAAGATGTGAAAGTAGCATGTTTTTCTGAGTTGAATCTCTCTTATTGTTAGATTCAATTTTTCTGTATTTTAAGTTTTCTGCATCTGTAGTCAACTCCCATATTATGACATAATCTTATATATACTGTGCATGTATGTGTGTATGAAAAAGTTGTGTTAACTTTCAGTCACAACATTTTAATTCTTTTTTAGAGTTTTTTTCTCTCTCCTTCCATTAAGTACATTTTCTCTTATATTGTCCATTTTTTTTTTCCACTAAAGGCTTTATCAAATAAATGGTATTTTAAAACTCTGGTCTCGGGGCTGGGATGTGGCTCAAGCAGTAACGCGCTCGCCTGGCATGCGTGCGGCCCGGGTTCGATCCTCAGCACCACATACAAACAAAGATGTTGTGTCCGCCAAATACTAAAAAATAAATATTAAAAAATTCTCTCTCTACCTCTATCTCTCTCACTCTCTTTTTTTTTTTTTAAAAAGAAACTCTGGTCTCATAATTTGAAAACTTTTTCCATATGTAATTCTGATATTTTCTGTGTCCTCAAATATTGTATGACTTTTACATATGTTATGACAAAATAAAAATTGTGAGAGGTTTTAGATATATAATTACCAGGCTCAGAGAATGGAGAAGAGAAAAGGAACATTATCATCATCGTATCTGGAGTCCTTAAGCACTGAGCCCCATCCCTAGTCCTTTTTAATTTTTTGTTTGTTTGTTTGTTTCGTAGAGGATCTTGCTAAGTTCTTCTTCAGGGCCTCCATTTCTTGCTGAGGCTGAATTGAAGCTTGTGATCCTCCTGCTATGGCCACTGGGATCACAGACATATGCTACCGTGCTCAGCTCCTGGGTGTTTCCTGAATCCCTGATGTAAATCGAAATGTGCCTTGTTTGTGTCGAGTTTCAGGTGTCACCAATTCAGATGCAGGAATTACTTCTTCATGTGTTTCTTCTTCAAGCTCTAAGATTCTAAGATAATGCTGATCATCATAAGAACATTAATTCACACCTTCCAAATTATTATTAGTTCAGTTGAACTAAACTGGAGACGACTTGGAAAAAAATGTATATTAGATAATTTATGTTGAAAACAGGGGTGGAAGAACTCTTTCAATATTTAAGGAAACCAATTATTCATTTTTATTAAGAGCTCATGATATAATGAACTTTAATTAATTTCCCTTCCATGCACCAGGCACCAGAAAAGCACCTTAGCAGGGTCACAGAGACTATCAAAAATGGCCTGGCTCTCACGTGAGTGTTCTCTAGAGCACCAAGTGACATTAAAAATGGGGTGAGTTTTGGCACCCACACATGCACTCTCACATGCTTGTGCACGTGCACACACATATACAAGATCAAGTCACCTTTTTCTGTACATACCCTCTGGGACCACCACTCTATTACTCGTGTTTCTTCTAAGTCTCATATGTTGTGTTGTATATAGGCACATTAAAGGGCATTATAAAAGTTGTAATTTGTATGTATTGTTTGGAGAGGCACCTTCTCAAAATATACTTTGCCCTGTACTTAATTGAGTTCCTTTCTATTTCTTCTCTTTCCCTGGTGCCAGGGACCCAATCTTGCCTTGTGCCTGCTAGACAGGTGCTCTAGCACTGAGCCCTCCCCTAGCTCAGGTGGTGAGTTTGCTGCTGCTGTGTGCGTGGACCCCACTACTGTCCACATCAACAGATGCAGCTCTGCAGGTGTTTCCCCCACATTTGCAGCTGGTCCCTTTTTTCTTGAAGGTTCTTGACATCAGTGAATTTTAAAAACTGACATCCACTTAGCTTCTCTCCCCATGATTAATACTTAGGTGGAATATGCCAGAAAATCTAGGCTGGACCTCTCTCTCTGTTTAGGGTACCTCAGTAGCCCTGGGAACATCATGTGATGATTTTTTTTTTCATACAAAGTATGTAACAAAAGGCAAGGTAAGGAGAGTCCCAGTCTGATGTCCTAATGTAGTGGCACTCCCTTCTCCACCTAAGAATTTTAAATAAGCTTCTCCAGAGACCCTCACCATAATTTTCTTTGAACAGAATGTCAGGAAAAGGTTTTGCAAAGAACTCAATGTGGGTTCCCATGCAGACTGATGACCTTACTTCTGGTTTTATGGTAATGCTTGAAAGACCTCTGACTAATCTTATTCTGAATGGTACACAAAGCACTTTCTATAAAGTAAAGGAGAAAAAACTTTATGTAGACTCCTACAAAAAATGTGCACCTCCACCCCCTCCCACTGGGGGTAAACATAATGAAATTTCAAACTGGAGGTTTAGAAAATTTTAGGGATACCCCTGTGAGCCCTGCAGCTAGTAAGTTGGCTCCCTGAATCTTCCCTGGGTGTCCAGCCTCATCTGCCCCACATCACTAATGGGGCCTCCACTGGTAAAAGACCCCAGGTCATAGCCAGAAATTCTTGTTTGGACATTATACAGCAGGGTCTCTGGTGCGAATTCAGGAGCACTGGATTCAAGGTTTCCAGACACTTTAGAGCTGCAACCTTCTTACCCAGTGGTCATGGCCCACGCGAAGTCCACAGTGGGTGCAGCACCCCGGAGGTGGTCAGCACTCACAAGGGCAATAGTACTCTCCATCCTATAGCCAAAAAATTCCCAGGAGTCCTGCTTTCCAGTGCTTGCCCTGTCCTGCAGGGGGTCCTGCATGTTGCTATAAACTTCTGGGTGTTCTTGCTGTGCTCTGCTGGGGTCATTGTGCCCAAGAGTCCTGGATATTGCTGGTCCTGGGGTCTATTAATGACTGTGGAGCAGCAGGCACTTGCATGGATGCCCATTTTCTCCTGGGTCTGATGAACTTCCTGGGCCAGCACCACCCAGTCTTACCTGGATCTGCTCTTCTCTGTCCCCTTCTTACCTGCACTGCCTGAGCTCAGAGTCCTCTCAGTTCCCCACACTCATGTTCCTCCTTCCCCAAGGCCTTGGTGGCCATCCTGGACCATGCTCCCTCTCCTGGGGCCTTGTGTGGCCATTGATAAGAATTCCTTACATACCTGAGTCCAAATATTAAAGGTAGCAAGCATGCTAAAGTTAGGGTGATTGTCACTGCTATCTCTGTTACCAGCCTTTTGCTGTGTCTCTCATGGTGTTTATTTGGAAAGGAAGGTCAAAAGACAGTGCTATGTGTTGAACCGCAATGCAAACAAAAGACCACCAACTCCAATTTTAAATCAAATTAAAGCAAGCTTATGTTGTGTACAGATAGAATGATGGCCAGCTGCTGTCTCTCCCAAACCCAGGCTGCAGATCAGCCCAGCTCTCAGGAAAGAAAAGACATTCTGACATGTGGTAAGGAGGGAGCCTGAGCCTTATCTCAGTAAGGTGGAGCTCCTACAAATCTTCGGTGAAGTGTTCTAGTTCTGAAGCTGATCTTTGTTTCTTTTTTTTTTATTTTAATATTTATTTTTTAGTTTTCGGCAGACACAACAGCTCTGTTTGTATGTGGTGCTAAGGATCGAACCCAGGCCGCACGCATGCCAGGCGAGCGCGCTACTGCTTGAGCCACATCCCCAGCCCCTGATCTTTGTTTCTTAAATATCATTTTACAAAGCTTACATATATTGTTGCTTGAGGTTACATGAGTATTAGCTAACACAATAGGATGTTAACGTAAAGCATAAATTAGAGAAAGGCTGAGAGCTTTTAACCTTTTGTGGAAAAGTAACAAAACGATTTTGTGTTTCACAATTTAAACCTTTATATAACTTAGGCTTTCATTAACTTAAAAAATATATTTAAATTATCCCACAGTGTAAAAAATCACATAAAACTTTATATCTTATTGATAACAGGTTGAGTTATAGAGCATAAAAAGGATATAAATAAATTTCTAATAAGGTTTATCATCTTTATGAGCCCCAAATCACCATACAACTTTAGTTTGAAGGACAGCAGCTTGATATAATGTTCTTTTAAAACTTCTGCCTTTAAGACCTGTATACCTGGAAGATATGAACATATTTAATAGACAGACAAGAGTAATAGCATCACAATTCATTGATATTTATATAGTAATTCTGTTTAGCTCTTACAGAAATAATATATTGCAATAATCCAAAAAAAAAAAAAAAAACAGTTGTTGTTTAACCATAGTTGTATAATTCTTAATTCCTTCAAGTTTACTTGCTCAAAAAAAAATGAATGAAAGAAAAAACTTAATAAACACAATGTTATGGGTAAATTAATGTTTCAATTTACCCATAACATTAATTTCTTAAATTAGTGTTTTAAGAAATCCTTGTCTTTTAACATATAGATTGAACTTTGGTTTATATCAGTGTATTAACATTTGTCCTTAAGGAAAAACCTTAAGAACATTAAAATAAAAAAAATTAAAATAGAACTTTTTATTTCGCTTTCCCATCTGTTGACCCCATATTTTTTTTGAAATAATCCTTGTAAATTTCTGAATTTAGGCAAATTATTTTATTTTAATAAGAAATATCTTGTTGTTTTCAATACACGGTTAATCACATCTGTTTACCATTTTATGAAAACACGATGTTTAAGAATATAAAATTTTACCTCCAAACAATAAAACAGGGCCCTTACTTCAAGCCCCTGTCAACAATTTATCACTGAGAAAAATAACTCTGGGAACAGTTATCCCTAAAATATTAGACAGACAACCCATAGCTTATTTCAATAAGAAATTTAACATGATAGACCTTTTATCAACCTTAATAGTGTGGAATATTGTCCTGCATACATTGATATTATTAAAATTGGTAAGGCCACAAATTATACATAATTATTAAATCTAATTTTCTATATTAAGTAAAGTTATTAAGGATTTTCTTTCAACTGTTTCTTTTTACCCAAAGAATGTTTTAACATAGATCCTTCAAAAGGTTATCACTAGTTCAATGCCATGTAGAATTCTAATTAAATCACTGTCTGAAACAATACTGTTCACTTTTTTTTTAACCCATTGATATTTGAGATACTAACTCCCCCTACTTAGATTAACATTATGTTTGATAATAATAATGATAGTTTTTTTATGGATTCATAGATAAAAGACTATTCATTTATCTATTTCATTCTTTATTAATGGTAAAAAACAAAACATCTTCTCCAGGCTTATTTAGCCTATGGACTTCCTATTTTAGATGGATGTTTACATATTTCTCACGCCCATAGTAAAGACCACCACTCCTAAGTTATAAACTCTGTCTACCGTCTTTCCAAATTAAGATAATCATTAAAGTTTATCTAGAGCTAAGTTCAAAATATAAATTTTGGTTATATTTCAATTTTTGGTAATTCTATTAAAGTCAACATTATGTCATTCAATTAATGAAGGCTAATTTCTATTTAACATGGTCTCTTTCCAATTTATTAATATTAAACTTAACTAGTAGATGACCTTTGTGAAGTTTTATGATCAGCTTGAGATAATGAATCCTTTCTTATTATTTAAATACTTGTACTATTGTCTATCACTTAAAACTAGTGATATTATGGCTTATGCCAGCCTTTATTCAATTGTATTAAATATAGAAAAGGGGGGGGGGGAGGACCTTGTGTGCACATACTAGATCTTACAAATAATTCAATTTTTTTCTTAAATTGTGATATTAACAGTCTTATGTTATTGAACATGATTCAGTAAATTAGCTGAATTTCAAAATAGTTTAAACCTGTCATTGTGATATGACTGAACAACCTCACCCAGGAAGGTAAATTTTCATCTGCAGAGTTTACAGCCATGCAGCTTCATGAGCTTATCAGGTAAGTAATGATTATGAAGAGACCCCTGTGGGCCCCCCTCTCATTTCCACTCTTAATATGCCTTGCAGTGTGCACTGTAAGTTCAACCCATGAAACCAGATTGATCGTACGACTGTAACGGTCAGTTATATCTATATATTGATCCTATGGTAAACAGGCTGTCTGGGAGTATCTTTTGAGAAAAAAAAATAGCGTATGAGAAACATAAATCAGTCAATCATGCTGGCCCTTGGATAATAAGACTATATACCTGGATAATTGTGAAAATAGAAAAATTGTTAAAATAGAATTTTTCTATACAGGCCAATTATTTACATAAAATGTCCACCAATGTATTATTGTCCTAATTATTCTATAGAAGAAATTGACAACTTTCAGAAGTGGGTGGATTGTGCAAATATCTTACCAGTATGACATAAGGTGTCTAGAAATAGACTGGTGGGTATATTTTAGACTGGTCTTCTAGGATTGACAGAAAAACAATTATGCTGCCAAGACCCCTGGAGGATTCGTTAGTAACATCTTGACCTTCAGTGAAGGTGACATCCAAAGGGATGTTTGACGTTTAACTTCTGCTTCCAGAATTTTACATTACTGACCGAAATAAAAGACTCCTTCAATGTAAGAATTAAGAGAAAAAGATGATTAAATATCCTGTAACCTCTGAATGGTACAACTTGCCTAATTTTATCACTAGTTATAGCAAAGGAAAAGGACATCAATTCTCATCAATCTTCCTTTGACCTAGTGCCAGCTAATCATGCTGAGGTTAACATTCAGGCTTTGAAACAGATGCATGCCAATTAACCAAGCTCTTGGTCTCATGATCCTTGAAGTGACTAGTTTAAACATTATTCCTTGCTTCTACAATTACAGCCTTTGTGACTATGTTTCAAAACTGATAACATATGGATTTTCTTAATAATTTGATTTAAATTACTTCCAGGATCCTTCATAGTCAGGCAAGTACTAATGGAAGGATTGAAACCAAGATAAAGTGCTCTAGAAGCCACTGTAATAAATAATGTCAATAAGTCCTCTGCTCTGTGATTTGAGTAAAAGCTTAAACGCTGTGCCAATTAAATATGTCTGTGTTACTTTGGCTAAACACAATGCTTCCCAATAAAATTGGGAAAAGATTAAGAATCTTCTGATGAGTGTTTGGCAGGGTTATAATAATAATCTGGATCTCTCAAAGTTAATTAAATGATTTTTTAGTCCTAAATTATTGAAATATTTTATATGGTATGTTATTAAAATTATATTTTCTACTAATTTCTTTTGTGTCTCAATAGTAGGTCATAATGATGTTTGACCAAGAATAGAGTGGCTGAAGGATATGATTCCCCCTCCTTTTTTTTATTAAGAAGTGGGGAGTATGTGAAGAGCTGTCCTGAATGAACACATCTTTAAGTCCTGCAGGGGCTCTGACCAATCGCTACATTTCATAGTGACTTGGGCATTGTTCTAGCTCAGATATCAGGGCATGGTTTTAGGAGAAGACATACCCACTGGGGTCGAATTGCACTCACCTATTTCTTTGTAATCCTGCCCCTTTGCCCTTGGGATACAGTGTTCCATGGAAGCTCCCTTTGTGTGTCCCCTTCTCTTGCTCTGCTTTGGATTCTCACACAGCTCATGAGATGGGCGTGGCCTTCCAAGTTGTCAATCAATCTGCTGACAGCAGACATCAGGAAGCTAGACTCAACTCCCTGAAGCTTGACCCCTTGCTTCATTTGAATGGCTTCTCCCCAATAAAACTGGGTTCAAGGCCTGCTCTCTCTCTCTCTTTCTTGCATGCCTTGCCTCCTTTGTGGGAGCTGGGTCAGAAGAACCATCACAGAACCCAAAGAAAAATGTATGTTTCTGTCTCTGTGTGATTATTTTGCACCAGCCCAGTTCACCCGGAGTGACCTTGAGTGTTTAATCCTTGGATGCAACAGATAAAGTACTGTGTGTGTGTGTGTGTGTGTGTGTGTGTGTGTGTGTGTGTGTGTTGGAAAATGACAATGATCAATAAAAGGTATCTCATTTTCATATCTAGCCTAAACTACTATCATCAAAGAAGGCCTTAAAAAATTACCTACTGGAAGGTAAGATCAAAGGGGACCTCTCTCACTTAATATGGACCAAAACAAATTCCAGGAGATTTTCAAGAGATCCAAATTCATACATAGAAATATTTCAAAATTCATGCCAGGTCTCTAATCTTATCTACAGACATATTATGCTATTATTTAGCTAAACATTAAAATAGAGGGCCATCTTAAAAACAATTTTAAAGGAGATTTATCTTAACCATGTCCCAAGAACACGGAATAGGAATCAATCTCTCCCCAAATAGATTAATATCCAACAGATGAACAGGATGCCTACGAAGGGATTATAGTAAGTCCTTGGGGAAATCCTATTATTTTCATAGAGAGACTCAAAAGGACAGTACAACACCCTAAATTTATAGGGAGACACCCATTTTCAAAAGATGAGTTTATCATCCAGTTAGCCCTAGACATTCTAAGGGATTCACAGAGGTTAACATAGTTTTAGCCAAGGTTGGATGTTACACCACAGTTTAAATGGAGACCAAATGGGGAAAACAAAAACAGACAGACAGAAAAGGACTGGAATTCTAGTCTTGGCTCCAGGAGGAAGACGCTTCCTGGATAAACATGTTACTCTCCTTTTAAGTTATTTTTTTTTTTAAGCCTTGAAAACATTAAAACAGGGCCTTACTTTGAGCCCTTATCAACAGTTTATTACAAAAAAAAATCACTCTAAAAATAGTTACTTTGAAAATATCAAACAGACAAAAATAAATCAGCTCAACAGCCAATGGCTTATTGCAATAAAAAATGTTAACATGATAGACCTTTTCTCGACTTTAGTGATATGAGGCAATGCCCTGCATGCATTGATATTTTTAGAATTGGTAAAGCCACAAATTACACATAGTTATTAGAGCTAATTTTGCTAAGTAAAGTTATTAAGTATGCTTATACAACTGTTTCTTTATTTTTTTAAAAGAGAGAGAGAGAATTTTTAATATTTATTTTTTAGTTTTCAGTGGACAGAACATCTTTGTTTGTATGTGGTGCTGAGGATCGAACCCAGGCCGCACGCTTGCCAGGCGAGTGCGCTACCGCTTGAGCCACATGCCCAGCCCAACTGTTTCTTTATATGCAAAGATTGTTTGACATAAATACCTCAAGATCATCCCTAGATCAATGTCATATAAAATTCTAAATTAGATCACTGTCTTAAACAATACTGTTGAGTTGTTTTTACCCATTAATGTTTGAGATACCACCTCCCCCTATTTAGTCAACATTGGGTTTAATAAAAATAAAGAGTTTGTATAGATTGGTAAATAAAATTCTATTCATTTTCAATTCCTTTTTTTGTTAGTGGTAAGGAACAAGATATCTTTCCTATGCTTACTAAACACATGTATTTTCTATTCTAGAAACATCTCTCTCTCTCTCTCTCTCTCTCTCTCTCTCTCTCTCTCTCTCTATATATATATATATATATATATATATATATATATATATATATATATATATATATATAATGCCCCTAGTAAAGGCTGAAGATCCTAAATTAAAAACTCTGTCTCACTTCATTCTAAATTAAGATAGTCATTTGGACTTAATCTAGAGCTAATTTTAAAATATAAATTTTTATTATATTCTCCATTTTTAATAATTCTGTTGAAGTGAAAAATTAAATCATACATTTGATAATACTTCTATTTGCCATGGTCCCTTTAAATAACTTTTTTAAAATTCATGACCAACTAAGAATGGTAAACCTTTTTTTTTTTTTTTTTACCATTTAAATATTTGTTCTAGTGTCTATAATTAAACTACTGATACTATGACTTATAGGCCTCTGCTCAATTTTTTTTTTTAATAAACAGGGAAAAACTGGACCGCCTATGCACACACTAGATCTTATAAAAATTTCAAGTTTTTTTCTTAATTATGATACTGAGAGTCTTACTGCTGCTGAACATGATGTAGAAAGTTAAATCAGATTTCAAAGGATAGAAGCCAAACCTGTCATCATGAAAATGACTGGAAAACCTGGCATACGATGGTCAATCTCCAAGCTGCAGAGTTTACAGCCATGCACTTTCAGGAGCTTGTCACTGAAGGAAAAATTATAAAGAGACTTCTGTGGACCATTTCTGAAGTCTGCTTTTAATGTGTTTTGCAGTGTGGACTGGAAAGTTCACCCACATAACTATATTAATTATACTGACTATCATTTTCGGCCACCTGTGTTAATCCCATGACACATGATGGCTGTCTAAAAGTATCTTTTGAGAAAAAGAAAAGCATATAAGAAACCCAAACCAGCTAATCATGCTGGTCCTTAGGGATTAAGACTATATTCACCTATCTGGACAATTGTCAAAATAGAAAAATTGTTGAAATAGATTTTCCCTACTTAGGCCAGTTGTTTACGTAAAACATCCACCAATGTGTTATCTACAGTAGAAACTGGCACCTTTCCTAAGTGGATGGTTGTGCACATGTCTTGCCAGTATAACAGGAAGTGTCTAGAAATGGTGGATACATTTCAGGCTGGTCTCCTAGAATGGCAAGAGCAATTACATGAGGTTGCCATGACTCCTAGAAAATTTAACCCCCAGTGAGAAGGCACCCAAAAGGACGTTTTGATGCTTAACTTCTCCCTGTAGAATTTTGCATTACTGACAGACCTGAGAGACTCCTTAAATGGGAGAAATACAACTTGTCTTATTGCATCACTAGTTATTGCAGCTCACATTGCAGAGCTGTGGTCTGCTAAAGTTAACGTTCAGGCTTCAAAATAGGTGCACACCGACTAACCAGGCCTAGGCAGGCTCTTGGTCTCAGGATCCTTGAAGTGGCTACTGTTAAACCACGATTCAAAGACCACCAACTCCACTTGAAATCAAATAAAAGCAAGCTGGTAATTCTGAACAGCTGGGGCTGTCTCTCCCGAAACCCATGGGAACAGAAGACAGCCCCGCAGCTCTCCAGGAGCACAGCTTTGTAGCACAGAAAGTTACACAAAAGGGGGTTTGAGAACCTACAGATAACAAAATTTTGATAAGTATACCACAAAGGCTAGTTGATATTTTAGCTGTTCCTCATCTCAGAATTTATGAGGCCCCATTAGAGCTTCAGAGAGGGCTGCTATCTGGCCAGGGAAAGCCAGGCATGGTGAGTTCAAGGCACGGGCAGGCATTCCAAGCAAGTTCAGAAATAGCAGTAATTTACGGTAAAGCTGAAATTAACTTTTCATGCCTTGGTGGTGAGATGGCTCCCAATCTGAAGAGGGAATTAGGCTGGGCTTATCACTACTTTAAATCTTATTCCTTGTTTCTACAACTACAGCCTTTGTGGCTATGTTTTAACACTTACAACATGTGGATTTTTTTAAGGGACTATGGCTTTTATTTTGTTTATATACATTTATGTGGTGCTGAGGATCGAACCCAGGGCCTCACTCATGCTAGGCGAGCACTCTGCCACTGAGCCACAACCCCAGCCCCTACATGTGAATTTTCTTGATAATTTGACTTAAATTACTTCCAAGTTCCTTCATAGTCAGATAAGGGCTGATGGAAGGATTAGAACTAAGTGGAACATTCTAGAAGGCACGGTAATGAATAATACCAATGAGCCCTCTGCTGTGTGGTTTGAGGAAAGTCTTAAATGCTGTGCCAACTAAATATGTCTGTGTTGCCATAACCAAACACAGTGCTTCCCAATGAGATTGGGATACGATGAAAAATCTTCTGATGAATGTTTGGCAAAGTAATCATGTCAACCCAGCTCTTTTGAAGTTAATTGAATGATATAATCCTAAAAATATGTTGGATCATTGCACCTGGTAGATTTTTGAAATGATATATTTCCTACTAATTCCTTCTGTGTCTCAATAGATCATGGTGACCTCGGACCATGAATCCAGTGAGTGGAAGACAATTCCCCAATTGCCTTTAAACATTAAGAAAGGGGGACTATGTCGGGAGCCACTGTGGATACACCTTTAAGCCCTGAGCAAAAGCGTTGCAATGCCCTTGGGCCTTACCTCCACTCATATAATCAAGGTGCCACCCAGGAGTGGTGTCACCCGATGGAGTTGCATTACACCCACTTGTTTGTTGTAAGCCTACCCCTTGCCTCATTTGAATGGCTTCTCCCCAAATAAAACCAGGGTTCAACTTGTGTGCTTTCTCTTTTTTCCATGAACTCTTGAGGTCAAGAGCCGTCCCTGATTCCTGCAAGTAGAAAGTGTTCTGGGTGTTGCGTGCTTCTTTCGCTGTTTGCTCAGTTACTGATGTAGTCAGATTTGGAGAGCCCAGCATGGGCCGCCAGCCCAGATAGCTGGCATGATACAGCTCCCCATCCTGTTCTGGAATAGCTGGTTCCACCCTCCTGAGACATCTTGGGCAGCAGCAGGCCACAGCTGCAGGCCTGAGCAGGTGAGTGGATGTGCTCTAAGTTTGAACTGAGCTCATCTCCCAAGTCAGCAAATTCAGGTGAATGGCCAAGGCTTCTGTCCCTGTGCACTTGGACATTGGGGATCAATTAGAGGGAAAAGGAGGACCTGTGAGCCTTGCTGGAGGAAGGCTCTGCACACAGGGGCACCGCTCTGCCTTCTGTCTTCCTTGCAGAACCTGAGTGAGAGAGGAAGGTTTCACTGTTTCCAATTCAACAAGGTGACAGCAAAGGGAGATGTGCGGACAGAGCCATAGCCTAGGGACGCTGCACAGGGCGAAGGGCTTTGTGATTTCAGCATAAAGACGATGGCTGGAGGTGCAGAGTGAGCCTGAATGTGTTCTGAGAAGTCCTTTCTGCTCATCAGCAAACCCTAGTTGCTTAGTCTGGCAGACGGAGCACAGACTGGTCTTTAAACGTTCTGAAGAGTTCAATAAAGTGCAAGCAGAAAATATTTAATTATAAACTTACTTCTCTCAAAATGCAAACTCAAGGCCTGGGACTGTGGCTCAGTGGCAGAGCGCTTGCCTCACACATACGAGGCACTGGTTTGGATCCTCAGCACCACATAAAAATAAATTAATAAAATAAAGGTACTGTGTCCATCTACAACTAAAAACTCTGTAAAAAAATACAAACTCTAGAGGTCCAAAAGAGGTGAGACAAAATGATATCTTTTTAGCGAAGTTGTTGATTTGTGTTAGCTTTAACTAATGGAGATCTTTTGGAGATGTGGCTTTCCTCTGAAAAGGAAAGTCTTTCTACTGCACAAAGAGCAAGTCCTGACATGACAGATTGGAAAAGCTAAGAGTAAACAGAAAAGTAAGACGAGGTGCTGGGTGTGGGGGTGCCTGTCGGTGGTCCCTGTGGCTCATGAGCCTGAGGCAAGAGGATAGAATTCAAAGCCAGCCTCAGCAATTTAATGAGGCCCTGGCTAACCATCTCTGGGTTCCATCACCAGTACCAAATTAGAAAGAAAGAAGAGAGAAAGAAAGAAAGAGAGAGAGAAAGAAAGAAAGAAAGAAAGAAAGAAAGAAAGAAAGAAAGAAAGAAAGAAAAAGAGAGAGAGAGAAAAATGAGGTGATGTGAACTTTCAAATTCCACTTGTGCTGCTCTTCAGGGTAATGACTTTATTTGGGACAATGCATTTTCCTGGGTCGGAATCTCCTTCACGTTGGAGGCCTCCCTATGTGCTGGACACACAGACCTCTCTCGCTCCATCTGTGCAGCTCACACTTGAGGTTGCCCGGACTGAGACAGCAGAGGCTCTACCTGTTTACTCGTGATTCTTGGGTTCCCTTCTCAGCACCATGTATAAATAAAATAAAGGTCCATTGAAAACTAATAAAATATTAAAAAGCAAAGTCCTAATATTGAACCTTCTTGCAAGTTGGGGTGTGTGGTGATTCCCAAGGGATTGTTGTCCACAAGTTTTGTAGAAACATAACTTCGATCCATCATGAGGAAAGTGGCTAGGTAGGGTGGATGCACACCTATCTTCCCAGGGACTCGGGAGACGGAGGCAGGAAGATTGCAAGTTGGAGGCCAGCCTCAGCAACTTAGCAAGATCTTGTCTCAAAATAAAACAGAAAAGGGGCTAGGGCATGAGGCTCAGTGGTTGAGTTCCCCTGGGTTTAATCCCCAGCACCCCCCACCCCCCAAAAAATGAGAAGAAAGGAAGGGAGAGGGAGGGAGAGGGGATGGTGGCAACTTCACCCATGACCGGTGACCACAATCATCCTACAAGAGTCCCCAATCCCTCGTGTGGGTTCTTAGCTTCAATAACTCCACAGATACCAGCAGTACAACCTCTCCCACATCATTTTACTATCTCAGCAAGAATCTTTCTTTCTGACCTTAATTGGTTTTGCAGAGCTCCAAGACAACATTCATGATTCTGACTTTTGTGTTTAAGGTCCTCTGATGGAAAAAGCAAAAGTTACTGGAACATAATGACAAAATCGAAAGATGTGTTGTTTGGAATCTCAAAGTAAATATAATGTAGAGGAAACGGACACCAGGAAAATGACAAAAGATGCTTGTGAGCTGGTGGGCTTCGGCCTCCTGGAGCTATTGCCCTGGGACTTTCTGGATGCTCCTGTTAACTGCAGTCCTTGGAGTTTCGCAGCCTGCTGAGCCACAACTAGATGGATAATGAGGCTCCTTGGGAAGCCTCCAGGTTGCCAAAACCACACAAAGGCACATGACTTCAACAGCTGCACACGGTGGCCCCCTGAGGGCTTCACTGCCTGGGTTTCCCACGGCAGCATGGAGTCTGGGTGGATCATGGACTTCCCAAGAGCCCACAGCCATCTGTCCAGTTTCTGCCCACTGCAGCCCAGTGGGGAGCAGAGAGCTGCCTTCTCCGGGACGCCTGTCACAGAGAGGTCGCCTCACACTCGTGAAGCTCCCGTCTCCACCTGCTCCAGAGACTACTGCAGACAGTCCCACTTCCTGTGAGCCCAGCCTGATCTGGAAACCACAGCTAAAGCTGCTATGTTTAGTATGTATGTAGGTGTAGATATATAGGTGGACAAATGGACAGACGGAGAGACACTGATACGTTAATGAGTGGATGGCTGGGTGGATGGATTGGTGGATAGGTGGATGGGTGGATGGATGGGCGAATGGGTGGATGGATGGGTGGATGGGTGGATCAAGGGGTGGATGGGTGGATGGATAGTTGGATGGTTGGATGGAGGGTGGATGGTTGGAAGAATAGGTGGATGGGTAGAGGAAGGGGAGGATGGGTGGATGGAGGACTGGATTAGTGGATGGATAGATGGATGGATGGGTACATAGAAAGATGGATGGATGGATGGATGGGTGGATGGTTGGTTGGGGGAGGGTAAGTTGATGGTGGTGGATGAGTAGATGGAGGTGTGGATGGTTGAACGGATGGGTGGATGGGTAGATGGAAGGGAGGATGGGTGGATGAGTGGATGGATGGGTGGGTGGCTAGGTGGATATGTGGATGGGTGGACGAATGGGTGAATGAGTGAATAGGTGGGTGATGGATGGGTGGGTGGATGGAGAGATGGGTGGATGGGTGGATGGGTGGATGGATGGGCAGATGGTTGGATGTATAGGTGAATCATTGGACAGAGGGATGGATAAGTGGATGGTGGGTGGGTGAGTGGATGAGGGAGTGGATGGGTGGATGGAGGACTGGTAGATATAGGGGAGGATGGGTGGATGGAGGAGTGGAGGGTGAATGGGTGGATGAACAGGTGAATGGGTGGATAGAAGTTGGATGGTTGGATGGAGGGGTGGATGAGTAGATGGTAGTGGATGAGTAGATGGATGGGTGGATGGAGGACTGGATTAGTGGAAGGGTGTATGAATAGATAGATACATAGATGAGTCGGGGAAAGGATGAATGAATGCAAGGATGGTTTCTTGATTAAGAACCTATAAAGTGAAATTGTATTGAGTTATTTGAGTGAATAAAGTATTGAAAAGGACAGAAGCATGTGGACATTATTTCTTCCCCTCGAGTGCATAAGTCGCACCTTTTGCCCATCGCAATGATACTGCTGGTTATCCGGTGGATGGGTGGATCAAGGGGTGGATGGGTCCTGCTTCCCCACATGTTGAAGTTTGAATATTAGAGAAGCACTCCAAGGCAAGCATATGAACCAGGGTTTACATAAAAAGGGGTAACAGAGACTTCTCCTGGGAGGGAGAAAGGGGCCATAGCTGGTATCCTGGTATCCCAAAAAGCGAGGTGTTCTGCCCTTTTTATATTGTAGTGGCACCCCCTTTCTCCACAGAAAGGTCTTAACTGTGTTTCTCCAGAAATCTTCACCATGGCTGCTTTTGGGACTGTCCGCAAAAGAGTCTCTGCTAAAGAGTCCAATGTAGATAATCTTCCTATTTTCGTGTCGCCCTGTTTTACTTGGCCACTGGCGAGAAGATACCAGCACTCCAGGTGCTGACACCCCCTTACTAGTTATCACAAACCCATCCAGTATAGTACTTTGAAGAAATGTGCAAACAAGGCCTCTGGCCTTGAGCTGGGCTTCACAGAGATGTCTACATTTTTAAGATAAGTTACAAATGGGCTCCATGGTAACAGTTGGCAGGGGGAGGAAAGAAAGGGGAGAAGAATTTCTCTCCTTCTCAGTTGCTGTCCTTGAAGAGTTAACATGTCCAGAACAGTGAAAGAAAAAGCTGCTTTTATGTGAACTTCTGCAGACTGTGAACTTCTGAGCCCCTCCCCTTACATGCCCCTCCCCTTATATCGTGTGCTCTGGGAGAGTGGACGAGGCGGCGCGGTGGGAGTGGCCCGTCCCACTGCTGGAGGGACGAGGGGCGCTGTGGGCGGCCTGGAGGACCCTGAGGGTGATTGGCATGTCCTAGCACTGAGAGGGGACCCAGCCGTGGTCGGGGGCAGGGATGGGGAAAGTCAAGGGTCTGCAACCCGCGTTTTTTATTGTGGGGGGCATAAGGCCGGGTATAAAACTCTGAAACTACATGAACTTGGAGTTCAGGGTATTGATTGATTACACCAAAGGCTGTGCCCTCTGAAACTGGCTGCAGCCAAATAAAAGTGTTTCCTGCTATCTTTGGTGCCTTGCCTCGTTTGTCCCTACAACAATATGTCCTGGGATTCCTGTGTTCTCCTGCCCTCTCCCCCTTATCTTTCTCCTTCCTGCATACACGACTAGGCACAAGAATGCTGGGTGGGTTGGCCCAAAGGTGGGAAACAGGTGGGCTGAAGGGGGAAGGGCAGGGTGGAGCAGCCAGGGACACATTAACAAGCTTATAGCTCCCTATAGGGAGGGACAATTCCTGGCACAGGTTACCTTGGCAACAGGTTGGAGCAAGGGCAGGTTCTTGATAAGATCCCTCAGGGGACAGTCTCCAACTTCCCAGACTCACTCAAAACAGGCCTCCTAGATCCGACCTGACTCCATTTACCTGTCTACACTGACTGCCTGTCTAATTCTGGCTTTGATATGCTCGAATTCGGGACCCCCAAAAGACCATCAGAGACCAAGATCGATGTAAGCAGCGAAGAGGTGATTTTTGTGAGCTAGCTCGGTCCTCCACATGCACACAGCAACTGGTGACGCTGAGGGGCCCCGAGCCTAGGGTTGGCAGCAGTTTTATACACTCTTTGGGGAAGGCAGGGACTTCACATGCATCATAGCATCCCTCAGCAAATCATCACACACCACGGGAAAATCATAAAACAACTCTAAAATACGATCAAAACATTCACTGGCAGGAACAAGTTGGGTAGGGGTGATTGGTTACTACAAAAGGGGGATTCGTTTGAACTGATTGGTTTAGGCCAAAAGGGGTGTAGTGCTGAACTACATGGTTCCCCAACATGTTATCTACCACCATAAACTACTGGGAGGGTCATCTGGCATCCCAGGTATTTCCTTGTCTCATGCTGATTGGTGGCTGCTAGGGGGTTGCTATGGGTCCCCACCTAGCCTGACTGAGTCAGGGACACCTGGGGCAGCAGATCTCTCCTGTTATTTGTAGATAAACAACTCAGCAGGGTGGGCATGTGCCTAGGAGTGCTCCGTGGGTCTTTCCAAGGACCAGGGTCACACCCCTTTCCTTGGACAGGCTTTGCTCTGAGGTTGAGGATGGTTTCTTAAAAATGGAGTCACATCAGTTTTTCAGCTTCAGCGACACATAGTCTCTGAGTTTGTTTTGTCACCAGACCTGTCTACAGTCCTCCCGTGTTAAGGTCATTTGAAGCTCAATTCTTAGTAAAGCACAGGCGAACGTGGCAAGGGTTGGGGTTCAGAGCCCTGGGCCTGCCTTTTGTGTCCTCGGTGGGTCAGGAGGCAGCTGATGGTTGGCAGGCGCCTTGGCCCAAAGGCCACGGAGCTCAGGGTGCGCCAAGTGGCAGGCAGGCCGCAGGGAGGACCGGACCGCAGGAACACTAGGATTTTAAACCATACATGGGGGATTCAAAGCAAACCCAGAGACGCAGTGCAGTGCAGCCGGCAGGGAAGAGAGTCCCTGAGCATCTGAACAGGGGTCAGGCATCCGGAGAGCACCAGGGGCTAAGCTTAAAAGGGACAAGGAGTGTCACTGGCCGGTCCTGGGCTCCAATCGCCCCAGGACCCAGAGGGACTCCGCTGTCCAGGACGCGCTGGGGGGTGGGGCAACCGGGGAGGGCTGGCGGAGTCACGTGCTGGGGGAGGGGCAAGCCCTGCTGGGGGAGGGTAGCCTAGGGAAGGGGTGAGGGAAGGGGCGGGGGCTGCCGTATATCGTGTGCTCTGGGAGAGTGGACGAGGCGTCGCGGTGGGAGTGGCCCCTCCCACTGCTGGAGGGACGAGGATGCGCCGGGCGCCGTGGGCCGCCTGGAGGACCCTGAGGGTGATCGGCATGTCCTAGCGCTGCGAGGGGGACCCAGCCGTGGTGGGGGGCAGGGATGGGGGAAAGTCAAGGGTCTGCAACCCGCGTTTTTTATTGTGGGGGGCATAAGGCCGGGCTGTGGGGGTTGTTGCGGGCTGAGCTGCGCTGGTGCGGGACGGGGGACTCGGGGGCCCTGGAGCGGGACGGGGCGTGTTCTCGTGTTGGGGGCTGGACGTGCTGGGGGTGGGACACGGGCGGGCCTTGGTAATGGCGGTCTCGGCGGACTTGGGGTTGGGCGGGGGAAGAGGCAGGAGCCGGCGGAACCTGTCTAGGGGGAAGCAGGGCCTCGAGGTGGGCGGTGTAAGGGGCGTGTCCTGGAGGGTGGAGTGGACAACCGGGGGCGGTGCAGGGGGCGTGTCCTGGTGTGGACGTGCTGGGGGTGGCGCATGGGGCGTGCCCTAGAGTGGGGGGCTGGCCGTCTGGGGGCGGGACAGGGCCAGGCCTGAGTGCTGGGCACCGCGGAGCTGCCACAAGGTGGACACATGGGCCCAGGAGCGGACTGAGGCGCGAGTTAGGAGGAGAAGGGGCGGAGCTCGGGTCCAGTGGCGGCCCTACTGTTGGGGGGAGGGGAGAGAGGCCCGGGAGCGGGACAGCAGTGGCTTAGACTGTTCCTGGGGACTCCCCAGCAGCGTCAGGGAGGGGGCGCGGGGCGTCCGGGGGGACTCAAGCCAGGTCCCGGGTCTCGGCCGGGTGGTTTTCAGGGAGTGATGGGGCGAGACGGCCGTATGGGGAGGGGACAGGACTGGAGTCTCCGCGGAGGAGGGGCAGGTTGTGTTTTACTGAGTGTGTGTGACAGGCAAAGGTTTGGGAGGGGACTCAAGCCCGCGGTTGGGGAGAAGGACCCGGACGGGATACGGAGGGCTTCGATTCCTTAGGGCATCGGGCTGCGTGTCTTTAAAATGTGTGTGTGAGTGTGTGTGTGTGTGTGGGGGGTCACAGCCGTGTCAGGGTGGCCAGGGGACGTGCCTTATAGAGATTGTGGGACTTGGCCCTGGTTGGGTAGGGGGACAAGGGACATGTAATTGGGGAGGGGTCCCGGCTCCGAATGGGAGGGGCAGAGCGGGCCTTAGTGGGGGGACACTCCAGCGCATCTGTGTCGACCTGGTGTGGGGGACAGAGGCCGTGAGGGGGCAGGGAGCGGGTCTCGGAGGGGTTCGGAGGCCCGAGGGTCTCAGCGTGGGGAGGCGAGTCTCCGAGGCCCCGGGGTGGAGCGGCCCCTTGGGCATCGCGGGCGCAGTTTCCACGGTTCGACCCGGGCCCCCCTCCTGCTCGGCCTGCGCCCCCTCCTCCTGCTCGGCCCCCCACCTCCCTGTGCGCCCCACCCCAGCGCTGCTCTCCGCTCCCGGGCCTGGGTTTCGGTGACTCTGCGTCTCCGAACACCGCCGCTTCCTCCCCAGGGGCCGTCGCTCGTCCCCTCCTGGGCCTGAGTGGGGCCGAGTCCCCGGGTCCCGCGTGCGCCCCTCTGCTCCGCGGATCCCAAGGCTGCGCGTTGGCGCCGCCGCAGGATCTGGACCTGAGACCTAGGCGCGCGATCACCCGGTCGCTGAGCGCCAGAGTCTCTCCCCACTGGGCAGGGGGCGCGCTCCTGGACCTGGCGGCTTAATCCGATTAACCTCCCAACTCTGGGCCTCGCGGGTGGCGCCTGGAAACAGGTTCTCCAGGGAAGCTGGGGCTTGGGAGCTGCTTAATCCGGGTGGGGCCCGAGCACCGTGAGCCCCAGGCAGCCAGGGCAGCGCAGGGACCCGTTTCTTATTCCCACCAAGGTCTTGGGACAGCCCCACCCGCCTCATAGAATTGGTGCAAATTCAGCTCCACCAGGCTCGGCGTTCGGACTCCGGCTCCAGGGCTGCGCACAGGGCCTGGGGCATCTGCGTAGTAAACTATGGGGACCCAAGGCCAAGGGTCTTCTTTCTGGGGATCTCCGATGATGGTGCTCTTGGCTGGGCCCTGCTTCTTCCGCTGCGACGGATAATCTTTTTTTTTTTTTTCACTTTTCCAAATCAGTTCTGCATTTTTACCAAACCAAACCAGAGCCTCCCAAAGAGCTGGGCTGCCCTGACTCCTTGGGGGTGGGGCGTTTGTTGAAAACACACCCCCCTCTACTCAGATGCTGGAGATGGAGAAAAGGTCTTTAAAAAAAAAAATTGCAAATTTAAATTATTTGCATTTCCATCTGCTCCAGGACTTACAGATGGGGTTAGAGCCAGAAACCCCAAATATAGTACATTCGGAATGCATTTACCAAATCTCACCTGCGAAGGTCCTAGGTGAGCAGCCCAGTATGTTGGATTGTTTCGGCTTCATTTTTATTTTTTATTATATTTATTTATTTATTTTTGATACAGGAGATGGAGCCCAGCGCGGTTAACCACTGAGCCCCATCCCCAGACCTTTTCTATGTCTAATATAGAGACAGAGTCTTGCTGAGTTGCTCAGGGCCTCTCAAAGTTGCTGAGGCTGGCCTCCAAAATTGCAACCCTCCTGCCTCAGCCTCCCAAGCCGCTGGGATTACAGGCGAGCACCACCACAGCGGACAAGATTATGTTCTTCAAGGAGAACCTTGAGTCCTGGGAGCAGAGATCTCTAAGAATGCAGGAAGCAAGCGAGTTGGGTGCTGCTAGGCAGATTTTCAAATGCACTGATCACGACCCTAGGTTACAAATGGCCTAGGGCCATGGGATCTGGTTCCCTGGGGAGGAGAATTTGAGGGAGCTTGTGAGGGTCGGGGAAGGTGGGTGGGTCCTGATTCTGCTGTCTCCTGGCTCAAAATAGGGAATATGGATAGAAAGTTAAATACAGTACGTAACATAGAATCTCATTACATAATAATGAGTATAACCATAATGTAATAATACATGAGCTCTACATTATGATTTCCAACCTGTGTGAATGCACCTGTTCCAATAATCGTGTTGAAGAGGTGCACACCTGAAATCCTGTGACTTGGGAGGCTGAGGACTGAGGATTGCAACTTAGAGACCAGCCTCCTCAATTCACAAAGGTCTTAAACAACTAAGAGAGAGTCTGTGTCAAAAGAAAATATAAAAAAGGGGCTAGGGACGTGGCTCAGTGGTTAAGCACCCCAGGTTCAATCCCTAGCATCAACAATAATAATAATAATAATAATAATAATAATAATAATAATAATAAAATAATTTTGTTGAAACATTTGCAGAATTGAAAGCTTGGCACTTAATGGGTTAAGAAGATGGAGCCTCTGGGGACTTGGGCCTCAAAGTCAACAGAGTCAAGGGTGTGGCTGGGTCTGAAGACGGTGACCCAGCCCAGAGGATGCTGAAGAACTCAGAGGTGACAAGTTGGAGCTGGTGACAAGGAACACAGCTGGCTCAATGTGCTGGCTTTCTGTTCCACACAGCATGGGTGATGGGAAGGAAGCAGGGCTCCTAGCGATGGCCAGCTGCCATCTCTTTCCTTTTCCCAAGATCCACTGGGCTGGAGATGGCTTTGGCCATCAGGCAGAGGAGGAGTCGGCTTCCGGTGGTGGCCTGAGGTCATCCATGAACAGTCAGGGTCTGGGGGTCTCTAATCCCCCGGGCTGGGGTGTCTTGTTACAGCAGCCCAGGGAGACTAATACAGTGACCAGCAGTCCTCTGACCAGTGCGATGACCTGAGTGTGAGTGTCCTCCCCAAAATCCTATATGGAAATCTTTACACCCCCCACCCCCACCCAGGTGATGCTGTTAGGAAGTAAGGGCCTCTGGGGGCGGGGGGACGGGGTCCTGAAGGTGGAGCCTTTATTGCTACTGAAAGCCATAAGCAGAGACTTGATCCCTTGGCACATGTCTTATCAAGTCATGTTTGTCCCCTGGGACTTCCCCCTCCCCTGCACCTGCAAATCTGTGCAACTTGGAAGCACCTTCTGTTTGCAGAGTGGCCTCCTCTGGGCTGTACCAGGGTCCTCTGTCCCAGCCTCTAATTGCAGGAGGTCCTGGTCTCTTTGCTGGGAGCCCAGAGTGGCCCCTGAGGGTGCATTTCATTCAGTTGGATTGTGCATTGTGACTTCATGTTGATGTGGGGAGTCACTGGTGACCACCGAACAGATGTCTGAGGTCAGCACAAGGAGCTGTGTGGACCGGGCTCCGGCTCCTCCCACGCAGATGGCCACTGCCCTTGGTCCTCTGTGTCGTGTCGCACCAGCACAGGGGGAAGGGGCCACAGCAAGGCTGTGGCCATGTCCCCCACAGATTGTGCAGGGTGCCCAGCTGCTGGGGAAGGGGCTCACTGGCCGCTGATGCTCCTCCACGGCCTGCTGGCCTCTGCCCATCACCTCGTGGAACCCGGGCTCGGAGTTAGGCGTGAGGACGCGGGTCTCACTTAGTAAAAGTGACCTCCGGAGCGATCTTGCGCTGTCTGGAGCCACCAGAGGTCTCGTCGCAGGGTGTTGGGTGTCTGTCTGTAGGGGACCTTGTTGTACCCACGGTCCTGTTGTTGCCACCGGGCTGTGTGCAGAAACCTCTCATGCAGCAGGACCTCGTGGTCCCCAGGAGCAAGGGCGGCAGGTCCTGGCTGTCAATCATTCTGCAGGAAATACATGACACTCAGCACCAGGGGGCGCCAAGGAGCCCTGCTGAGCGTATCCCAGGAGAGGAGGAGAGTTGTGCGGGTGTGGAAGGGCTGGGGGGCCTGGGGGGCCCAGGAAGCCTGGGGACATCGCCTTGAATGCAATGTAACCAGGTTGCTTGCTTTGGTGGGTGGCACCTTTAGATACAGTGTAACCGGGTCACCTGGTTGCATTTGGTGTCCCCCAACTTGCCTGGAGTGGGGAAAACAAAGCCAAGCATTGAGGAAAGGCCTCTCTGTTCCACACACCATCGACCTTGAGCCCCGTGGAACATGCCGTGTCCACCCCCCACCTCACCCCACCGCACCCCCCACCCCACCCCCACTCCTGGTCTATCAGCTTTCAGGGGGATTAATTCACTAATGGGGTCAAGGCTCCCATAACCCAATCATTTCACCCCTGAGTGTTCTTGCACTATGTCACACATGAGCTTTGGGGGGACACCTCATATCTAAGCCATCACATTTCATCCAAGCCCCTAAAAGTTCATGCTGGGGTGGGGGGGGGGGCTGGGATGGCGCTCAGCGGTAGCCCACTCACCTAGCACGGGCGGGACCCCGGGTTCCATCCTCAGCACCATATAAAAAAGAATAAAAAAGCATTGTGTTGTGTCCCTCTACACCTAAAATATAAATTAAAATTTTAAAAAAAGTTCATGCTCACCCCCAATGCAAAATACATTAAAGTGCGTTTTCAAGAGTCCCCACAGTGTCGACAGTTTCAAGATGACCCGAGAGTCCAAGTGCAAAGTCTTTCCCTGAGACTCGAGGCAAACTCTGAGCATGAGCCCCTTAGCCTCAGTTTCACTCTGGCCTTTCAACGTTTTTCAAAATCCTTCTGCTCTGATTTCTGTCCCTGAATATCACAATGAACTTGGCTAAAAGTGGCCAGCAGTGTCCAGGCCACATCCTGAACACTAGGTTGCTTAGAAATTTCCTCGGCCAGATTAAGAAGACCATCATTCTTGTTGGACATGCATGGCTCTAATCTTTGGGACAAGCATGTGCTCCTGGCAGGATCAACCAGGTAGGTCATGCCGTGTCCTTAAACAAGGCTGGGCAGCCCTGGCTCTCGGGGATGGTCACAGGGAGTGGCATCTCCTTATCTGTCTGCCCTGTCTTCTTCTCTCTGCAAACACAGCTCATCTGACCGCACCTGCCCTCTTCTATGTGGGTGGAGATTGGTCTCGGGTACCAGGGACCTTGTCTGCAGGCTTGTGCCACCAAAGGCTGCGTCTATCTCTTCTGATTGGCAGTCACAACTTTGCATAGTGCACTGCCCATCATTGTCCTGCAAGGGGGACCGAGCGCAGGACCCCTCTGGACCCCAGTCCTGCAATCGGAAGACACCTACGACACTCATTTAAATGGTCTACTCTTTCCTAATAACCCATGTCCACCCTCTTAAAACCAAACACAAATGGCCCCTAATGCTTATTACGATGTGAATGCTGTCTAAATCGTCATTCGGGACTCATGCTACTTTACATAGTTTTATTTTTTAAAAATTTGGTACCAGGGATGGAACCCCATCCCCAGCCCTATTTTGTATTTTATTTAGACACAGGGTCTCCCTGAGTTGCTTAGGGCCTCCATAAGTTGCTGAGGCTGGCCTCAACTTGTGATCCTCCTGCCTCAGCCTCCTGAGCTGCTGGGATTACAGGCATGCCCCACTGCACCTGGCAATGACAGTATTTTTTTTTTTTTTTTAAATAAGGCTAATGGGGTAGTTAAAAGAAAACACCATGAAGCCTTTAAAATAGTTGTCTTTACAGTTTTCTAATAAATATTAGAAGCGCTGGGTCCTTCTCCTCCCCTTACCCACCTCCTCCTGCCGTCTCATGTCTCATGACACTGCTCTGCAGTGGAGCTTGGGGCACAGAGGGAGCAGCCCCTCCTGGACAGAGCCCCCCTGCCCCTAGCTGCCCCTGCCACCCCTGCCCTTTCTCCAGGAACCTGGGGACCCCCCAGGGCTATGGTGGAGCCACCAGTGACCCAGAGCTCAGCAATCTCAACATGCACATTCCTTAGGGGGTTGCTGCAGCTCTGATGGTTTTAAGATAAAACCAGACAGTGCCAACCCGGCTCACCGGGGCGCCGTGCTCACCGGAGGAATGTCCCTGCAGGGCCGGGCACGTCTGGGCAACACCCCGCCCGACTGCTCTACCTTGTCCTGGTCGGACCCTGAGGGATCTCAGTGGCACTGAGCAAATCCCGGTGTCTAGGTTCAGCGCCGTGAATATCGGAGACATTAAGAGGAGAAAAGCACCTCAGCTCTGTCAACGGCAGCTTCTAGAAGGTCCAGGAAGCCAGTGGAGAGGAGCCCAGCTTCCTGACACACCCACCTGCCTGGGGCTGGGGCTGGGGCTCAGTGGCAGTGTGCTTGCCCAGCAGGTGGGAGGCTCTGGGTTCGATCCTCGGCACCACATAAAATTGAATAAATGAAACAAAGGTATTGTGTCCATCTCTAACTAAAAATTAAAAATAAAAAAGAAAGAGGGAAACAGAGGCTGGATGCAGTGGTGCACACCTGTAATCCCAACAAGTCAGGAGGCTGAGGCTGGAGGATCACAAGTTGGAGGCCAGCCTCTGCGATTTAGTGAGGCTCTAAGCAACGTAGTGAGGCCCTGCTTCAAAATAAAAATAATAATAAAAAATAAAAGGCACTGGGGATGTGGCTCCGGGTTTAAGTGCTCCTGGGTTCAATCCCTGGCAAAAAATGTCTTGTAACCGAGGCTCCAGGTCCTGCCCCGGTCCCCAGGACCACGTTCCAGACCCTCACCCCCCGAGAGCCACAGCACCGAGACCCTCATGAGATGGACACGTGGGGAGAGTCAGAGGGTGGACGGTGGGTCAGGGGGCAGGCGATCGGGGCCACAGCCCGGGGGTCAAGGTTCTTCATCGGCAGCTCTGAGCTGGGCACCGTCCTTCCTGGGAGGAGTCCACGCGGCTCCTGAGCTGTCCATCAAAGTCAGGAGGGGACCTGGGTGGGGCTCTCTGGACACTTCCCTGGGACCCAGATAAAACTGGAGTCCAGGAGGGGCACGCTGTCCCTGTCCTCTCTGAGAGGACCCCCTCTGTCCCTGGAGAGAGTCCCCTTCCCCTTTCCACCCCTTCAATACAACACTCCTGCCTGTCATTCTGAGTGACAACTCTGACATCTTGCTGAGTTGATGGCATCCTGTCTGATCATGTCCACCAGACCTCCTTGCCTGGGTGTGACACCTCCCATGTCCCAAGGGACCGGACAAGGACACCTCTTGCTTTCTCTGGTGGGGGCTGGAGCTTTACTTCAGATCCCTGGCCACCTTCTCTGCCCCAAAGATGATCCGCCCATGCCCCTCCCATGTGTCTGCTCGTTTGTGACCCTGACAAGTGGCTCCCGCCCTGAACAGACATGTCCCCGACCTGGGGGCCTGTGGGCAAGATGCTTGTGGCCTTTCCTCACATCTCTGCGAACATTTCCTCCATCAGAAGAGCAGAGCCACTGGTGAGATCACCTGAAGGACTTCCCTGGGTTGCTGGACTCCTGGGCTGGCTGGCTGCCCCTGGAGGGCCTGATTTTTCTGCTTGGGGTGGGACCTGTGAGATGCATGGACCATGGGTCGGTGACGCTCGATCCAGACTGTGCCACTCAAGGAAGGACATGCATATGGAAAAGACCAAGTCCCACCTGCAGACCCACAGCAACCCCTGGGCTTGTGAAATGGACCAGGTCTGCGAAGGGGGACCTGGGGGTCCGCTGAGTACCTCAGGGTACCGGAACCAACCGAGTTCTCTTTCTTTAGTCCCTAAGAGTTCTAAGAAAGTCACGGATCTGCTCGTACGGTGGGTGTTCTTCTCCTTGTCCTGCTTCCGAGAGGGAACAGAAGAGTGGACCGCACCTGGGAACTGGGGGACCCACCCGGCATGGGCTTCATTGGTGTTTGTTGAATGAATGAGCGAATGAGTTAAGCGACCAATGAGCACCCCCCTTTCTCCTCCACTGAGCTACATCCCTCTGAAATTGCTCAGGCTGGGCTTGAACCTGCCACCCTCCTGCCTCAGCCTCCCCAGCAGCTGGGAAGACAGGTGTGTATCATTGCACGAGGCTGCAGACAGCTCATAGACTCAATTAGGACGCTCACATCTGTACTTGGCACCAGAATTCCTTAGTGTAAGAAGCAAGAAAACTGGTTGAATTCCTCTGAGCTCCCGAGTAAGGTCTAAAAATTTTTTGAGAGCCCCTGAGATCCCAGTGACTCAGGAGGCTGAGGCAGGAGGATGGCAAATTGGAGGCCATGTCAGGCAAGCGCTCTACCTTTGAGCCACAACCCCAGCCCCTTAACTATAGTTTTTAATTTTTTTTTAAATGTAGCTCTTAATTGTTTTACAAAAATCACCTTAGCCTGGTAAAGTGGTGCATGCCTGTAATCCCAGCAATTCTGGAGGCTGAGGCAGGAGGATGGCAAGGTGGAGGCCAGCCTCGGCAACTTAGTGAGACACTGTCTCTACATAAAAAATTAAAAAAAAATGGCTGGGGGTGTGGCTTCGTGGTTAAGCATCCCTGGGTTCAATCCCTGGAACCAAAAAAAAAAAATCAGAATTCTTTTTTGTAATCTTGGAGCCATATTTGATTTCGTGACCCCGTTCACTGTGCACGTATGTTGAATGCTGGTTGAATGAATCCTTTCCTAAATGACAGGTGTCGTGGGAGGCTATGTTTAAACCTACGATTATAATTGATGTGCCGTGGCAGTGCCCAGCCTGGGAACCTGGTAAATACTTAATTATAGTAAAGACTCCAGCCACGTAGCCCCGTGGTAGGAGCTTGGCACTTGAAGACCAGTGTCCACAAATGTAGGAGCCCAGGGATCGACCGGCTGCAAGTAAGTAAAAACACGGATCTCTCTGCAATTGTGTAGCTGGGCATGTTTGCATTTTTGAACCACCTGTGAGGTGGAAAGTAGAGAGGGTTGGTTTTACCAACCTCTAGTTCTTTGTGCATTTTCTAGAACTTTCTATGCAGGGGGTCTTGCAGTGGAAGCTCTTGTTTTTGACTTATTTCCCTTCTAAGGTCCGTGAATGTCATTGCCTGGGTCCCTAATCCGTTCCTTGGGGTTGCTCAATCCATGGGATGCTGGCCGTGGAAGACTTGGATTTCCCATTCCCCCGCTGTTGGGCACCTTGTTGGGGATGGTGGGTTTTGAGTAGGTGGTCAATCTTGACATTTCACTTACAATCCCTCTGGAACCAATATGGCAGCAGTATCTTACCTTAGCTAGGCTAGTCTTTCTGGGACCATTGTCTTGTGAACATGGGAATCCAAGATGGCGCATCTTGGAGGGTGATCAATGCAGGACTTGGAGACAGTCCCCAGCTCTAGCTGAAGTGTATTTCGTAGCAATCGGTGGCATCTGGTTTAAGAGCATTTATTCGAAGCTCAGCAAGAGAACCGTGCATGTATATCAGAGGCCATGGGGACGGGGTGCATTGTTGGGTGGCGGAATGACAAAGGCTTCGGAAACCCAGAGTCTTGCCCTCCATCTTGGTTGGCAGACGATAGCTTTATAACCTGTGACGGGGGTTTTGCAGCTCATTCTGGTGCAGTCCAGGTCATCTTGCGTGATGTCTCTGCTCTGAATAAATGGATTCTGCATACATATATTTTTTAAAATTTTTTTAAATTGATTTTTTAAAGATAAATGACAGCAGAATGCATTATAATTTTTATTACACATATACAGCACAATTATTGATATTTCTGGTTGTATATAAAGTAGGTTGACACCCAAATCAAGTCTTCATACCTGTTCTTTGGATAATGACGACCACCACATTCCACCATCCTTGCTGTTCCCCTGCCCCCTCCCTTTCCCTCCCTCCCCTCTGCCCTATCTAGGGTTCATCTAATCCTCCCATGCTCCCCCTCCCTACCCCACTATGTATCAGCCTCCTTATATCAGAGAAAACATTCAGCATTTGTTTTTGGGGGGGATTGGCCCACTTCACTTAGCATTATCTTCTCCAACACCATCCATTTACCTGAAAATGCCATGATTTTGTTCTTTTTAAATGCTGAGTAATATTCCATTGTGTATATATGCCACATTTTTTTTTTTTTATCCATTCATCCACTGAAGGGCATCTAGGTTGGCTCCACAGTTCAGCTATTGTGAATTGTGCTGCTATAAACATTGATGTGGCTATGTCCCTGTAGTATGCTGTTTTTAAGTTCTTTGGGTATAGTCTGAGGGGAGGGATGGCTGGGTCAAATGGTGGTTCCGTTCCCAGATTTCCACAGAATCTGCATATTGCTTTCCATATTGGCTGCACCAATTTGCAGTCCCATCAGCAATGTATGAGTGTACCTATTCGCATAAGGCAGAAGGAATATATTAGAAACATTCTAACAACATACTGTGATCTAAGTTGTGCAAGTGTGTGCTGTTGATGTGTTTAAAGTTGAGACACATTAATATTTGCGGTTTGCAGGCACCTCAAACTTTGGCAAGGAAATATTGGAAAAGCCATTATTATTATTATTATTTATTTATTTATTTATTTTGAGACAGGGAATCACCAAATTGCTTAGGATCTGACTAAGTCCTTGAGGCTGGCCTCCAACTTGCAATCCTCCTACCTCAGCCTCCTGAGTCACTAAGATTAATGGCGTGCACCACTGCATCCAGCTTAAAACCCTTCAACGTTTTAAAAAGCTGAAGTCCCCCTTCATCCATAGATCCACTTTCTGTGGTTTCAATCAAGGACACTCATATTGCAGGCTATTGTCGTATGTGACCTATGTTAATATTACTTTTTTTTTTATCATATCTTTGTGCACAGAGAAGACAGCATAGTGTGTGTGGGGTTTGAAGTGATTGATGGTTTCAGGCATCCCCTGGGGGGTCTGGTCATGGGGCAGTCACCGTGCCATCACAGAACCTGCATGCTGAGTCTACAGCGGGTCGTAGGAGAGAGTTAGGATTTGGAACTATCCGTAATGCACAGCGTTCGGTATCAGCCAAGAAGGGAATCGTCCTTCCTTTGCTATTCGTCTACTTCAGAGGGTTCTCAACACAGGGAGGAGATGGCTGGGACCCCAGGGGGTTGTTTGGCAATGACTGGGGACATATTTATTGCTATACGGGTGGAATGGGGAATCCGGTGTGTGCAAGCCCAGAGAGGCTGCTCCACACCCTGCAGTGCACAGCGCTGCCCAGCACAGTCTCCAGCCCCAGATGCCCACGGTGCAAAAGTGACTCTCTCTGGACAGAGATACTTGCTGGAAATCAGCCGTGTTATTGATTATTATGTTTTAGAATAGGATTGCACCTTTTTTTGTATATATGTGGCAAAATAGGGGAAGTCAGATTTCATCTGAGGACACAGGAATTCACAGGAGCAGCCGAGGGCGGGGGTGTAATTGCAGCCGCTCCTCACGGAGAGGTCACGGAGGATCGGGAGGTCACATCCTGCCCCGGGGTGTTTTTTTTTTTTTTTTTCCTCAAGATGAAAGACCTCATAAAAAGTAATTGTCAGTTTAGGGTTGACCTGGGATTGGGGACAGAGCCTTACAGAATGACTGGGCTTTGCCATCAAAGACACCTGGGAGACCGGGATGTGCACCCCCCTCTCATTTCACAGGGAACGTTTTCAAGACTGATTCCTGACTTTGGAAAGGAAGGGGCAGCTTTTGCATTTAAAAAAATAAAATAAAATAAAAGACTTGCAAAAACCAAGCAGAGAATTAATATGCAATCGGAACCTTCTTTTCAAAGTTCGATTATATGCATATATTTGGTGTTGCTGGGGGTGAGGGCTCTACCTCTGAGCTGCACCCCAAACCCTTAAGTTAAACTTTAAATGACCGTTCTAGGTAAAGGGGTAGCTCCTGTCTTTACCATCTAGATCCTTTTCCAAACCGCTGTGGGTACCTCTGCTTGCAAATTTGCACCATGCTTTGAAAATGTTCATGCAAAAGGGACATTTTGACAGCTGTGCGCTAGAAATACCGGGGACCCCCTCCCCACCATGCTTTTTAAGGAAAGCTTGCTTTAAAATGTAAATTTCATGCACAGAACTTGGAAGGGTGTCCCCTCTTTCAATGGATCCAGCTCTCTCCTGCTTTAATGCTAGAGATACCAAGAGACTCATGTCCTATAGTATCTTTCCCCACTTGTCTTCGGAGAGCAGATGGTTCAATTCGGCTGTGTCTGAAAAACAGCCTTACCTGCCACATCTTTGATCCTGGCTCCCGCAATCCCCGACAAACACCTGCTTTTTTTTTTTTTTTGGTGACTGTCTCTTTTGCATTACAGTATTTAGCGGCAACTTATGCAACTTCCAAATTTAAAAACGATTGCTCTTTGCATAGGAAGGCACACTATCTCGTCACCCTTAAATTTCATTTTCTGTGCTTGCTGGGGTTGTGTCTATGTTTAGGGATGCGTTGATCACTGGTATCTTTTTGGTCTCCTTTCTAATTTATGTATAGAAAATGTAGCATTAGGGTTTTTTTGTTGTTGGTTGGTTTTTTTCTCTCAATGTGACTCTGGCTGATGATTGTTCTCGGCATGCAAGAGGATTTCCAATTATTCATATTCACTTTCTACGGGTGCTGCAATGAATTACCCCAAACTGGCTTCTGGAAGCAACAGATATTTATTTCCTCTCCATCCTGGAGGCTGGAGGTGCGAGGTCCAGGCTGGGCAAGGCTGGCTCCTCCTGACCCTCTCTCCTGGGCTGGCAGACGCCGTCTTCTCCCTGTGTCCTCCCGGGGCGTCCCTCTGTGTGCGTCTGTGTCCTCATCTCCTCTTTTTATAAGTGCCCCGGTCCTGTTGCGTCAGGGCCACCCTAGTGACCTCAGTGGACCTCAATTATCTTTTTAAAGATCCAGCTCCAAACGCGGTCACTCCCTGACGTCCCGGGGCCCAGGGTGTCCCCCAGCCATAGTGGAAGAGGTCACTAAGCCCATCATTCCGGCCACTCGTTCCTTTATTTGTCAGAGGGACTTCGACCTCGCTGGGGACGTCCACTTCTGGGCCAGCCCTCGTTGAGCCCTTTTGCTTGTGCAAGAACACCTTCCCCTGTCCCTTGCTGGGGGACATGCCCAAACGTCCCCTGACGCCATCACGGGACACTCTTCTCCATCCCCTGGATTCCCCATGTCCTGGGGGGGGGGTGGCCTCTTCTCCTGTCATCCAGAGTTGGTGACACGCTCCATCATGTGGGATCCACCCATCTTCCTTCGTTTGGAGGTCACGACCAGGTCCTTGCGCCTGCCAATCTCTTCCTTGGTCTTTGGGAATGATCACCTGTCCTCTCCATGCTCACCCGCGTCCAAATGGAACCTGGATTTGGTCCCATGGATTCCCACCCTTCCTCTCTCGTCCCCATCACGGTGGTCTGCCCTGGGTTTGTTCTACTGAATGGTGTCCTTGAAACGCCCTTGTCTTAGCGACCTTCTCCCCAGTTACACTCCCAGTGGGTCCTTCTGGGATGGAAAGGGTCCATTCTCTTCTGCTCCACGGCGCTCTCCACAAATGGCACCTTGACCCCTTTCCCCACCGTGGCCGGGTCACAATGCATCCCACGGTTATGTAAAACTAGAAAAAACATGCAAAAAAATGTGAAAAAATAGCTCTGGTTCCTTGCCAGTCACGGAGAGCTTTGTGCTGGTGGCTAGGGACGTCCACAGTGGTTCTTCCCGATCACGGGTTGGAGAAATATTTCCAAAGTTAGGGAGAAAGTGCCTGCAAGTCGAGCGTTACCTGATCCCAAAGCGGACACCTTTTGAGACCCAACATTAACAGCAAAGCGGAAAGTTCCACACCCGACTTCCTGTAATGAGTCTCGGTCAAAATGCAGACACCCTAAAAACTATCGTATAAAATACCTCCAGGCTCTCTGGGATGGGGAAATGTAAAGGCATTTTTGTGCTCAGCCTCACGTCGTGCTCTGCAGACATCCCAGGTGATACATGAACGTATTGCACTATTTAAAAAAAAAAATAGATTTTTTTTTTCTGATCCCAGGCATTTGGGATAATGCATGCTCAAGTTGCATTAGCAAATTCTAAAAAACCTCCTGTGTGTTCACGAGTGTTTCTGTCTCTGTCCCCTAACGTCTTGGGAAACTCTAGATTTATTTGCTGTGGATTTACCTGAATTTTTCTAATCTGTTGCACAATGAAATAGAGACATAGAAAATTAGTGTTTTCTTTTTTCTTCTTTGTGGTATCAGGGATGGAACCCAGGGGGTGCTTGACCACTGAGCCACATCCCCAGCCCTTTTTATTTTTTATTTAAAGACAGGGTCTTGCTGAGTTGCTTAGGGCCTCACTCAGTGGCTGAGGCTGGCCTCCAAATTTGATCCTCCTGACTCAGCCTCTCACGCCGCTGGGATCACAGTGGATGCACCTCTGAGCCTGGTCACAGTGTGATTTTTTTTTTTTTTAAGTAGTGGTTTCAATGAGGTCAGGTCTAATACAAAAAGACCCATAATATTCAGCCTGGGATGAATGGGGTCCTCCTCAAACGAGGTCCCCGTTTTGAAACCCTCCTGTGCGATAGCAGCCTTATTCAAGAGACGGTGAGGTCTTCAAATCTCCAGCATCGTTGGTTTCTTCTTTCCGAAAATTGGCCATTGATCCTTTGCCCTTGGAAGCCAACAGGGTGATGTATCATTGGGACAAAATAGGAATAAATGTATGGAGGAGCCTCGGGGATTAGAAAGCCCCATAAACCACAGGGTGGTGCTGCTGCTGAGGTGCATCACCGGCTGCCTGTCCTGCGGGGTCTTCTTAGCCTCCGCCAGCTCACCAACTTGGAGTCACCGGAGCGCCCTGGAAATCGGATCCCAGATGACGCCAGTCTTTGGATTCTGAACATGGGGTCACGTCTAGTTTGGGGAAACCTCTCTTCCCATGCACAATCATCTCGGCCTCCAAGAAGCTGCAAACGCAAGCCCCCCCCCCCCCCTGGCTACAGAGTTTGCATGTTGAGCAGGACATGTTGATCCCCTGTGGAGGAAGAAAATGTCACTTAGCCGAGCACCACGGAAAAGTGAGGTCAGGGGCGAATTATTGTATGACTCCAACCCAGAAGGGTTGGGGAGGTCAGTCTGCAAAGTGTTTTGGAAGTCGGCCATTGGAACTACCTCACTCTCCATAGACCCCCGCGAGCTCCATTTAGCCTGAGGTCACATGTTTGCCATTATGGATAGCAATCCAGGGCTTGCTGGACCATTGCCTCCCAGGGGACGAGGAAGGCTTTGCTCTCTGGACGCTCTCAACGTCTTCTCTTCCGTAGGTCACAGAATCAGGAGCCATGGGACGGCCACTCTGCGGCTGGTGAGTCGCCCACCTCGCACAGGGGTCATTTCCTGGGTCCACAGGGAAGGCTTCCTCCCCAGGGAGGCTCCGTCCTGCCCGAGTCTTCCTGCTCTTGGCCTCGGAGATGGGTGCTCAGAATCTCCCCATGGGGTTGTGCCCAGCCACTGTCCTCCTGCGCTCCTCAAGCTGGGCCTCCTGCGCTCCTCAAGCTGGGCCTCCTGGGATTGCGACTCTATTTAAAGTCACGCGGTTCATGATTGACGTGTCCTTGTGCACTGGGGCATTAAGGTTTCTGCAGTAGTCTGTCTGTCTGTTCTACCTCTATTATCTATGTATCCATCCATCCATGCAGCTACCATCCATCTGTCCACCTATTGATTCTATATCTATTTATCTATATCTATCCATCTCTATTATGCATCTATCTACGTATCTATCGTCCATGTATCCATCTATATACCCATCCATCTTCCATCCATCTTATCTATCCATCCACCCACCCATCCATCCATCTGTCATCCATCCATGAACTCTGTCTATATCTATCCATCCCTATTATGCATCTATCTATGTATCTATCTTCCATGTATCCATCTATTTACCTATATAACCATCCATCTTATCTATCTATCCATCCATCCATATATACATTCATACATCCATCCATACATTGATCTCTCCATCCATCCATGAACTCTATCTCTATCCATCCATCTTCCACCCATCTTATCTATCTATCCATCTACCAATTCATCCATCTCTCCATCTATCCATGAAGTCAGTCTATCTATCCATCCATTCATCTATTCATTCATCCATCTTCCATCCATCTTGTCTATCTATCCACTCACCCATCCATCTCTCCATCCATCCATAAACTTTACCTCTATTATCTATCTATCTATAATCTATCCATATCTATTATGCATCTATTTCTATGTATCTATTGTCCATGTATCCATCTATTTATCTATTTATCCATCCATCTTATCTGTCTATCCATCCATCCATACATGGATCTCTCCATCCATCCATGAACTCTATCTATCCATCCATCCATCTTCTGTCCATCTCATGTATCTATCCATCTACTCATCCATCCATCCATGAAGTCAGTCTATCTATCCATCTCTTTCATCCATCCATAAACTCTATGTCTATTATCTATCTATCCAAATCTATCCATCTCTATTATGTATCTATCTATGTATCTATATATCTATCATCCATGTATCCATCTATTTATCTGTTTATCCATCCATTTTATCTATTTATCCATCCATACATACATACATACATAGATCTCTCCATCCATCCATGAACTATATCTATCCATCCATCCATCTTCCATCCATCTTATGTATCTATCCATCTACCCATGCATCCATCTCTCCATCCATCCATGAACTCTATCTCTCCATCTATCTTCCATCGATTTTATCTATCCATCTATCTATCCACCCATACATCCATTCATCTCTCCATCCATCCATAAATTCTCTCTATTATCTATCTCTATCTATCTATCTATCTATCTATCTATCTATCTATCTATAATCTCTCTATCTCTATTATGTATCTATCTATGTACCTATGTATCTTTCATCCATGTATCCATCTATTTATCTATTTATCCATCCATCTTCCATCTATCTTATCTATCTATCCATCCACCCACCCATCCATCTCTCATCAATCCATGAACTCTATCTATGTCTACCCATCCCTATTATGCATCTATCTATGTATCTATCATCTTCCATGTATCCATTTATCTGTTTATCCATCCATCTTATCTGTCCATCCATATATACATTCATACATACATCCATACATTGATCTCTCCATCCATCCATGAACTCTATCTATCCATCCATCCATCTTCCATCCATCTTATCTATCCATCTACCCATTCATCCATCTCTCCAATTATCCATGAAGTCAGTCTATCTATCCATCCATTCATCTATTCATTCATCCATCTTCCATCCATCTTGTCTATCTATCCACCCCCATCCATTCATCCATCTCTCCATCCATCCATAAACTTTACCTCTATTATCTATCTATCTATCTATCTATCTATCATCTATCCATCTCTATTATGCATCTATCTATGTATCTATCTTCCATGTATCCATCTGTTTATCTATATATCCATCTATCTTATCTGTCCATCCATCCATCCATCCATACATTGATTTCTCCACCCATCCATGAACTCCATCTATCTATCCACCCATCTTCCATCCATCTTATCTATCTATCCATTCACCCATATATCCATCCATCCATGAACTCTACCTACCTATCTATCCATCCATCCACCCATCCATCAATCTATCCATCCATCCATCTCTCCATCCATTATCTATCTCTATTATCTATGCATCTAACTCTATTGCTATCCTCTATTTATCTATCTATGCATCTCTGTATCTATGATCCATAGATGTATCTATGCATCTATCTCTATCATCCATCCATTTATCCTTGTACTAAGTATCCACCATCTGTCTACCATCTATCATGAATCTATCACCTATCACGCCTATCTATGCCTCTATGTGCATATCTATGTATTTAGCAGCTAATTCTCTCTCCATCTATCATATGTACATATCCATCCACCATCCATCATCTGTCCATCCATCATCTCTCTTATCTAGGTATGTATCCATCCTCCCATGCATTTGCTCTATCTGTCCGTCCATCCACCTATCATCTCTACCATCTGTGTATTGATCATCTATGTATCTCCATCATCCGTCCATCTCTGTCCTGTACCTACCTATCGTCACATCTCCACCTGCTCATGGAAATATTTCCCTTCCTACTTTGTTTTCTTTACCTGTGAGCTTACCCTCTGCAGGTATCATATTTTGTGAGATCTTGTTTCTGGCTGTCCTGCCAAACACCTCCAGGTCTGGCTTTCCTCTGTGGGACGTTCAGGACTCAGCTTAGAGTTGTGTTGTCAATGACAATTTATTACAGCCAAAGGACAAAAAAAAAACAACAAAATTAAGAACCCAAGAAATGAATAGACCATACAATCCTTTGCATATGCAATTTTAAGAATATGCAAAACTAATTTTTCTTTCTTCCTTCCTTCTTCCTCTCTCTCTCTCTCTCTCTCTCTCTCTCTCTCTCTCTCTTTCTCTCTCTCTCTCTCTCACACACACACACACACACACACTTTTGTGCGGAGGGGTACTAGGGACTGAACTCAGGGACCCTCGACCCCTGAGCCCCATCCCCAGCCCTATTTTGCATTTTATTTAGAGACAGGGTCTCACTCAGTTGCTTAAGGCCTCACTTTGGCTGAGGCTGGCCTCCAACTTGTGATCCTCCTGCTTTAGCCTCTGGAGCTGCTGGGATTACAGGTGTGTGTCACCGTGCGCGGCAAGACCTCACTTAAATTGCTCACATGTGGTACGATATTAACACAGAACATGACTACTTAAAAAAATACTGACTTTACAATAAGTTACCCAGGTGTATCCTATAATTATCTAAAATGCACACATTAATTTTTCTTCCTTTTTATTTTTTCTCCCCCCCACCAAAAAAAATGTTTTCAGGAAGCACTGGCTGTGGATGCCCCTATGCTGTCTGCTTGGTGGCCTGAATGGGACGTTTGTGACATGGAACTCCAGGCCCAATATCGTCCTGCTGATGGCGGACGACCTTGGTTTGGGTGACCTGGGCTGCTACGGTAATAACACCGTGAGGTAAAGATGCCTTGTGGGATGTCCGCCTGCTGTGTCGGAGCCCGTGACCCAACCCACGTCTCTGCCATCATGGGAATGCCAGAGTCCAACATCAGTATATCAGGGGTGGGGGGATAGCAGAGGTGGCCCAGGACGCTGGATGCAAAATGGATATTCATGCAGCATACAGTGGAGACTACAACATGCACGATGTGTCGTTTTGCACCTGGATAGTTTAACTGAGCCTCATTGTCCTCAAGCTTTGTCCATTTCAGAGACGATGTCGGAGCTTCCTACATTTCGTCTCTACTCACAGGAAATGCCCAGAAAAACCTCAGATGTGTCTGTGGAATTGTGAAAGTAACATGCTCAAGTTCATATGAGATTGTGACTGGATAGGCTTCTAGCCGCTTTTTCAAACTTAAAATTTTTCTCTCTCCTTTTTTTAAAAATCTGTAATCATTACAGATTTACACAAAATTTTGTATTGATTTTGGAGACTTGAAAACATTCAACAGAATGGGAAATAAATTCCATACTGTCACAATTTAGCTATTAAAGAGGCTGGTTTTTTTCTACAAGAAACCCATTAAAATTTTGTGTCATCTAAGTTCCTCGTTAATTTTAGGATAGTAATACCAACAACTGAACTCACTTTTCTATTGAAATGCACCTAAACGCAGACTCAAAATAAGTTATACCCAGGGAACGGTATTGTTATCCACTAATAGTTTTGCCTACAGAGTTGGTAGACCTCCCCCTTATTTTCAAGGATCTATTCCAAGATCCTAAGTCAATTTCTCAAACTTTGGAGAGTACTGAATCCTATATATGCTATTTTTTTCCCCTACTGTAGCAGGAAGGTAGCATATACAGGGTGGATACACTGAACAAAGGGATAATACATGTCCCTGGCAGGATGGCTCAAGAATACATCGTGGTTTTCAGAACAGTGTGCAATTTAAAAGTAACTGTTTATTTCTAGAATTGTCCACCTCATATTTTTGGACCAGGGTGGACCATGGGTAAGAGAAACCTCACAACCCCAAACTGCAGATAAAGAGTGAACTCTACTCTGTGCTCTGTCTGCTTGTAACTACCAAAGCATCTAACGAAGAAGATAGATCAAGGTATCAGATAGATAGAAGGGTGTATTTTAAAGTGTCCAGAAACAGTCATCTCAACCCAAAAGAGAACAACTTTGAATCTCAATCCTTTTTTGGGAGGGATTGGAAACCCACCTGCTAAATTCTCTATAATTTTCCTGCAGCACCCCTCACATTGACCGTCTGGCAAACGAGGGCGTGAGGCTCACCCAACACCTGGCAGCAGCCTCTGTCTGTACCCCGAGCCGGGCGGCTTTCCTCACTGGCCGGTACCCCATCCGATCAGGTAGGAGAGGGAAAGTGCAAGAGAATTTTGACTCATGGAAATTTCTTTTCTTCTTTCCTTCCATCCTTCCTTATTTCCTCCCTCCTCCTCCTTCTTTTCTTCTAATAATTATTTAAATTTTCTTTTGTAGGGTTGGAGATTACACCCAGAACCTCCCACATGTTAGGCAAGGGCTCTACCACTGAGCCACATCCCCAGCCCTTTTCAATTTTTATTTAGAGACAGGGTCTCACTAAGATGATTTGGGCCACGGTAAATTGCTGAGGCTGGCCTCCAACTTGCAATCCTCCTGCCTCAGCCTCCAGGGTTACTGGAATTACAGGTGCACACCACCACATCTGCCCAATAGTTCCATCTTTAAGTACCTCTGGAGAGATGCTGTCCCAGAATTATCCCTGAAGTGCCTCTGCATTCTCTTTCCCTTCCTCTTCAGTCCTTGTCACAAGGCAGCCATGTGCGGAGTCAGGTAGTCCATCAATCACATCACAAGGTTGGATTTGGGCTTTGAGGGATGGGAACCTGATGGTTTCTAGAGAAGAATCTAGTGGGACTCTAAGGAGGATTGAGTGGGGCAGGGACAGAAATGAGAAGGGCTCCTCCTAAGATGACTGAGTGTTTCACTGTGACCAAAGGATGTGACAAGAAAAAAAAAATAGGGGAATTAAAGTTTATTTTTGGCTCATGAGTCAGTCCATGGTTGGCTGATTCCACGGCTCTGGCCCAAGGGGAGGCAAAACAAGATGGCGGCAGGGCCTGGAGGAGGAGAGCAGTTCAGGACAGGGCACCAGGAGGCAGAGAGAGCTCTGCCCACCAGGGACAGGACAGAGACCCCAAAGGCCCAGCCCAGGGACCCCCTCCTCCAGCCACATCCCAACTGCTGCAGTCACCACCCAGTGAGTCCATTCAAGTGGATTAATCCATTGAGTACGTTATGGCCTTCATAATCAAATGATTTCATCTCTGAACTTTCTTGCACCGTCTCCCACAAAAGCTTTTGAGGGACACCTCAATCCGAACCATAACTCAGAGCCTGGTAGGAGGGACATCCTATGGTAAATTGGGACATTGTCCTCTTGAAGCTGTGTCCCAAGGTTGTGGCTTCAGAGATGAGAGTCAGAATATTTCATGCAGGTAGTTATCCAAACATGGCGCTGGATTATGCTGGGCTTGGTTGACATGGGTTGAAGCAGTTTCATGTTGGGATGTCCATTCCACATGCTGAAATTACTGAGGTCCCCAGGTCTGTTGCTCCCTAGTTCTGAAGTTGAAGGCACAAATTTACTTCAGGAGAAGAGATGTAGATGAGCGGTTTCCCTCTCTGGGCAAGTTGAAGTCCAGAAATCAAGTTCAAGGTCAGCCCTGTCCTGAGCTGCTCTCCTCCTCCAGGCCCTTGCAAAAGCTGAGTCTTCTTTTACAAGCAACAGCATTGGTGGGTTTTGGCACCCATGGGGCTCTCTGGACCCAGTCACACGGAGACACATAGGGTTGCTTCTGCAGCTATAAAAAGTAGAGGAACACATGGGACCAAAGGACATTGTTGGGGTGCAGGATGGGAGAATTTGGAACGTGTCGGGGTGAACCCTGGTATTTAGCAAAGATGATAACAGAAAGATTGACCGCGATGCTCATGTGTTAATTTTTATGAATTTAGGAATGGTTTCATCCAATAGTCTGAACCGTGGACTCACCTGGCTTGGTGGGTCTGGTGGGCTGCCCACCAACGAGACGACCTTGGCCAAGTTGTTGCAGCATCGGGGATACCGCACGGGACTCATAGGTAGGTCCCCGTCAAATGAATGAATAATAAAAAATAGAAGACAGATGGGACCCGTAAAGTAGTGCAAGTGACATAATTGAAGGATTATATCAAGGGAATCCTGCGCTCATGATGGGTTCCCTTGATAGGCGGCTCATGGAGAAAAATTCCACCTGGAGAATTTTGTCCACTTTCCAATGAGACAAACGAAGGGGTGATGGCATCCTCAGAAGGTCACCAGGGAGACCAAGAGGAGTCCACCATGATTAGAGTCCAAAAGCGACAATTAACATCCTCCCCCAGGGTGGTCACGGTGCACGCTGTGATGGGTGGACTTTTCTTCTCCTTCCAGGGAAGTGGCATCAGGGTTTGAGCTGCGCCTCTCGGGATGATCACTGCCACCACCCCCTCAACCACGGGTTCGACTACTTCTACGGGATGCCCTTCGGGCTCCTGAGCGATTGCCAGGCATCCAAGACCCCGGAGCTGCACCGCTGGCTGCGCATCCGGCTGTGGATCTCCACCTTGGTCCTCAGCCTGGTGCCCGTCCTGCTCCTGCTGCCCAACCTGGCCGGCTGGTTCTCGGTCCCGTGGAGCGTCATTGTCCTGTCTGCCCTTGTGGCTCTCCTCTTTTTCGTTTCCTGGTACTCCAGTTACGGGTTCGTCCGGCGCTGGAACTGCATCCTGATGAGGAACCACGAGATCGTCCAGCAGCCCATGAGGGAGGAGCGGGTCTCCGTGCTCATGTTGAAGGAAGCTCTCGCCTTTATTGACAGGTCTGGGTCCAGTCCTGGGGGCTCTAAAAACTTCACTGCCTTTGCATCTGTGTGTGTCTCGATGCGACAAATCTTTTCAGGGTGACGTTTTAGATATTCTTGAATTTTTCCTTGGATAGAAAAAAAAAAAAGAGTTAAGTTTCCTGCCATTTTTGCATGCAATTTCCTCCCCTGCTCTTGTCCATAACACTGGGGTGAGAGTATTTTAATGCAGATCCCCTCCGTGGGGACAGGTGTGCAGATACATTGAAATTCACGGTGGGTCTTGCTTTTGCTTTTCCTTAGAGACAGATGGAGGAAGACATCTCTATCCGTCAGCTGCTGGGGAGGGACCCTAGTTTTAAGATGTTTAGGTTCCTTACGAGCTAAGTGTATGTTCCAGGCATCATGAAGCAGGAAGAGGAAGAAATGAAAAAAGAGTCGTTTCTATAAATGTCATGTCATATATTTATTTATGTGCCCCTGTTCGCCCTCAGTTGGTACTTATTCACCCAGATGCTCTAGATGTATTGGTGTCTAAAAACCATATTCTGTTCAGAGACAGCCAGAAGAGTTCAGATATTCAACAACCCGTTCAATATTGAGACCTGTGTTACCAGGGAATAATGTGTTTTAGTACCTTTTTGGTCACAGTGACCCAAAGACCTCACAAACACAATGTAGAGGAGGAAAAGTTGACCTGGGGCTCATGATTTCCAAGGTTCAGTCCCTGGCTGGCCGACTCCATGGCTGTGGCCCAAGGGGAGCAGAACAAAATGGTGGCAGGGCCTGGAGGAGGAGAGCAGCTCAGGACAGGGCACCAGGGAGCAGAGACAGGGAGAATCCAGGGATAAAATATAGTCCCCAGAGGACTCCCCTAGTGACCTACCTCCTCCAGCCACACCCTACCTGCCCACATTGAATCAACTCAAGTGGATTAATCCACTGATTAGGCTACACCTCTCATAACCCAACCATTTCACCTCGGAACCTTCCTGTGCTTCCTCACTCATAAGCTTTTGAAGCCACCTCTTCTCCAACCCCCAACACGAGCTCTCCCCACCCACGGTCCCGCGTCCAGGTTGGGACTGGCTCTTGCTCCTGCCGCTGATTACCCCAACTTTCCACCCCTCAGGTACAAGCGAGAACCTTTCCTCCTCTTCGTCTCCTTTCTGCATGTGCACACTCCCCTCGTGACCAAGGAGAAGTTCGTGGGGCACAGTAAATTCGGGCTCTACGGGGATAATGTGGAAGAGATGGATTGGATGGTGGGTGAGTAGCGTGGCCCGTGGCGTTCAGTCTCAGATCCCTGGGCTGCAGCAAAGCCACTGGGGATGGGTGGTCTTCAGTGACGTCCGGCTTCTGGGACAGTCCTATCATGGACCCCCGTATACGTTGATCCAATGCATTGAATTATAACCTGGGTCAAAGTTCAACGATGCCCGTGACATACATTCCAAGATCACAGTCGCAGGTCATCATCGCAGGTCATCGGAGGTCAGCCATAGAGATGTTTCCATTTTAAAAACTAAAGACTCACTCGTGAGCCATTTGTTGCAAGATCAGTAAAATTGCATAATGGATAAAATCACCCTTCTGAGCTATTGGACGTGGAAGGAAAGCAAATTCTTGGCTAGTAGTGTCACAGGGCAGGCTCAGACGTTCGTGGGGGACAGCGTGGGCATTGGCCCAAAGCAAAGCCACGTGTCTCCAAGTCATGGCGAGGAGCACGGTATGGACGGCGGAGGTGATAAATTGGAGGCTGGGGCTGGGGAGGAAAGGGATGCATCCCGTCAGGCGAGGATGGTGACGTGCTGGTCGCTGACCCCCGCTATCTACGTGGATCGGAAGTTCTGCATGTTGAAGGGATGTTTGACTTCGTTTTAATTTTCCTTCCTCCTCTGAGAGGAGGGTTTGGAAGGGTCAGGAGACACATGCCAATCAATCATCACGGGGGGGCGGGGCTTGTGCCTCTGTGTAGGAGCCTTTTTGGTTTAATCCACTTTAATCCTGGGGACATGCGACCCTGAGCCCCGCCCCCAGCCCTATTTTGCATTTTATTTAGAGACAGGGTCTCCCTGAGCTGCTTAAGGCCTCCCTTTGGTGGAGGCTGGCTTGGATCTCATGATCCTCCTTCCTCAGCCTCCCAAGCCGCTGGGATGACAGGCATGTGTCACCGCTGTGCCCGGCTAAAGCGATTTCTAGTAGGCCTGGGTGACCGTATATATGGAGGTGCCTGTCCTGTCACTGTGTCATCTCTACATATTTTGCACATGTCCTGCGCACACCCTGAGTGTTTAGGGGACTGTGTCCAGGAGATGTCTGCGGCTGCCTTCCCACCTGCGGGGCTGTGCATGTCCTGCTGTGTGGCACGGGCAGGGCCGTCCCAGGACGGTGACTTCTGGATTCTGCAGGACGCTCAGTGCAGCCGCTGGCCGGTCCCCTGCTGTCTGAGGGGGTGCACAGGGCGGGGACAGCCCATGGCCTGCCGTGACGGCCCTCTTTGTGACCTCTCCCAGGTAAGATCCTGGAGGCCCTGGAGCAGGAGCGACTGAGCAACCGCACCCTGGTGCACTTCACCTCCGACAACGGCGGCCGCCTGGAGGCACTCGACGGGGCGGCCCGGCTGGGCGGCTGGAACGGCGTCTACCAAGGTGACAGCCGGGGGGACACCGGCTCTGCCCTGGATACTGCCCAGGCTCTGCTGCCTGGAGACACCTTCCCGTCCATCATGAGGCTGCGGCCTCTGGGGGGCTTCCGAGGGCTGGAGGTGAAAATGTTAGGGGTGGTGACAACCTTGGGACAACAAATTTATGGGACCTCACAGGCCACCAACGGCAGGGCTTCCCAGTGTCCACACTGTGGGCCTCTGGCGCTGGGGGTGCTCTGGGGTGGGCTGTGCTGTGCGCTGCAGGAGGTGGAGCAGCCTCTCTGGGCCCCACACACCAGGAGCCAGGAGCAGCCCCACCCAGGGTGTGAGAGCCACCTGGACAGACAGCATGGGTAGATGACAGAAAGATAGATGGACAGACAGAATTGGCAGATGACAGATAGATAGATGGACTGATAGACAGGATGGATAGATGATAAAAGATAGATAGGATACATAGACAGGATGGATAGATGATAGATGATAGATAGATAGATGATAGACAGAATAGGTAGACGACAGATAGATAGATAAGACAGAATTGGTAGATGACAGATGATAGATGATGGACAGAGAGTGTCCTGCAGTCTCCCCTGCACTGGGGGCCTCTGGGGCTGGGGGTTCTCTGGGGTGGGCTGAGCTGTGCGCTGCAGGAGGTGGAGCAGCCTCTCTGGGCTCTGGCATAACTCCAAGCTATGACAACTGAAAGTGTCCCCAAACATAGCCCGGTGCCCTTTATGGGAAGCAGATCCTTCCACCTCCCTCCGAGGTAGTTTATTCAACAACTCATCTGCTCCTGGGGCATCGCAAAACTTCACCAACACAAAGACAATTTGAAAAAGGAATTCGAAGTTGGCTCTTTTCTTCTTATCTTGGAAAACACCTCTTCGGAAAAACTAGGGTATCAGGGTTTCCATACCTTACATCATCTAGCTGGGCGCGGTGACGCACCCCTGTCATCCCAGTGGCTCGGGAGGCTGAGGCAGGAGGATCACAGGTTAGAGGCCAGCCTCAGCAACTCCATGAGACTCTGTCTCAAAATCAAAAATTAAAAAGGGCTGGGGATGTGGCTCAGCGGTTAAGCACCCCTGGGATCAATCCCTGGTCCCCAAACATAGGTGTGTATCTAATTTAATCCACGTAGTCATCTCCGCGTGTGTGAGCACAGCCCTCCGTGTTCACACAGAGATGAAATTGCCTTACGATGCATTTCTCAGGAGGAATGCACCCCCCGTTTTTTAAGCAATGCACACACACACACACACACACACATGCACCAACTGTATACGATGAATTAATACCAAAATGCCATTATGTGGCTCTACGTGTGTGTGTGTGTATACAGTCAGGAAAACTATCTGCACCTATTCTGATTAGTGTTGTGGTTCTTGAGCCTGCACATGTGTTGCTTTTGGCCTTGCTAAATTGCTGAGGCTGGCCTCCAACTGGCGATCCTCCAGCCTCAGCCTCCCCAGCTGCTGGGAGGACAGGCGTGCACCAGTGCACCCGGCTGGACTGGTCTTTCTGTTCCCTAGAGAACCATCTTCCTCCCCCATCTTTGGTCGCAGGTGGCAGCGGCATGGCCGGGTGGGAAGGGGGCATCCGCGTGCCTGGGATCTTCCGCTGGCCCACCGTGCTGCAGCCTGGGAAGGTGATTGAGGAGCCCACGAGTCTGATGGACCTTTTCCCAACGCTGTCTTACGTCGGGGGAGGGATCTTGCCCCACGACAGGTAGGAAAACAGACCCTGCTCACGGGGAGGGATGTGTTTGGAGGCATGTGGGGGGTACTGCTTCCTGTGGGGACCCAGCTCCCTCCCTGCTGGGCATGTGGTGCAGTATGTTGGAACATGTCTTAGTGTCCGCTTTCCTATAAATGACCATCTTACCCCTTTCCATTTTTATAGAATCCCCCTCCACTTACACAGTTTCCCCTTAGACTGCTCTAGCTTCTGCATATGAGAGAAAACATCCAGCCTTTGACTTGCTGAGTGTGGCTTATTTCACTCAGCATGATGTTCTCCAGTTCCCCTATTGATGGGCAAATACTATATTTCCATCCTTCTTTATGGCTGTGTAATATTCCACTCTACAGATCCCACATTGTCTTGATCCTTTCATCTGACTTATATCCTTATGTGCACGTGCTGGGTCGCCCTCAGAACTAGGATCCAACCCTGATGCATGTTGACAACCTTCATAGCTCCCAGGCCACCAAGGTCCCTTACTATCAGTGGATTCCCCGTGTGCAGATTGGACCAACCGTCAATCCGTTGGGGAATCATTTACGTCTGCACTGAACGTGCACAGAATTTTTTTTTCTTGACATTATTCCCTGTACAATAGAATTTCTCAACTATTTTCTATCATTTATGAAAATGCTGACAACTATAAATAAATAAACGTACAGATAAGCCATTGCGTTAAGTGTAATCGGTCATCTCGTGAAGATCTAAGATGTGTAGGGTCACAGGGAGCGAGTACCCCATGTCATGAAAGGGACTTGGGCATTATATTTAGCATCCACCACATTTAAAAGGCAGCTTCCGCTTGCTCAATATGTCTCTGGATGAATAAAAGGTGCATTTATTGAATCGTCCGCGTAGTAAATGATGGAAACTGGGCTGGGGTCAGCTCGGAGCTTTTCCTGGGCTGCAGGACATTTCCGTGATCCATGTCTTCCAACCCGGGACCTGAGTCCCAAGAGTCTCCTCCTTGGCTCCTGCTGGTACCCAGCGCCCGGCTCACCCACTTCCCCCCGTGCCCTTCTCTCCTAAGGGTGATTGACGGCCGTAACCTCATGCCCCTCCTGGAGGGCAGGGTGGCCCACTCAGACCACGAGTTCCTCTTCCACTACTGCGGCACCTACCTGCACACCGTCCGGTGGCACCAGAAGGATTGTGAGTACGGAGACCGTGGGCGTGGGGAAGCGGGAGAAGGGATGGTCTCTGCCTTTCTAACCTGGGCAGGAAGGAGGAGGGGGAGATGGAGGGAGGGAAGAAGGGTGGACTCTGCCCATGGACTTCTGACCATCTCAGTTCTGACAGTGGCGTTGGCTTTAGATAATTCTCCACGGGGCTCACGCCCCAGCAGATCCGAGTTCCATTTGGGGTTGGCATCTCCATGATCATGGTGGCCACCAGGAGTGGAGGTTGCTCAAAGGCCCCGGCTCGGAGCTGCCAGATGACTGGGCTGTTCCACTCCTTGGGATTTATCCAAAGTGAACCAAGATCATGCATTTTGGTTGATCCTGGGTATGTGCAAACCCGTGTTTAGAGAAGCATGGTTCATAGTAGCCAAAGCACAGGACCCCCAGAGGTGTCCATCAGCAAATGGATGGATCAAGAGAATGTGGACAATGGAGTATTACGCAGCCATAAAAAATGACATTATGGAATTTACAAGAAAATGGATGCAACTGGAGACCATCCTGCTGAGTGAAATAACCCAGACTCAGCAAGTCTTATGTTTTCTTATGTATGTGGAAGTTAGAGAGGAAAAAAGAGAGAATCTCATAAAAATGGAAGAAAGACCAGTAGAGTCCAGGAAATGGCACAGGGAGAGGGAAGAGGGGCGGTATTGGGAAATTAAACTCACCAAATTATGTTGGGTTCATGTACAAATCTGAATCAATGCACCCCAGGGTTATTCACAATTATAATGCACCAAGAAAAGATTGGAAAATGGAGATATATGTTTTCCCAGAAGCCACCTGTAACCCATCACAAACGCCATGTCACACTGGAGATGTCTTTTTCAGGCGGTACTGTGTGGAAGGCCCATTATGTGACGCCCAACTTCCACCCCGAGGGATCCGGCGCCTGCTACGGAAGCGCCATGTGTTCCTGTTCTGGGGACGTGACCCACCATGACCCACCGCTCCTCTTCGACATCTCCAGAGACCCTTCTGAGTCCCAACCACTTACTTCCGACAATGAAGCCTTGTTCGACTCCATCATCAAGAAGATCGAGGCCGCCATAAAGGAGCACCGTGGGTCCCTGACGCCTGTCCCTCGACAGTTATCTGTGTTCCACACCATTTGGAAACCGTGGCTGCAGCCATGCTGTGGGACCTTCCCCTTCTGTGGCTGTGACAAAGAAAGTGACATCCTGCCCACCGCTCCGTGAGCAGTGGGGTCACTAGTTACCCACCACAGACACGCTGTGTCAGTCAGATTTCCATTACTGTGACAAAACACCTGAGAAAAGTCAACTTAGCTGGGAAAGATTCATTGGGGACTCATGGTTTTGAAGGTTCAGTCCATGGTGGGCCAACTCCATGGCTCTGGCCCAATGGGAGGCAGAACAAAATGGCGGCAGGGCCTGGGGGAGGAGAGCAGCTCAGGACAGGGCAGCCTGGTACCAGAGAGAAAGGAGCCAGGGACAGGATATAGTCCCCATGGCCACTTTCCATTGTCTTATTTTGTCCCAATAGGTCCTAACTCCTTCAGTTCCCACCATTTTTCAATGGTCCATTCAAGTGTGAACCCATCAATGGATTCACCCACTGAGGAGCTCAGGAGTCATAGGGGAACATTCCAGATCCAAGCCACACCACACGCCTGAGTGGGTCTACCATTTTGGATCAAAATGGAGGCCACCACCTTGTTCCAATCCCCAGCTTTTAGCTCCCCTTCAAGTTGTGTTGGGAGCCTACAGACAGGAACGTGGATTCCGTGCCACTATTGGGAGGGGGTCCAGTGAGTAACCCCTCCTTGCACCTAATAAATCAGAGTCATTTCATGTCCCCAGGGGGGTCTCCATGGAGCCTGAGCATCCTGCTGAAGTCGGTTTGCAAACCTTGTTGTTCTTTCCTTTCTTCTTCTTTCTTTGTCTTCCTCATGGACAAGGACCTGGTTCTGAGGCAAGATGCCTGTCCCTCTGCCAACCCTGCAACGGGGCAGAACTTTCTCTGCCTTCTTCATTGCGTGTGTGTGTGCTCACACACGTGTGTAACGGGGAGGACTCCGTCCTAACCTCAAAGATTAGCCGTGAGCCTTGTACAGGTGACTTTGTGGGAGTCACCTGCTGCAAAAGAAGCACTCGACGAATATTATTATTATCACCAATAAATACCATGACTGATGTCGTTGGTGTTAAGTGGCATCCAGGGCTGTCCCCGGGGGGTTCTTGGGGGACAGAAGAGGAGAGACCATCTTCAAAGGAAAACAGGGAAATGGTCATGCTCGATTTTCAGGGAAGGCAGGTGCACGCCCCGGGGTCATTCCAAACAGATAAAGCAGAATAGAGCCGCAGCTCGAGGCACCGTTAAGCACAGACCACAAAAGACAGGTATCATCAAGTCAGAGGAACAAATGACATTAAATCATCAGCAAGGTTAATGCCAGCAATTGATTGGATTAATATCAATGTTAAATATTGATGTTATGATTAATATATGGTATCAATGTTATTAATATAATGATATTAATGTTAAACATCAATATTATTAATAGTAAATTCATATTGATAAAGAGTAATATAACATATGATATGATAATATATAATATAATATATACTAACATGATATAAAATAATACAATAATATATAATAATAATATATGATAATACAATAATATGGAATAATATGATATATAATAATACAATAATATATAATATAATATATAATAATACAATAATATGGAATAATATGATATATAATAATACAATAATATATAATAATATGATATATGATATACAATAATATATAATATAATATATGATAATACCATAATATGGAATAATATGATATATAATATATAATAATACGATATATGATAATACAATAATATATAATATAATATATGATAATACAATAATATGGAATAATATGATATATAATAATACAATAATATATAATAATATAATATATGATAATACAATAATATGGAATAATATGATATATAATAATACAATAATATATAATAATATGATATATGATATACAATAATATATAATATAATATATGATAATACAATAATATGGAATAATATGATATATAATAATACAATAATATATAATAATATGATATATAATAATACAATAATATGGAATAATATGATATATAATAATACAATAATATATAATAATACGATATATGATATACAATAATATATAATATAATATATGATAATACCATAATATGGAATAATATGATATATAATATATAATAATACGATATATGATAATACAATAGTATTATAATATAATATATGATATACAATAATATGGAATAATATGATATATAATAATATAATAATATATAATATATGATAATACAATAATATGGAATAATATAATATATAATAATACAATACTATATAATAATATGATATATAATATTACAATAATTTATAATATAATATATATTAATACAATAATATATAATAATATGATATATAATAATATAATAATATATGGTATGATAATATATTAATATAATATATTATATTAAATTATTATATATAAATAATATTATCATATATAAATTATATAAATTATTTATATATAATAATTACAAATTATCATGTATAAATAATTCATATATATATAAATTATTAATGTATAATTTTATTATATTAATATTCATTAATATAATACTTGTGACAATTATTAATAATGATAATCAACATCAATTATTAAAGAATAACTATTAAATTAAAACTTGAATTACAATTAAAATATTAAATTAAACAATACATATTAAAAGAGCAACAGTGGCCACAGTGGGTGTTTCAAGACGGTCCCATAATCTCTTCCAAGTGCAGAGGTCGCCATATGGATCTCAGACTCCCAGCGTCTCAGGTTAGCATGACTTTTTTTTATTAAAAATGTCCAGTTTGGGGACAAGTTAGAGGAACACAGTGGAAATTAACCAGCACGAGATCCCGGGAGTCCTCAGATTCATCGAGAAAGGAGGCGCGGGGGGCAGAGGACGGGGACCAGGAACGGGTGTTTCATGGGGACCCAATTTCAATTTGGTAAGATGAGAAAGTTCTAGAAACAGGTGGTGCTAATGGCTGTCCATCAAGGTGGATGTTCGGAAGACGCCAGGACTCCATGGTTCAAGTGGGCCAGGTGCGAGGGCGCACGCCTGTCATCCCAGCAGCTGGGGAGGCTGAGGCAGGAGGATCGTCAATTGGAGGCCAGCCTCAGCAATTTAGCGAGGCCCTAAGCAACTCAGGGAGACCCTGTCTCTATATAAAATACAGAATAGCGCTGGGGATGGGGCTCAGGGGTCGGGTGCCCCTGAGGTCGATCCCTGGTACCCACAAACCCCGATAAAAAAGCAAACACAATTTCTGGTGGATGGGAGTCCAGGAGGAGACATTGATTCTAAGGGACAGCCACACTCAGGTTGGTGGCATGGGGCTGTCAGTGTGGCCAGGGGGAGGGGGACACTCAGGGGACTGGACAGGCTGCTGGGGAGCTGCAGGATGCAGCAGCCCAGCTTGGGAGGTGGTCTAATATCACCCTCCCTCCAAGACCTCGGGGCTGGGCTTCCTCTTGCCTTCTAGGCAGATTTGCTAGAATGTTCCTCTGTCTTAGAGACACTTGTTAGGATACATTTCGGGAGGTGGGTCAAAGACGCCTTATTTTTTTAAAAAATCAGCAAATGATGATGGTTCAGAGCAGAAAGAAAAAGCAAAGTGAGTTTCTATGGAGGGCCATTACCTCTTCAGGGCTGTATGCTATTTCTTCCAATATTTTAATGAACATTGCACACAGAGGGATACTCAGCCCTCTCTGCTTACAGAAGTAGAGGGCGCTGACCGATTTCTTTTTCTTTTTCACGGAAAGCACACCACCCAGGACTCACCATTTGCAAAAATTCCAAGCCCCTGAATCCCAGATTTGAAGTGCAAATCCACTGGGCACCTGGTGGAACGTTGGTCAAGCAACAACTGGAGGACAGCAAGAGAAGCTTCCCATCTCCTGCAGCAGTTTCAAGGACTCGATTCCTGTTTAATTTTTTTTTTTTTTTTTTTTTGCTTTTTAAAGAGAAAACTTGTGGATCACTTCTTTCAGCATCGAGAGTCACTTAGTGCCAAGCTAAAGCACCCGCTTAGCTGGGGGAAGCGTTTTCCTGGCCTCGGGGCAACCTGTGGCTCTCCGCTGAGCCGTCTGCATGACCACTTGCTTGCTTGCAGCAGCCCCGGGAAGACAAGGTCAGCTGCACGTGGACTGGCCACCGTCACTCTCGGAAGCCTGACGGATGAGGACATGTACAGCTGCCCAGGTTGCAAACCAGATCCCCGTCTTCAGAACCCTGCAGGAGGGAGGCTGTCATCGTTGCAAGGATTTCTGCATAAAATACAGCAATTGCAACGATTCCCTGTTGAAAATGTGATTTTTAGAGTTTATGAGGCACTGATTTCTGGAAATTTCCCAGGTAGTAACTTTGCGTTAGGACGCCTCTGCTCAGGACGGTGTTGCATGGGATGCTTGGTCGGCCTCAGGGGGCGATGCTGGGCGAGGTCACTTCCACCACCAGGAAGTGCTGTGCCGGTCACCTGCCGACCACAGACGGTAAAGCCAACCCTCTAGTGCGGACTGGCCACCCGAGAAACTGGGTCCTAGCAACCGGGTTCCAAAGGGACCTCAGGTTTAGAACACAGAACCCAGGATTCTACAGCGCGAGGCACGTGAGATCCGCACCTGGTTCCTGGCTTCAGAACTAACTCGGCCCAAAGTCTGGGACCAAGGGGTTCAGGGAAGGACCGACTGGGCTCCTCATTTGCATCGTGCATGAAAGTCCAGGTTGACCCTTAAAAAATCGGTTCTTTTCGCTTATCCGTGACAGTGGACATATTTCTACAAACATGAGACCTAGGGGCACTCCACCCCTGAGCCCCGTCCCCAGCCCCATTTTGCATTTTCTTCAGAGACAGGGTCTCCCCGAGTGGCTCAGGGCCTCGCTTTGGCGGAGGCTGGCTTTGAACTCGCGATCCTCCTGCCTCAGCCTCCCAAGGTGCTGGGATGACAGGTGGGTGCTATACTGAGCCCAGCAGGGTCTCATTTCTGTGATGGCACATGATCGTGGACTCGTAATGAACATAGGACAGTGACGTCCCATCCATTCCACTGTCTTTCCTGTTGTTATCGACAAAATCACCATCATCTGCTGAGCAAAAATAAAATAGAAAATAAAACACAATGCATCACCTCCACCTCGACCTTCTCCCTCCTGGTCTTACTGAGCCGTGAGAGTGTGATGCACTCAGCTCAATTGACCACTAGGGGGCGGGGGCGACTCAAAATCTGTAAAACAAAGCAATTTTGAAATTTTATGCGTTTCTGTCCCTTTTACCACAAAGCATCAGGCCAGACTGCACTCTTTCAAGAGGAATTTGCTATAAAAAAGTTTCCTTGAGCCTCTACTATGTTTGTAGAGGATGATGCAGCCCCAGTAAGAGCCGGTCGTGCCCATGACTCATCTGTCTTTGCCTTAATTTTGTGCAAGAAAATACTTTTCCACACATCACGGTTGATGGGATACAGAAGTCCACCCTCCAATCCTGAGCCCCGTCCCCAGCCCTATTTTGCATCTTATTGAGAGACAGGGTCTCCCTGAGTGGCTCAGGGCCTCGCTTTGGCGGAGGCTGGCTTTGAATCACCATCCTCCAGCCTCAGCCTCCCCAGCCGCAGAGATGACAGGCGTGCGCCACCGTGCCCGGCTAAACCGCGACATTTTTAATGACAACTAATGTCCAGTCGATCTGATTTTTTTCCTTGTCCACTCAGGTTGCAGGTGGGTACCCAGAATGATTCATTCACATGGTCTTTGGGAGCTGGGGGTTGGCACAGGGGCTGGATGGCCGACGGCCGAGGCAGGATATGTCACTTCCACAAATGAGGCAGAGCCATCAGAGGCTCTCCGTAGCCTGGGACCCATCTGCTAATGTGCTTTCCTTCTCCTTGAAAAAGAGGGAGAAAAAAAAAAAAAGAGTTTTTGCTCCGTCCTTAAATAGACAGCGGGGGACCCCCTTTCTTTTCGGGGCTGTGGTAGGCCGCGTGCGCTGGTTGCTGACATCCTGGAGAACTTTATGAGATGGCTGCAGGGAGATGCAGTGAAATGCAGCCTGTGGTCATCCCGTTAATGCCTTCCCCATCTGGAGCTGTGCCTTCGCAGCGAAGTGTGATACCGAGGAGACTTCTGGCTTCCCCGGGGGGTCGGGGTAATCTGGACCATATTTCTTGTTCCTGGATGTAAAGTCCAGGGCTGCTGTTCTTTTTTTCGGGACCACGTGGCTTAACCAGGCTCCGGGGAATCACGGATTCCAAGTCCTGGCCGTGACCCTGTAACTGATTCGACGGGCTTGGGGCAATTTTGTGGGAATGAATGGGTGAGAAGCTCCTGCAGGTCTCTGTGGAGCCAACCGGTCATCGCTTTTGATGCAAAGCCTTGCCCCATCCGCAAAGTCCGGGGAGACTTCTGGTGACTTTACCCTTGAACCCTGCTGCAGGAGGAGAAGAGAGGTCTCAATGCCTCCTTCTAAGGACCCTCGCATAACACACAGGACGAGGCCAGGGTCCTGACTTGAGTCTTCCTGAGCTACACGAAACACTGAACACTCAGCCTCTGACCTCCTAGGACTCACCCCGAAACTTTGAACCTATTTTATGGCATCTCAAGGGTCTCCACAAGGATAATTCATGACAATTGGCATCTGCTCTTGACCCCAAATTGAATCCGTGTGTACCAGACCTGAGGATGCTCTAAGAGATCGAACTGGATGCGCATGGTGTCCGAGGTCCAGTCCGTGGTTGGCCAACTCCATGGCTCTGGCCCAAGGGGAGCAGAACAAGATGGCGGCAGGGCCTGGAGGAGGAGAGCAGCTCAGGACAGGGCACCAGGGAGCAGAGAGAGCTCTGCTCACCAGGGACAGGAGAGAGACCCCAAAGGCACAGCCCAGGGACCCCCTCCTCTAGCCACACCCCACCTGCTGCAGTCCCCACCCAGTGAGTCCATCCAAGTGGATTAATCCACTATTAGTCTACACCTCTTGAAACCCAGTCATTTCACCTCTGAATGTTCCTGCATGGTCTCCCACATGAACATTTAGAGGAGGAGAAGTTGATCTGGGGCTCCTGGTGTCCGAGGTTCAGTCCCTGGTGGCTGACTCCATGGCTCTGGCCCAAGGGGAGGCAGAACAAAATGGCGGCAGGGCCTGGAGGAGGAGAGCAGCTCAGGACAGGGCCCCAGGGAGCAGGGAGAGCTCTGCTCACCAGGGACAGGAGAGAGACCCCAAAGGCACAGCCCAGGGATCCCTCCTCCAGCCACCCCCCACCTGCTGCAGTCACCACCCAGTGAGTCCATTCAAGTGGATTAATCCACTATTAGGTTGCACCAGGAAACAGAGAGAGCTCTGCTCACCAGGGACAGGATAGAGACCCCAAAGGCACAGCCCAAGGACCCCCTCCTCCAGCCACACCCCACCTGAGTCCATTAAAATATCCATCCAGCACTATATTTTATGGGATGAATAATTTCAACAGGTCAAAGATATCTCATAAAGGCTTACGGATATGAAAAGGTGCGCCTGCATAAAATGTACAAAATTAAAATTAAGTAAGTAAAATAACGAACAGGGCGCAAAGATCGCACTAGTCAATCTGTCACTTCAGGTCCTCAGGAAAAGAGTTTCCGTTTAAGAGCACTTACCCATCTGACCTTGGGCAACCCTAAATACCTATGAATTCAGAAAAAAAAAAAAAAAGAGCCCAATTTCCGATGGCTTTCCTGTACCACTGCATTCCGCCATAATGCTCTCCTTCACCTCAGGCTCAAAGTCATGGAAACAGCTGACTGTGGACTGAGACCTCTGGAACCAAGAGCCAAAACAAGTCTTTTTTTCTCCCCTCCTTCGTTGAAGTCAACTATATGTCATAGTAACGGAAAGCCTTCTGATACTTCCATCTGCATCTGGGGTGGTCTCTTCTTCCGCCCTTCCTTGTTCTTACCTTACTAGTTTTCCCTCTTTTCTCTCCAATTCCAAAATATTCCATGGATGGGGTCATTGCAACACTAAGTATGTATCTGTGGTCTTTTGGGGGGAATGTTGACACAGATCAGTGGCGAAGAGTGGGCTGTTTGTGTACAACCTTCACGTGGATTGGTCTTGTCACAGGGTCAACCAAACAGAGAGGGACATGTTCCCATTTTGTGTTACCGAGGGTGGCGAGGACATGGTAGCTACTTTTCACTAGTGGTGGTGGCGCTATCCAGGGGAACATGGTGGCAGTCACTGAAAGATTCTTTTCCCAGTGGAATACCTCGATGCTGGGTGCCCTACTGTTAGCGGCCAGGCAGGCAAATCTAGGAAGTGTTCAGTTGCCTTTTGCTCATGGAGAAAAACATGGTGCCCACTTAAATGATGACCAACATTCTTCCTTTCGGACAAATCCCTCCAGGTGGACTTTCAAAGAGTAGTTAAAATTGCTGAGTCCTTCTCACTCACCACTTTTCAGGGACCTGAAATGCTCATTGTAGCTCTGAATCCTCCAGCCAGGCGCATCCCTGCCGCCATATTGGAAAATGGCTGACTTCATGACGTTCTGGTCAGCATTCTCGAGAAGGTTCTGAGCACATGATGGGGCGTCTTAGGGGACTGTGTCTGAGCCTCTCCAATAAGAGCTCCTTCCTTGGTTTGCTTGGACAGACTCTGCTTTGGAAATGACCGCCATTTGCAAGTGGCGGTCATTGTCCAAGTCACTCATTGTCCTTCACTCTCTTGTGTCTTCGTATTTCTGATAAAAGAGAATTTGGTGCATTCTGCTGGCCCAATTTCTAACCTGAACTGTCCCTGACCACTGGAGACCAGTGCAGGGGGTGCCAGGGATCCCTTTTGGTTGGGTCACTCGATACCTTTCCCTGGAGCAGGAGGGGGTGAGGCCCGTGGGCTGAGACACAGAGCAAAAGAGATTTTGTGGGACAATTTATTGGGTCATGAAACCAAGCCTCGGACGGGGGCCCACAGGCCACTGTGGACAGAGAGAGGAGCGTCCATCTGCAAAGGAAGCCGTGGGCGAGAAGCAGCAGGACATGAGGTCCCCAGCAGGGCACTCTTGGTTTTCTATGGAAAGCAACAGAGACCCAAGTCGGCCCCCTTGTCCTGGCTCCCCGTGGGTCGCCGTCCGCCATGTTTTGGGCAGATGCAGAGCCCCCTCCCCCGTTCTCTTGGACTTCCCAAGATTTGGCTCTAGAGTCATGAGCCCAAGAAACCTCTGTTGTTGATACACGACCTGGCCTGGGACCTTCAGTCACAGCTATGGAACAGGGACTCAGGAACTGGGGACGGAACTATAGTCACATCTACGCTGTCACAAAAGAACAGATCTGCCTTTTTCATGGCTCTGTAATACTCCGTTGTGTGTATGTACCACGTCTTCTTCATGCATTCGTCTGTGGCTGGGCACCCAATCATCCAAATTCATACCTGGTTCTGTGGATATTGGGAGAAGCTCTGAGTTCACATTTGGTTGAATAATGGCAAAGATGTTTTGTGAATTTCAAAGATTTTGGACACTAGACACCCAGGCACATGGGTCTTCTTAGGTCCTGCCTGACGTGCATCAGAGGCACTGGGACACCCCTGAGGGGCTCTGGAGGGCTCCCTGGGATCTCCATTCGTTGTTCGTCCTGGGTGCATGAATCCACTTGGGAATCCCACACTGAGCGCACCCACAGACGCCCTTCAGGTCTCACACACCTGCATCCTCATGTCCACTACAGCAGGACTCATGGCAGACAGGAAATGGAATCAAGCCAGGTGTCCCTCGGCTCAGGAAAGGACCTCGGGGTGCATAGCCACAATGGATTACTATTCAGCCAGTAAAAAGGAATGAAGTTCTGCTGTTCAGAACTGTAACCTGCTTCCTTGTCCGAAGTTGAACTTATGGGGCCACATGACCACGTGTCCACCTTGTGTGCAGACAGACTGCAGGGAAACGCAGTGTCCTTCTGGGTTGCAGAAACGGTCGATGGGGGGTCGTGTCTGGGTTGCGCTCACTCAGGCCCTGCAGGCTGGGGTGGCTCCTGCTTAACGCATTTTTGGAATGAAGAGAAAAAAGAGGGCCAGAGGCCATTGACCCAGGAAGGACACGCACCCCGAGATAGGAGTGGGGTCTCGACGTAGGAAAAGGGCCCAGGGAACATAGGCGGATGGGAGAGAGTGCTACACGGAAGCAAGAAGGAGCCTCAATTTAGTTGAACCCGCCATCCTACCAGGGAAGGAAAAATGGCATGAAGCGGAGAATACACCATCTCGCCGGTGGTCACCCTTACACCCACCATCAAGGAGGTGACCAGGTGGGGCAATGGGAAGGGACACAGGTCAGCAGAGACCAGCCGCATCACCTGATTCTCCATCATCCAATTCAGGCCCCGAAGGCTTTCCAAGACCTTGGGCGACAGCTGTTTGCACAGCCAGCCTCCGATAGAGGCCGGGTGGGAGCAGGAAGAGGACAGATTGGTGGCATGTTCACGAAGGTGACGCCCACACTTGGCTCAGGGCAAGGGCTGCAGACCGTGGTGCAGAACTATGTAGGTGAACCAGGTGCCGTGGTGCACGCCTGTCATCCCAGCAGCTCGGGAGGCTGAGGCAGGAGGATCGCTCGTTGGAGGCCAGCCTCCACCAAAGTGAGGCCCTAAGCAACTCAGGGAGACTCTGTCTCTAAATAAAATGCAAAATAGGGCTGGGGACGGGGCTCAGGGGTCGAGTTCAATCCCTGGTACCAAAAAAATATATTATTAATCTCATCCTGAAAAAAAGGTATATTTTCCCCAATCATCAGATTAATTATCCCGTTTGGATTGGAGGCTCCAACCCTTTTAATGGACTCAACGTGTAGTTGATTTCTATGTCTTAAAATCCACTTGCAAAGCAGAAATGTGCTTCCACGACATTCTTTGAGCATGTTTGCATCCAACGGCTATAAAGACAGGGAAAAAAAAAAAGCCCCATATTATTTATAAATGAGTTAAACATGTTGATAAAAACCGCGATCAATCCATTTTATGAGCTAATAATGCAGATGTTGTCACTTAATCGAATCAAGATTCACACCAACGTGACCAACCCCACACTCCGGACTTTATCACAACGGCTTCCTCTGGAGAGGCTTTGTGTTTCTCGACGGTGCACAAAAGCCCATTATTCGAGGGCCACGCTCTCTGCTTTTTAATATCCTGGGCACCAGGATTCAGTGCTTCGTGGGGTGATTCACCAGAATTGTTTTTTGCAAAAAAAAAATTGTTCTCAGTTTGGATCATGCTGTCAGTTACAAAAAAAGAAAGAAAGAAAGGGAATTATTTTCACGGATTGCGTCCATCTCATGGATGGTGATGTGGAGAACCCAGATACTTGATGGCCATTATTTGACAATTTGTCAATATCAAGGCAACCCAGCTGTCAATCATTGCTTCATATATATTTTTAGTTGTTGATGGACTGTGCTTTTTATGGATTGATAAGTGGTCCTGAGAATCGAACCCTGTGCCTGACACATGATAGGCAAGCTCTCTACCACTGAGCCACAGCCTCAGCCCCTGGACTGTCCATCAGTGCGGTGTGTGCCTGGGTCCTTCTGTTCCACCCATAGATGAAACAGCAAGAATGTCATTCCTTTTTACGGGCTGAATAGTATTCCATTGTGGCTATGCACTCCGAGGTCCATTCCTGAGCTGAGGGACACCTGGCTTGATTGCGTTTCCTGTCGGCCGTGAGTCCTGCCATAGTGGACAGGAGGGTGCAGGTGTGTTTGGATTCAGACCCAGGAGGGGGATTTAGGTGGATACCCCAAAGGAGAGTCCAGACTCTTCCCCTTCTGGAACCTGTAGAGAGCAGCCCCGAGGCTTTCCAGCCGCCCTCCCAAGACCCTGGGTCTCCTGAGAACCACGACTTGACCCTCAGAGGGAGAGAAAGAGGACAGGGCCAGAGGGGATGTCCCTCTTGAAGGACCCCCGTTTGACGCTTGGGGAAGCGTCCAATCACCACAATTCACCAGAAGGAGCTGGACTCGAGTCCAGGCTGCAGGGATTGGGTGTGAGTGGCAGTCTCCAGCAGAGGACATCCAGGTCACAGTCGGTGCCATGGGCAGCCTCCGCGGCAGCCCTGATACCTACAAAGTCGCAGCAAAGACCCCAAGTGCCTAAGGATAGAGCCGCCTTCAGGACCAACCTGCTCAAGGTGCTGCGGTGCAGGAGGAATTTCCCGCACGAGACCAAGGACGGGAGGGTCAGGAAGGGGTCCTCTTTGTCCTTCTGGGAAGGAACCAATGGGGTCTCGGGAGCGATAACAGGGCGCTGCTGATCCGCCCTGCCAGTGCCATCTGTTACCTGGGAAGTGACCTTCCGTCTCTCGGTCCTTATCTCTGTCGCTCTGTCTCTGTGTCCATCTCTGCTGACTGTGCAAGTCCTCCCCAGGGTGGCCCCCACCTGGCCCTGAACGGGCCTGGCTTGCCCTGGGCCGTGCGCACCGCTGGTCTGCGGCTGCCTGGTCCCCAGCGGGCAGCTCCGTGCGCGCCACACAGGGCCTGGGGACTTGGGTGCGGTGACCCTGAGCCCTGGTGTCTCGGGTGCACTTCCAGAGCGCGGGGTCCGCTGGGCGGTGGGACTCAGATGGCAGCCCCGGCCCTTCTTCTCCGCAGACCCAGGTCTCCCAGCAGAGAATTGAGGCCACGGGGCGACTGGGGACCGACCTCCCTGCGCTGCGCAGGGGACCTCGGGAGCCGGAAGGCGTGGCCGGTCCTCACCTGAGCTCCGGGTCAGCAAACTGGACCAGGAGCCCCGCCAGGTGGGTCCCCGCACTTCTCAGGCCGTGCCCAGGGACAGGCTCAGAGGCCCGTGAAGCCGCCCCAGGTGGAGGCTGTGTCCTGGTGACCCTGTTCAAATTTTGGAAGGGACATTATTTTCTTTCTTTCCTTCTCTCTGTCCCCTTCTTTCTTTCTTTCTTTCTTGTTATTTTTTTAAGTTTTGAGACAGGGACTCACTAAATTGCTGAGATGGACCTCCGATTTGCGATCCTCCTGCCTCAGCCTCCAGATCTGCTTGGATGGCAGGCGTGGGCCACCTGGAACCTCAGTCTCTTCCTCACTTTAAGGACGGCTGGTCCCCTTCCCAGAGCAATCTGGGATGTCTCTGGAGCTGCCCTACACACACACACACACACTCACACACACACACCAGGCACACACTGCATATTCGTTCTTCTGGGGATTTTTTTTCTGCCTTGATTTATTTTTCTTGCATTCTTTATTCTATTTTCCCATCGGGAGAGGAAAAAAAAAGGCTTTGAAAGGAATAAGGTTAACATTCTTGGCCTTCTTTTTTCCTTTGAAAAACATAGGATATGGTGCACATTTCTGCTCTATTAACAAAAGGAGAGAAAAAATATTCTAAGTGGATGCAGGAAGAAATGGATTGAAATGGAAAGAATCCAAGTCTTAATCCAAAGCCTCGCTGCATTTGGGGTGTAGATCGTTTTTTTTTTTTTTTTTTTTTTGCGAGGCTTGAAGGGTCTTTGCGGGCGGATTGAAGTCCCTGTGCCTGATTTCCAGGGTGACAGGAGCCGCAGGGAAGGGAGTGGGTGTTTGGGACAGTTGTCAAGGTTGCCAACTGAAGAAGCGAGGTCTGAGCGCTCAGCCCAGGGAAGAGTTTATTTAAAATTTCCATCGTACCCCCGATGATGGTCTTGCCCCCGAACCTAAAAGCCTGGGGAACAGGGCAAAAAAAAAAAAAAAAAAAAGAATATTGATTTTATTTTAAAAGTTCCAAATTCAAATGAAGAATGAAAAAAAAAAAAAAAAAGGTAATATGTGGGGCTGGGGAGATGGCTCAGCTCCCAGGCCTGGGTTTCCTCCCCAGCACCACAAAATGAATGAGTGAGTGAAGAAATTAAATCTGTGAGAGTCGGGCACGGTGGCGCACGCCTGTCAGTCATCCCAGCAGCTCGGGAGGCTGAGGCAGGAGGATCGCAAATCAGAGGCCGGCCTCAGCCACTGAGCAAAACCCTCGGCAACAACTCAGTGAGACCCTGTTTCCAAATAAAATATGAAAAGGCCTGGGGTGTGGGTCAGTGGTGAAGCACCGGGAGATAAAATAGAGAGAGAGATGCTTTTAAAGTCTAGATGGTTATATGGAGGTGGAGATGCTATTTAGGATTTCTTGGAGCAGGTCACCCCTGCGCAGGACCCTGTGACCTCCCCTGGTGCAGGCCAAGGGACCCTCCTGGGCCAGGTGCCTCTCTGCAGGTGGAGGGCAGGAGCCTCCTGACCTCCGAGGACACAGAGGACCCTGAACGCCTGGCTGAGCCCCTGTGACCTCGGGAGCCGACCCCTCTGTCCACTCGTCTGCTGGCCGCCCACGTCCCCCCCGGAGCCGGACACCCCAGGGCCTGCTCCTCGGGGCCTCCATTTCTGCAGGTTTAAGTGAAAATTCTTTTCCATAAAAGCTGCTGTTTCTCTCGGTCAATTTGTCCGTTTTTCCCTGGGCGGCGAGTCGTGCTGTGGGGGAGGGGCAGTGTGCCTTTGTCACCCACCCTGGGCGGCCGCAGGGCAAGTGTCAATCCAGGCACAGCCCCGCCCCCCCGCTGAGCCTCTGGGGGTGCATCTGTGTCCCGGGGGCAGGCAGCAGGATGGGGGGTGGGGGTGGGGGTGGGTGGGATGGGGACCTGGACCCCAGGAGGCAGCCTCCAGGGAGACCTCAGCTAGAGGCCCCTCGGTGGCTGGCCCCAGCAGGAAGGCGGAGGTCACCCAGGGCGGGGACGGGGGCTTCCCGGGCAGGTCCTGCAGGAAAGCAGCCGCCTCTGGGCTGACTCCTGTGGCTCCTGGGGAGGGACCTGACCCCGCCCAGGACCGAAGCTGCCCCTTGGTGACCCCCGGCGCCCCAGTGTCTGCTGTGGGTCCCCACAGGCTGGGCCTCCCCGGGCCTCGGCTCTGGGGTCGTTTTTGCCGATTCACGGGCTCCAAGGAGGAGAGGATCCCTTTCTCCTGCGACTCGGTCTTCCAGGAAGCTCCCCAAGACCGGGATTCCCTGAGCCAGGGGCCTGCTAATGCGAACCAGCTGCGGGGCCAGGAAGAGGGGAGGGGGAGGGGAGGGAGAGGGGGGAGGGGGAGGGGAGGGGAGGGGGAGGGAGGGGGAGGGGAGGGAGGGGAGGGGGAGGGAGGGGGAGGGGAGGGGGAGGGGGAGGGGAAGGAGGGGAGGGGAGGAGACAGGGGAGGGGGAGAGGGGAGGGGGAGAGGGGAGGGGGAGAGGGGAGGGGTAGAAGGAGGAAGAAGAGGGGAGGAAGAGGAGGAGGAGATGGAGGAGGGGGGAGGGGAGGTGGAGGAGGGGAGGAGGAGGAGGGGAGGGGTGGGGGAGGAGATGGAGGAGAAAGAGGGGGAGGAAGAGGAGGGGGAGGAAGAGGAGGAGGAAGAGGAGGGGAAGGAGGAGGAGGAAGAGGGGAGGGGGAGGATAAGGAGGAGGGGGAGGAGGAGATGGAGGAGGAGGAGATGGAGGAGGAGGAGGAGGAGGAGGAGGGGGGAGGAGGAGGAGGAGGGGGGAGGAGAAGGAGGAGGAGGGGGGAGGAGGAGGAGGAGATGAGGAGGAGGAGGAGATGGAGGAGGAGGAGGAGATGGAGGAGGAAGAGGAGATGGAGGAGGAAGGAGGAGGAGGAGGAGGGAGGGGGAGGATAAGGAGGAGGGGGAGGAGGAGGAGGAGGGGGAGGAGGAGGGGGAGGAGGAGGAGATGGAGGAGGAGGAGGAGGAGGAGATGGAGGAGGAGGAGGAGGAAATGGAGGTGGAGGAGGAGGAAATGGAGGTGGAGGAGGAGGAGGAGGAGGAGGAGGAGGATGAGGAGGAGGAGGAGGAGGAGAGGAGGAGGAGGAGGA